>NC_062220.1:143205972-143542800 GCF_902686445.1 Sciurus carolinensis | reverse complement strand
AACCCCAACCATTTTATTTATTTATTTATTTATTTATTTATTTATTTATTTATTTATATACGGGGTCTTGTCACATTGCTTAGTGATTCACTATGTTGCTGATGCTGGTTTTGAAAAAGTGATCCTCCTGCTCATTCTCCAAAGGCACTGGGATTATACACATGCATGACTGTGTTGCCCATATTTGTTTTAAGACACAATAACTGTCAAGAAGGAAAAAGCTGATCTACATATCCTGCAATCTAGACTGTATAAAGAACTTTTACAATCCAACAACAGAAGCACACAAAAACCCAATTTTCAAATTGAAAAAGAACCTGGATAGAGACTTCAACAGCAAACGTGAAAAGATGCTTAACATTTCAGTCATTATGGACATGCAAGTTAAAATCACAGTGAAATTTCCTCATTTGATAATATAATATAATAATATATCCATTATCAAAATAAGTTAAAATAGCAAGCATTGTAAGGATGCAGACAACTTGGAATCCTTATATATACATGTAACAATAAAAAGTGTCTGCAGTTTGTCAAAAAGTTAAAATTAGAATTATCATAGTACTCAACAATTCTTTTCCCAGGTATTTACTCCAAAGAACTGAAAAGGCATTCAAACCAAAATGTGTACATCAGGAAAATGAGGAACAGGCTCAGAAAGAGTTCCAGGGAGAGAAACCTGGACATGAGTGGAAAAAGAGTGTTTCTCCCAGTTGAGCAGGTGGTAGAAGTGAGCACCAATTATCATGGCACCCTGCTTTGCAGGCCATGTGGTGGTCACAGGGAGTGGCCCTACACTGAGTAAAATGCACTGCAGTGTTTCATGTGGAGGTGACATTACGGTAGAACAGTGACCACCGTGGAAGATGAGGGAAGTGTGCAGAGCACTTCACACCACCTTGGCAGGCTTCCTGTAAGCTCAGCACTCTCAGGAAATCAACTGCTTTCAAAACAGCCATGTCAACTCCAGAAACCAGACACATCAAATGTCACTGGAGGCCGACCCTTATAAACCCGTTTCAGTTAAAGGCGTAGCACAACTGCACTTCTAAAAACAGCTGTCAGGAGAAACTGAAGTGTGGACACCACAATAGTGTCGGAGGTTACTTTTTAGATGTTATAGTAGCAGTTACAGGTCACTCTGTGGATGTTATTGTGCACATTACATTAGTGTTAGAGGCCACAATGAGGATATTATATTAGTAGTAGAGGCCACACCGTGCACATTGTTAAGACCACAGGAAAGATATTAGTACTAGATTCCACTAAAAGGCATTAAATTAGTGTCAGAGGCCTCACTGAGGGTAATCTGAGGGACATACAAAACAGGGTGGGTGTTATATTAGTGAGAGAGGGAATATTAAATGGCTGCCAGACACTCATTTACAATATGAGTGTCAGAGGTCACAGTGAGGGGATTATTTGATGGTTAGAAGCCACGGTGATGATACTGTGTGTCAGTGGCCACAACAGGGATATTATATGTCAAAGGCCAGGATATCATATGAGTGTCAGAGGCTACTGGAAGGCTACTATGTGCAATAAGGAGGCCGCAATGAGGATGTTTTCTGAGTGACAGAGGCCACAGTGAACATACGATAGGAGTGCCCAAGCCCACAGTGGGAGTATTTAATTAATATTAGAGGCCACAACACAGCTATTATATTAACTTTGGATGGTACAGTATGGATAGCAAATTCATATTAAAAAATACAGGGCAGCTACTACTTTTCAATAATATAGTGTGGCTATTATATTAATAGTAAGGGCCACAGTGTGTATACTATATTTAGATGCTATACTATTGATATGCCATTGATATTAAAGGCTAAAAAACAGTGTTTATATTAGTTTTAGATGCTATATTATGAATATTACATTAACTTTGGTGTATATAGATCACAGATTAATATTCAAGCATACAGGGCAGGTATGAGATTACATTTAGTTGGAATGATACTGATATTACATCAATATTTAAGGCCAAAAAGCACTCATTATATTAGTTTCAGATGCTACAGTATGGACATTATAGGTTACAGGCCACCTATCATATATTGTAGGCACTACTATAGTATTAATAACAAAGGTCTCAGGGTAACTAATATAGTAGTTTTATATCCTACAGTGTGGACATCATTATTAGCATTAAAGACCACAGAACACCTTTTACATAAACTCTAGATGCAACAGTATGGATATTATATTAACATTAAAGGCCAGAGGGTAGCTATTATATTAGTTTCAGGTGATACATACCAATATGTTAGTATTAAAGGCCAAAAAACATTTAATTTTAGATAAAATACTAGGGATATTATATTAGTATACAAAGCTATGGGGAAATTATTATATTAAATGCTATAACATGGACATTGTATCAATAGATAAGTCCACAGGGCAGCTACCATATTAGTTTTAGATACTATGATATGGATATGATATTAGCAATAAAGGCCAAAAGGCAGCAATTATATTAATTTTAGATATTATTGCCTGCATATCATATTAGTATTAACATCCACAGTTCTGATAATATAGTAGTTTCAGCTATATTATGAATATTATATTAGTATAATAATCTTCCTCAGGTCAGATTTATGGCAGTTTCAGGTGCTGAAGTATGAATATGTTATTAGTAACAAAGCCAAGGGGGAGCTACTATCCTAGTTTTAGTTGCAAAAATATAGATGATATATAAGAATTAAAGGCACTTGGGAAACTATTACATTCAGTTTGGAGGGCACAATCTGGGTATTATGTTAACATTAAAGGCCAAACATCCACTACTATATTAGTTTTGGTTGATATAGTACAGGTATTGTATTAATAACAAAGACCACAGGGCAGTTATTATATTACTGTAAGAGGTTTTATTATGACATATTACTATTAAAGGTCACAGGCAAATAATCGGTTTTAAGTGCTGCAGTACAGATATCACATCAGTTAATTTTAGATGCCATAGTGTGGATATTGTAATGCTATTAAAGGCCACAGGGTGGCTCTTTGTCAGTCTTAGATGGCATAATACAAATAATAAAGGTTATAGAGTAATTATTATGTTTGAGAATCAATGTATGGATATAATAATAACAGCAACAAGGTAGCTATTATATCAGTGTCTGATGCTGTTATATGGGTATCATATTAATATTAAAGGCCAGGGAACAGCTGCATAATAAAATCCAGAAGGCAGATATTATATCAGTTTCTAATGCAAAAATATGGATATAATATTTGTATTAAAGACCACAGGGAAACTACTACATTCATTTTATTAAATTTAAATACTATACTACGGATATTATGTACTCATTAAAGCCACAGGGCAGATACTGTGTCAGTAATAGATGCTTCACTATGAAATTCATATTAATATTAATGAGAATGCAATAACAGTATGGATATTATATTAACATAAAGGTGACAAGATGTATTAGTTTCAAATTGCACAGTATGGATATCATATTAGTTTGAAGGAACAGAGGGTATCTATTATATTAGTATTGGGTGCTACACTATGGATACCATAGAAACCCCGTTCTCAGCAACACTGTGTATCTGGTGAGCATACAGTCCAGCTCCCTGATGATCGCCTAGAGGTCAACAAAGCTGTTTGAGTACTGCTATCACAGAAATCACCTTCCTGGCACTCCAGGTAGAGCCCAGCAGCCCTGGGAGTCCCCCATGGTTAACACCTAGGCCCCTCTCTCCACATAGAGGTCAGCATCCCGGTGAGTCCCACCATTACAGACCTCATTCTCTGCTGTTCCACAGTGTCCTCCAGCCCAGTGTATCCAGTCATTCTAGGCTCTGCGTCCCTGTGTCTGCACGGAGCTCAGCAGCACTGCATATACTCATATCATAGGAATCACATTCCCTGGCACTCCAGATACAGCCAGATAAACTGGAAGTCCCTCCATCAGAGAACAAAAACTCACCAAATTTCATAAGGGACCCAGAAGTACTGGGAGTCCTATGACTACAGAAACCTAGTTTCTTGGAGCTCCACATAGAACCCAGCAAACTTGGGGGTCATATATTCCCCAATACAACATTCTGCAAAAAAAAGACAAAACCCTGAGCAATGGAAATAGGTTTCTTATTTTCAATTCTATTAAGTTATTTTGATAACTATGCAAAATTTTAAAAAGAGAAAACAATAAACAAAACAAAACTGGGCGCCCAGGCTCCCTGAGTGTCAGCCACAGTGTCCCAGAGCCTGGAGACACGGATCCCTGGGCTAACCTCAGAAATGAGCACACGGTCACGACCTCTGTCCCTCCTCAATCGAGCTCCATGACGACAACTCTGCCTTGTAGAGCAAGCAGATCTTGTTCCGAGGATTCTCCGCCACCAGAGTCCCTCCAGCTAATTCCGGCCTTGCTCCCTAAGACGCGGCTCCGGGGCAGCGCAGGCCCCTTTGCGTTAAGGAGCAGACCGGCCGCCCGCGGCCAGGCTGGAGCTGTAGTTCTCCGCCCGCCCTCCACCGGGGGACCCGCCGCGCTCAGCCCGCGCCAGGCTACGAATGGCCATGGACGGCGCGTCGGAGCGCGCCTCCATCCCGGGTCTGCAGCGCAACAGCCCCGCGACTCGCCGCCCCGCGGTCCCCGCCCGCCCCGCCAGTGCTCCGCCGCCGCCGCGAGCCGCTTCCCACGCGCGCTCGGGGAGGCCGCGCTCACCTGGGTGGAGACGCTGACACGAGGCAGCTGACAGGACCGCAGCGTCCCAGCGGAGGGCAAGGTGCACGCGGGAACAGGGCGGTCCGCGCGAGAGGCAGCACGTGCGCCTACCTCGCTCCGCAGCACTGCGCACGCCTGGCCTCGCCCCGCACCCGCCCCGCTCCACCAGGTCCAAGGGCGGGCTCTCTCTCCGGGTCGCGCTCTGCGCAGCCCCGCAGCCCGACCATTAGGTGAGCTGCCTAGGGGCCTGCGTTGCACGCCCAAGTGGACTCTCAGGAAAACCACCCCGAGAAGCGGCCCGGCTGTCTCCTAGAGTCGGAGATTAAGAAAGAAGGAATCTATTTGGCCGAGTTGTGTAGACAATGGAGTCGGCTCACTTTGGGGAGATGCTGTTCACTGCAAAAGTGGTGCACAGCCTCTTCTACACCCCTCCTGGTTTAGAGAAAGTTCTGCTGCAATCTAGGGTGGGATGGGAGATGAGCCCGTGCAGACACACTTGGAACCATTCCACCGAGCCTAATCAAAGCACAACACGTCAACTGTTGAATGAGAATTAAGATTCCAGTGTAACAGTCATGCTACTGGTACTGTATCTCAATGTCATACTTGTCTATCTTCCATTATGTTTGCCAAGGAAGTTCAAGTCCTCACTAGGTAATTTACCACCATGTGATATGTTATAGAGGTTGACTGTGCTACCCTTCTCATTTGTAAAACAGAAATGAGGTTGAAAATTATTTAGAAGTCTCTTATGGCAGTATATGTTCTGTGCTTTTCAGGTTATGTTAGCAATTACATGATACTCTGTTTCAAATCTCGTCCCCTAAAGCCCTCCAGAGCAGCCTTCCATTTTGTTTAGTAATTTTGCTGACACACCCCATCCACGCAAACCCCTGTCTTGCCTGGTGCTGCCAGTGTGGTGATTTTTCTAACCTTGAACCTCTCAATGCCATTGAGCGCTTACATCCTCCTACAGCACTGTGCAGTAACAGCCACACCTTACACCTGAACATCTCTAGCAAGCTTTTTGGTTTCAAGATCTCAACCCAAAAAATTAATTTCCTAATTCCTCATTATGCTAAATCCTTAGCCCTCACCCCCCATATGTAGGTTAGGATTTTTTTGCCATAAAATGTTATTAGGACTCTAATAAAGTAACTGGGAAATGTAAATCATATCATTCTCTATTTAAAAAACATGCAGTGAGCCAGTTTTGTAGGGCATACTTGTAATCCCAGCTACTTGGAAAGCTGAATCAGAAGGAGTCCTGGAAAGTTCAAGGACAACCTGGGCAACCTAGCCAGACCCTGTGTCTCAAAATCACAACAAAAGAAAGGAATAGGGATCTTGCATAGTGGTCAAGTGTGGAGAAAGGTGATTTGAATTAAGTCTTGGCCTTTGACTCTCTCATGGCTGCTGGGAGCTGCCTGTACAAAAATGCAGGTTGTGATGGCCCAGTTGCTGTGGTGATGCCAATCCAGGGAGAGGGGCGGCTGCTTTGTGCAAAGGCACAAAGCAGTTATCAGTTGAGTCCTTGAGTTCAGACACCAACTCCCAGAGATAGAGGATCCTGAGAAGAAACAAGAGACCTAATGTCTCACCAGTCCTGCATCCTTCAGATGGCCTGCTTTGCTGAGACCTTCCCACAAATGACCTTTTGGTGAAACCTACATAATGAACATGCTGAGCTAGCTCTGGGTTAGTCAGTCTCCATCAGAGCTTGGCTGTCCCACCTGGTTCCACCTTTTCTACGAATGTCTATTTGTCTTTTCTTCATCCCCCATTGCTCCTCGTCTGGTTTCTAAATTAATGGCCCAGGCATGAGTCCTTGTGATACCACCATTTACCAGTGACGGGTCCTGCACCCTCAGATGTTGAAGTATAACGTCAGAGAAGCACGCCAAGGCAAGCATATTAAGCAGGTTTTATTTGAATGTAATAATACAGAGTTCTCCTAGGAGGGAGAAGGGGGCCATGGCTGATGTTCTAGAGTCCCAAGAAGTGAGCATGCCCTACATCTTTTATAGTTAGGGTCTTCTTTTTTTCTCCAGTTATCTCCCCCCTTATCTCTTTCCTTCCTGCCTACTGACTAGGCCCAGGAGATGCTGGTGACATAGCAAAAGTGAGAAGCAGATGGGCAGGGGGAAGGGCCATAGGGAGGATTTAGGCAGGTAGAGGTCAAGGGGCCATTAATTAGCAATTCCCTGCCTGCAGCTTTTTTGGAGGGGCAGTTAGGTAGCCTTGGTGATCAGAAGGGCTCTGGAGACACTGACATTCCAACTTCCCAGACTCTGATGGCCTCCATGGGCTCCATTTTCTCCGTTTGACCTGATCCCCTATTTCTACCCTAACTGCCTGTCCCCAATTCTGGCTTCACTTGGCAGCTGAGCACTTTCCAAACATGCAAGAGCCCCTAGGTTCAATCCCAATACTGCAGAAATAATAAAATAAAAACCACACAGTGAAATATTTTCCAATTCATAAAGCCTTTATGGATGGCAGTATAATTTTCAGCATATACAGATGTTTTGGGACTTAATAGCCATCATACATAGGAGATCGATATGGCAATACTTCCAAAACCATTCACTTATACACCTTGTATCTCAGACGAAGTCAAGTATAAGCTTCTAAAGTGTATTCTGGGTGCCCCTAGGGAACTGGAGTTCCTTTCAGAGGGTCCATAAAATGAAAACTTTTTATAATATAAGACACTAATTGCCTTTTTAGTCTCATCATTTCATATTTTTACAGAAGAATTTTACCAGAGACTGCCAGACTTACATTATGCCAAGTGTCTGGGAACCTATTTCCCGATGCTATGCACAGACTTATAATTTATATGGGCCGATCTGCTGAATGTACCACCACAAGCCATATAGGAAAAGATAGTATTTATTAAGACATATAAAATATATACAAAAGGAAAACCATCCCAGGTAGCATACCAACTCAGCACCAGAGAGATATCACAGGCGTTTCGCAGCATACATAAGCAAAGAAAGCAGTCTTGTCACCTTTGAGTTCTTCCCATCTCTCTTAAATACACTGGACTAAACATCTAAAGTTATTGTCTGGAGACACTGGGTTCAGTGCCATTGTTGAGAGCAGGGTGGTATCTGTGCTGCTAACTGTCTCAAGGACTAACAGGACTGCTGGGCCCCTGTGCTTACCAAGGTTGTTAAGAGATATTTGTCCGAGGAATGTGCAGGTTGCCTGGAGACCTTATCCGTCAAGGACGGGAGCGGGGCTTAGCCCCGACTCATCTCCTACATAGTTCACCCCTTCCCTCCTCCCTTCTTCCACTAGGACCGTTCAGTTCTGACAGGACCCAATGAAAATCAAATAGATTGGCCGGACCCAACCAGAGGAGGTTTAGCTGTTCAAATGTTAACCAATTAAAAGAACACTGTAAAACTGCTTGCCTTTGATTATAAAAACCCTGCTGACAAGGGCTCGGGGCCTCTCTTAGCGTCACTGATTAAGGACGCAGAGGACCGGGTTCGAACTTGCTAATAAATGACTCTTTGCTGCTTGCATTGATCGTGGTCTCTGGTGGTCCTTGTGGGGTCTCGAGCCTTTGGGCACAACATATGGGGTCTCGTCTGGGATCCCCAAGCCCACCCAGACACCTGATCATAGAGTCATAAATGACACCTTCAGCCGGTGAGTAAGGCATTGCCGTGTGTTTTCTGGTCTGAATTGCCTGCAGGTTCTGGTTCTGGGCTGGCATAGTCCTGGTGGACGCACTATAGGACCCCAGCAGGGTCTCGGGAGACGTCCCCTCGACCCGTCGGGCGACTTGTCGCATCTGGTGACTTTTGTCACATCTGAGAAGTTTGTGCTGCATTCTGGCGATTCATCGCATCTGGTGACTTTGTCACATCTGAGCAGATTTTGCACTGCATCTGAGCAGATTTTGCACTGCATCTGGGAAATTCTGTTGCATTTGGGTGGCTCTCACATCTGGGCAGCTTTTGCGCAGCATCTGGGCAGCTTCTGTGCTGCATTCGGGTGACTTGTCACAGCTGGTTAACTCTTTGTCCCATTTGGGCATTGTGTTGCGCCTGGGCAACTCCTTGATATAATTGGAAATTG
Source organism: Sciurus carolinensis (assembly GCF_902686445.1). NCBI lineage: Eukaryota > Metazoa > Chordata > Mammalia > Rodentia > Sciuridae > Sciurus > Sciurus carolinensis. The sequence goes on along the minus strand of NC_062220.1, from coordinate 143,534,017 downwards.
TTTGTTTTTGTTGACAAAGTACCAGCTAGCCAATTTTTGATTTAGCATGCTATGTGTCTGTCTGTTTGTGTATTGTACTATATGGTCTTTACTCTTGCCTTCTATTAAATTCTTCATTGTGTTAATCCAATCTTAGGCTTAGGGATACTCATTGCAGGGTACTTTGCAGTCCTTCTCCTTGTTCCTGAGAGATTTATTTACTCCAATCCCCCTAGGCAGAGAGCTCAGCAGCTCCATTCCTCAAACATAGTAAGAAATAATGTTTTGTGATTTTCTGCATTCAAACCTAACCTGATTTCTCAACCAGGAAGAAAAAGGAGTCCTGGGTGATCCTCCCTCCCCCCTGCCTGGCCTTGCTGAAGCCTGCATTGGAATGTAGGCTGCAGCAGTCTCAGCGGGAAAGGGGAGTAACCTGAAGATAAAAAAAAAAAAAAAAAAAAAAAGGTGTTCGTTTTAAATTCCTGGGCCACTACACAGAACTAATTCATTCTCTAGGATTCTTGTTTTGTTTTGTTTTTTCTCTAATGCTGTATTTTTGAGCTCATAATTTTGATCCTGCATACCTAGGTTAATGATTTTTTTTTATCAGTTCTATTTTTATTCAACTAGAGTTTTTGAACATCTGTTACACTGCAATGGAGATTCACCTATAAAGTTACAAGGCCTTTGATTTTGTATTATTTGTATGTCGTGCTAATGTCATGTTTTGTCTGTATCAAAACTGAGCGCTCCTAAAATTAAAATTTAAAAATGGATCCAAATACTTTTATTCACGTGATTTAAAAAGGTTCAATTTAAATTGGGTAAACTAATAAAAGTAAAATATCTTTAGAAATAACTTGCAAGTCTCCAGGTGGTCAAACTAATGAAATGTTGATGTTAAACAATGTCTAATATCAATTGTTTCTAAGACTTTTCTTCAACAGGAAAGAGCAAACTGTTCAGGACACTTGTCTGATATCTTGGTTTTTACAGAATAAGTGAATTAGAGTTAACATGTATGGGATTACTCAAATGTGTTTGTTGGTGACATCTGATTAATTTGCAAAGTTAAAATGTTCATTGTTAAATAACATCAAGTACTTTTAACTCCTTAAATTACATGGGGTAACATACTTAAACATTATTGGTGTTTTCATAAGTTGGTAAATTAAAAAGAGTTTAAAACTGCTTTGTGTCATTACTAAAAACAAGGTTATTAAAAGTTATGTTCTAACAGATAAAACCTCAACTCGGAGTGTGAGTGTTCCATCTGCTCCCTTACCACTTCCCCCTGCTCCCCCTCCAGTTCTGCTAAGCTTCAAGGAGCTCTTAGATTTGGATTTAGAGCTACCATCTCCCCTTTCACTGTGTTTCAATTAGAGTACTATAAACCACAAAGTATTTTATCTTGTTAAATCGGAGTAATTTGTCTAAATTCAAAAATTTCATAAGAGTTGTTTCAGAATGTGGACAAAAAGGGGTCAACAGGTAGGAAAGAGAAAAATAAAACGTTCTGGGTTTGAAAATATATTTAATAAAAAGGAAAAAAAAATGTTTCTGGGTAAGAAAGTGCCTGTGTGATGGAATACATGAGGGTCTAAGTAAGTGCTAAGAAAGTCTGTGTGTAAGTAAAGGGCAAGTTTCAACAAGTCTGTGTGTAACTAAGTTGGTTATGTGTATGTGAGACAGCTAAAGCTATTTAAGGTGTTTCCTAAGGTGAAATACTAATGTTCTGATATAAGCCAAAGTTTAATCTATATGGTAAAATGACATGGTAAAATAACAAGGATTTCTTAGAAACACTAATTTACTCTTAACTTTGTGTCTATTAAGTTTTATTCTTTAAAACAATTAGTCTTAAAAATTGGGGTTTATACAATTATGGTTAAACAACTGTTAAGAGTATTGTACTATGTTACAGAGTCTAAATTTTTCTTTAAAAACTAAATTTAGTAAGATTAAAGTGTCAAGGTAATCGTAAAATGGTCACTCCTTGTATATTAAATGTATTCATATTTTCCAGGTATACAAGTTTTTTAAGCAGGAAATTTGTCAAGCTGCTATTCTCCAGAATAAACTTGTCTGTACTGGTAATATATAACTTAAAGAGTACATTTTATTGGGAATTTATTTCTATCATTTAATGTTCTATTATGGGACATATTATCAGTAAGGTATATGTAAAATTGGTTACTTATTTCACTGAGATAAAAATTTAAATGTAAATGTATATCTAAGAGTTAGTGACAGCCTGATTTGTTTAAAGGTTCACATTGTAGAAGGTAAAAACATATTGCTACACAAAAAAAAAAAGTTAAAAGCTCTCTCAGCCTTTCTTTGATTGATTCCTGTTCTGGATATAATGTTAGACTGTGTTAACTAATATTCATAGGGACTCAGAAATCAATATATGTAAACTTCTTAAAATGACATTTAAGAAAAAGTATAATGTACAATAGCAAAAATGGGACAACAATGACTGAGATTGGGGTCCCTGACTTCATGACTGTAGCATGTCTGGTACCTGGGAGTGTTCCTGTGTAGGAGCACAAGATGCCTAACTGCTGTGGCAGTAGCTCCCTGGGGAGGCTCTGTACAGGAGTCCTATCAGCTCTTACATTGATCTCAGGCACACAGTTCTTGGGCAGAAAGAAATTGTTTTGCTAGATAACCAGTGTTTCATCAGTTCCCTTCTCTAGTTCCTGCCCACCTTACAGTAACTTTGGACAGTGGACTTCTTTGAGAGCTACACGGGGTTCCTAACATTGCACTTTGCAGTTTTGGGAAAAAGATATGTAGATGTTCTAGTCTCTGTAACTCTCCTGAAAACAAAGAATAATGCTTACATAGCCTTTAACCTAGTAATAAGACATGTATAAATGTTGCTAACATAACTCGTTAGATCTGCATTTCCATCAGAGAACAGAGCTCCATCTGATCTCAGCTTAATCTTCAAAATCGGTGTTTATAAACCTTTATTTTCTAATACTCCTTTGACCCTCACTGAACTTAAAAATTTGGTCATGCTGGTCATGGCAAAAGGGACAAAAATTAGTTTTAGGATTAGAACATTTTACTTAAGACTTGTGAAGAGCCCTGCCTTACCTGAGATAAGGCTCTGCCTCACCCTGCTACATGTTAGAATGACCCCAAAGTAAGGCAGGCTTTAACTCATTTAAAGTTGTGCTCAAAAGTTTGATGTTTGTTGTAAAGATTACTGTGATCTCAAACAGGGTATATGTAGAACTCAGCCAAAATTCAAGATAACTATTATACAAGCTAAATATGTTTTTACTCTTGCTAATTTCACTGTGTAAAACTGTGCCTGTTACTATTTTGCAGAAGTAGCTGCTTCCAGAACATACAACCTAGGTAACTTGTGATAATAGGCCATCACCTTCAAAACAGATAGTATGTGGTAGTACTTTAATACAAGGGTAAATGACTGTAAAGTTATGGACATTAAAGTTAAAGCCCACAGCTCCCCACCCTATTCTCCCGGAGGAAGATCCAGACCCCCTTCTTGTTAACCTCCCTCCTTATATGCAAGCCTCTATTCCTCCTCAGGACCCAGGACTGGAGGCTGCAGAACAGAGAGAAGCGGCTGCAGCCAGAAATGAGGAAGAAAGAACTGGCTCGGGAGGGCTGGCAAGGTGAACGCGGAGCTGAGCCCAGCGGGCAGCCGGCCCCTCCCAACCAGAAACTCCAGATTCCACAATTGCTCTGCCACTCCGAGAAACTGGGCCGCCAGACAATGCTGGCAATCCCCGGCTTCAATATTGAACCTTCTCTACAAGTGATTTATATAATCGGAAAAATCAAAATGCTAAGTTTTCCGACAACCCTAAAGACTTGATTTCCCTTTTAGATAGTGTCATGTTCACTCATCAACCTACTTGGGATGACTGTCAGCAGCTACTCCGGATTCTGTTCACAACCGAGGAGCGTGAAAGAATCCAGATAGAGGCCAGAAAGTTGGTCCCCGGAGACGGACAACCTACTGTAAACCCTGACTTAATTAATGCTTCTTTCCCCTTGTCCAGGCCTCCGTGAGATTATGGGACTACAATACGGCTGAAGGTAAGGAGAGACTCCGGGTTTATCGCCAGACTCTAATGGGGGGTCTCCGGGCAGCAGCTCGTAAACCCACTAATTTGGCCAAAGTGTATTCAGTCATGCAAGAAAAACGGGAATCACCCTCAGCTTATTTAGAAAGATTAATGGAGGCATTTAGACGGTATACTCCTATGAATCCAGAGTCCCCAGAGAATCAGGCAGCAGTAGTAACGAGCTTTGTTAACCAGGCAGCACCGGACATAAGGCGTAAGTTACAAAAAATAGAGGATTTAGAAGGGAAAAGTATTCAAGACTTAATGAGAATAGCCCAGCGGGTATTCAATAACAGAGATGCACCAGAGGAAAAGCAGCTTAGGGCTACTAGGGAAATAACCAAAGCATTAGCAGTAGCAGTGCAGGGAGGGAGAGCAGAAAAAGAAGGAAACAGACTCCCGAGTAATCGACCACAACTTGGGAACTCCAGAGTGCATGATCTGGGTCGGAATCAGTGCACTTCCTCCTTACAGACAATGGTATACGGTGCTGGATTTAAAAGATGCCTTTTTCAGCTTGCCTCTAGCTCCAAAGAGCCAAGAGCTATTTGCCTTTGAATGGACAGACATTGATGAGGGTATCAATGGACAACTTACCTGGACGAAGCTCTACATGAGGACTTAGGCACCCTCAGTCCTCAACCCTGCTGCACTGCTTCCTGACCCTGACCTGGACACACCCATACATGACTGCTCGGAAATCCTAGCCCAGGTTCATGGGCTTAAAGAAGACCTGCAAGATCATCCGCTGCTTGATGTAGATGCAGTATGGTTCACAGATGGGAGCAGCTTTCTACATCAGGGTCAAAGGTATGCAGGTGCAGCAGTAGTGACTGAGACAGAGGTAATTTGGGCTGAGCCTCTACCAATAGGCACCTCTGCCCAGAAGGCAGAACTGATAGCCATGACTAAGGCTCTAACGATGGGAAAAGACAAAAAAAAAAAAAAAAATTTTTGACTGTATACAAGGACAGTCGTTATGCCTTTGCAACTGCCCATATTCATGGGGCTATTTACAGGGAAAGGGGAATGCTAACCGCAGAGGGGAAATCTATTAAAAACAAGGAAGAAATTGTGTCCCTGGTAGACGCCCTCTGGTTACCCAAGAAATTGGCTATCGTACATTGCCCTGGGCATCAAAAACCATCTGATCCAGTATCCAGGGGCAACTGCACTGCTTAGCAGACAAGGTGGCACGTGAAGTAGCCCTCCAGAGAGACTTGATCACGGTTGCTCAACTCCCAGACTCTGGCTCACAAACCCTCCCAAAAGACCCAACCTACACGGAAGAGGACTTATCATGGATTTGTCAGCAACCACTAGCCCAATGCTTAGATGGATTGGGGAAAGACTCTGAAAACTGGATGATACTTCCAGAACTGATGGGGCAGAAAGTGTTGCGCAGGCTCCACCAGTCCACCCACATGGGGACAAGAAAATTACAGGACTTGATGCTGCAAGCAGGAATTAGAATTAAAGGTGTGCAAAATAAGATAGAACAGATTGTCAAAAGTTGCAGAGTTTGTAAGTTAACAAATGCAGGATATAGCAAGTGGGAATCAGGAAATAGATTAAGGGGGGATAGGCCAAGGGCATATTGGGAAGTTGATTTCACTGAAGTAAAATCTGGAAGGTATGGGTATAAATATCTATTAGTTTTTGTAGATACTTTTTCAGGATGGGTTGAAGCATTCCCCACCAAGCGGGAAACGGCGCAGATAGTGGCTAAAAAGATTTTAGGGGACCTCCTGCCAAGGTAAGGATTTCCTGTGATGATAGGGTCTGACAACGGGCCAGCGTTTACTTCACAGGTAAGTCAGCGGCTGGCTTCAGTACTTGGGGCAAATTGGAAACTGCATTGTGCTTATCGACCCCAAAGCTCAGGACAGGTAGAGAGAATGAACAGAACTTTAAAAGAGACCTTAACCAAATTAACCCTGGAGACTGGCGGTAACTGGGTGACTCTCCTTCCCTATGCCCTATATCGGGTGCATAATTCTCCCTATAAGATGGGACTCACCCCTTATAAAATCATGTTTGGGACCCCGCCTCCAATACTCCCTGATCTGACTGAAAGAAAAAAATGTAGATGATTTTGAACTTTTATCTTCCCTCCAGGCCCTGCAGAGGGCCCACAGAGAAGTCTGGCCTAAGCTCAAAAGTCTGTACGAGTCAGGCCCGCCTCCTGTTCCTCACAACTTCCACCCGGGTGATTGGGTCCTAGTGAAGCGACATCGACAGAGCAACTTGGAACCACGGTGGAAGGGCCCCTACATGGTCATTTTGACTACACCCACCGCCCTCAAAGTCCACGGCATCGCCTCCTGGATTCATCACACCCACGCCAAGTTGACTGAACCCCTTTCCGACATTGTGCTTCCTGCCCTAGACGACTCTGCCTGGAGAGTGGACAGGTCTAAGGACAACCCGCTAAAGATCAAGCCTTGCCGCCATAGACTGTGACTATGTTCTTGCTTTTGATTTGTTCTTTTGTTCTGGCCATAACCATAGCTGTAGCTCCAGTTTTTGGAGCCACCAACTTCAGCCAATATCAGCCCATTAAGCAGCAAGAATTAGAACAATAGAGACCCAAGATTGGCTCTCTAAATGTTCTTGGAAAGGGGGGATGTTGAGAGCAGGGTGGTATCTGTGCTGCTAACTGTCTCAAGGACAAACAGGACTGCTGGGCCCCTGTGCTTACCAAGGTTGTTAAGAGATATTTGTCCGAGGAATGTGCGGTTGCCTGGAGACCTTATCCGTCAAGGACGGGAGCGGGGCTTAGCCCCGACTCATCTCCTACATAGTTCACCCCTTCCCTCCTCCCTTCTTCCACTAGGACCGTTCAGTTCTGACAGGACCCAATGAAAATCAAATAGATTGGCCGGACCCAACCAGAGGAGGTTTAGCTGTTCAAATGTTAACCAATTAAAAGAACACTGTAAAACTGCTTGCCTTTGATTATAAAAACCCTGCTGACAAGGGCTCGGGGCCTCTCTTAGCGTCACTGATTAAGGACGCAGAGGACCGGGTTCAAACTTGCTAATAAATGACTCTTTGCTGCTTGCATTGATCGTGGTCTCTGGTGGTTCTTGTGGGGTCTCGAGCCTTTGGGCACAACACCATCAGTACATTTGGTCTCCAGACCTGGATCTGGCCAGGAGCCAGGCCTTGAGAGCAGAAACCAGATGTCTCTAAGGTTTTTTTTGTTTTTTTAATGTTCTCAGGCAGAGAGCTTATCTGTCCTTGAACAGGGGCACTGCCAGACCACTAAGTTTCTCTTGCAAGTTGTTTACTCCTTGCCCTGATTTCACTTTTTGAAAACACTCTTAAATAAGACTCCATTTTTCTCTACAACAGCACACATGGAAACCACAGAGTCAATGTATTTTCAGCTGTGAATCAATGGTTCCCAGTTCTGGCTGAAGAATATATACAGTCACCTGAAGGGCTCTTCAAATTCCCCAAATCCAAATTGCATTGAAATGATGTAATTCGTATCCCTGGAGAGGGTCCCCAGCAACAGTGTTTTTTAAAGATTTGGAAGGAATTATCATGTGTAGCAAAACTAAAAACCACTGCTTTAAATTAACATCTTTTTGGGAGGAGGATCCTGGAGATTGAAGTCAGGGCCTCATGCTTGCAAGGTAAGCACTCTACAAACTGAGCTATATCCCCAGCTCTTGAATGGACATCTTTTGATGAATGAATTGCAGATACATATAAGGTGTTTGCTCATGACTTTGACATTTCAGGCTCATCCAATTTGTTAGGTTTTTCTAACTACAAAAAGTACCTGTCATAATCAATTAATAAATTAAAAAATCTTATTTTGAATCAATGTTATGGAAATTCTTATGGATAAGTGGTTGGCATTACAGGTTTGCAACTGAGGTGAGGGAGCACATTATGGCAGCAGCACATGGCAACACAGAATTTAAAAAGCAAACAGGGGTCCACAGTTCCCTTCAAGTACATACTGTACAATGAACTAAACAGTCCCACTATGCTGTACTTCATAAAGGTTCTGCCACATCCAGCACCCTGGCAGCACACCTTTAATGCATGGACCATCAGGGACAGTTATCCAAACCAGAGCACTAGCATCGTCTAATTGATATCCTTTGTATAAACTGGGCTTTGATAAGTCATTTTTTTTTTCTCATTCAACCCAGATAAAAATAATTGACAATATTTCATAGGACAGTTCTAAGTGCCTTGTTCATGAACAACATCATTGTACAGAAGAATTTTCACTGGGGAAAATCACTATAGGAAATGTGTTAAGCCAAGTGTGGTGGTGCACACCGTGATCCTGATAATTGGGAGGGTCGATGCAGGTGGATGCAAGTCCAATGACAGGCTTGGTAACTTAGTAAGACCCTTTCTCAAAATATAAAATAAAAAAATATAACTCAGTGCTCAAACACCACTTGGTTCCATCCCCCATCCTGAGAAGAAAAAATAAATAAATAAGTAAATAATAGAATACTTACCAACTTGTGGCTGAAATGAAAAGACTTACATCCAAGTGTTAGAACATGCGTAAGTGCCTGAGAATATTAAAATCCAAAGTGAAACAATTTGAGATTTGAACCAAATCACAAATTTGTCATTATTCTGATACCTAATCATTTCACAAACATAACATTTAAAATTTCCATTAAAATATGATATACTTATGAAGACACACAAAGCATTTATTTAAGGGTTCAGAAATATCCAAAAGTAAACACATTTTGAATTGGCCTTGCTCAGGACAACTAAAGCACTTTCTCTATCTATGACCCCAAAAAGCAACCAAAACCTTAAGAATCCACATACAAATGTTTTATTACATAAATATAAAATATATATAAATAAAGTGCTTGTTATTATATATATCAGTTATCCAAATTCAACATCGCTTATTACATGCCATTTTTATTTCTTGTATGCTTGGTGAGGTCATATGTACATGTTTTGAATGTCACAATATTAACTGTACAGTTTTAACAAATAAAAACCTTTAATACTTTTAAGCATAGAATATTTACAACATACCAAGACAACTATGTTCTTTCCTCAACAATTTTTGTTTCCCAGAAGCTAGTTACTGTAATGGTTATTTAACCATACATTCATTTTGCCTGGAAGTATGCAATACAACTTTTAAATCCAGCTGTTAAACCATATAGTATCTGTGAGAGTCAATTAGTGTGTGTGCTTCAGTAATGTGCTCCTTTTTACTGATAACTACTATTGTATTTTATAAAAACACCTCAACTTGTTCATTTCAACATTCAAGAATGTTTGAGTTATTTCTTATTTTGGACCACTAGGACTATAGGACCTACGAAAATTCTTTTTTTTTTTTTTTTTTTTTTTGCAGTACTGGGGATTGAACCCAGGGCCTTGTGCTTACGAAGCAAGCACTCTACCAACTGAGCTATATCCCCAGCCCCCGAAAATTCTTAAATAACTATTCTACTCTGTTTATTCTTTACTAGCATTTCAGTGATGCAGTATTCCATTTTCACTGCTTGCTATGAGGATTATAATTTTCATCTTACCATTTCAATTTAATTAATCCATATTATATGAATTTACTAAATACAAAATATAAAAACCTTACCACAGACTGTATATTTTCTTGTATCCTATGGGCAACTACTATAAATATTTATCTACACATTATAGATTCCAAAATACATTGTATCAATGTTCTTCAAAGCGATCATAGATTATTTTAAAAACCAAGAAGAGGTATTAATCATATGATTGATAATATATATCAGGCATGACAGTACACACCTATCCCAGCAACTTGGAAGGCTCAGGCAGAGGCCTGAGTTCGAACCCAGCCTCGGCAACTTTACAAGGCCCTAAGCAACTCACCAAGACCCTGTCTCTAATAACAATATAAAAATGGATAGGGATGTGGGCTCGGCTCAGTGGTTAAGTGCCCCTGGGTCCAATCCCTGGGACCAAAAAAGAAAAAAAAAAGATTGCTAGTATATTATAAATCTCAGGTAAGGAGCTAAAACTGTGACAATGATATGCCAACTACAGAATTTAATAGATAATACTGAGAAATTTTTAAAATGATTAGTGACTTTTTTGCTGTAATATTAGTAGATAGGTATTTCTCGGAAGATTTTCTTTCCTACGTGCCAAATGGTCCTAAGTATAAATTTTCAATGCCATTATTTACAGTCTCAGAAATCATTTAAACAGCAGGATATATGTATGACTTGTCATACTAACTGTTTTATGTACTACTGGATATTTCCCTCAGGAATGGGAATTCAAGTATCATTTCAATGTCACCGAACACTACACAGTAAGAAGTCCAGAGATCCATTAATATCCCTGGTGACAACTCTCAGACAAGTAAGAGATGAAAAAGAGTTTTATGTAAACATAGTCAAGTTAAGTTCTGACTCTCAGTTTTTTATCTACCAATATGACAGCTCACCTTAGGGAGCATTCAGGCCCAAGCACACAGGCTTTGTTGGCTTATCCATCCCTCACATTTTTTCTACTTTTACACACTTCATTTTTTGTGACTTTGAACAGATCTACTTTACAAATTCTCTTATTTTTCACTTGGGGAAAGAACAAAATTAAGACAGCAAGGGACACACAGTAGCTACAGTACCCTTACTTGAACCTAGGCAAAGATATTGGTGGGAATCTCACAAACTGCAGGACCTACAATTCAGAAACAAAAGGACAAGACCACAAACCAGACACAAACATATTCACTTAGCACAAGAGGAAAAGAAACATTAGCCAGCCAATTTCATGTTCTCAATCAAGTAAAGGACAAAACCAAGAAAGAAATCTGCCAATCTTCAAAAAGAAAAACAAGTCTAATCAGGAAATTTCTGTCAGGATCAGCCATACTCTTTTGTTCACTGCAAATAATAAAATATATTCCACTTAGTTTTAGAACAAAATATTTCATAAAGTCTTACCACTTCAGCTTGATTCATTTTGGTAACATTGTCAATTCAACTTGCAAAAAAAAAAAATCCCTGGAAAGGATGCTGTATGGTGCTTATCTGAATTCTGTGAAGGGGCAATCTACATATATGTTAATTCTATTACTCAATTTCTAAGATATTTCCTATAATTTGTATGGACTTACATATCTGAAGGCTGCTTTCTTCATTTCCAATCAATATACACCCAGTGATGAAAGCTGAAGCAAAAAGTGGGAGAAAATATTTGAAGAGCACTTAAGTAGCAAAAAGTTTATAGGGTAGAATGAAAGAGGTATTGTATTTGTGAGGAAAACAGACATGCCAAAAGAGCAAAGCAGAAATTGTTTCTAAATGCACTTAACAAAGAAGGAAATAGAAAAAAAAATAAAAGAAGAAGGAAATAGTTACCTGCCATATGAATTTACAAATAGGAGTATAAATCAATACTACTAAGACAAATTAATACTAAAGCCAATACACTATACCCATAGGAAGGGAAACATGAAATAAAAAGGCAAAAGATCTGAATTTGTAAAAAGACTAAACATTACAAACACGTTATGTGATTGGAATTGTCAAATCCTGTAGGTCATGCAAAATTTTAGAGGCACTTGGAAAATTTGGTACTGACTACTTAGCATACCTAATGAGTCATCAATTCTACTTATGACACAACAGAAATGCACAAAACTATTCTTAGAATACTCCAAAAGGTAGCTGCCACTGCTGCTTTCACCACCAAACTAGACCGCATCTGCCACCACCTTCCACACTCCTGGCCCCTAATTAGGGCTCTGGTACCTAAGATTCCCAAAAGCCTATGCCCAGTCCCACACAATGTGAGAAAAGCATGGAGAAAGTTGCATAGTTGAGAGTCGAGGAGCTGAAGGAGGAGATGATGGACAAAAAAGTAAACTGGACAGAGCAAAGGAAAAGTGGTGAAGGAGTAGGAGAATGGATCTGAGGAGAAAGAAGAAATGCTGAGGATGTATAACATGCAGAGGGGAAAAAGGTGGATCCCAAGTGGGAGAAGACAGGAAATACTGTGGCTGAGTAACACTTACGCACTGCTCTCATATTTGAAAGCTCCTAAGGACCAGGAGTTAATGGTGTCATCAGAAAAGCATGCCACACAGCTGGCCCCCTGCTCCAGGAGAGATGCCACACTCTTCCCTCAAGCCTTGCCATTCATTCCTCTCCAGGCACTGCTCATCCAAGTTAAATCTGCTTTTGCTTCACGTTCTGACCTGTTCCATCTGAGCTCCCCCAGCTTGTCACCAGTAGCCCGTGTTCTCTTTTTATTCTTCAACACCCCGATCCTTATCCTCAGGTAACCTCACATAACTGCACTCTTAATGCCCCAGCCCTGACATTCTGAGCTATCCCTCTTTATCCTGATTCCTCGATCACCCTCAGATTTGTTCCACCAACAGAGAATCAAGCAAGATTTGGGTCAGGTTGGTTTCCTAGACAAAGCTACATTATTCTACCTTTTTTTATAATTAGTACATGGTCCCACTGTTGTTTTTTCCCCTTTGTTTTGTTTTATAAAGGAATAATACTTTAAAAGAATTAGTTGGAACAAAACAGGTGCAGTTACAACTAGGGAGACTGGATGGTATAGTGATAGACAAGAAGACCTGAAGGTATTGTCTGTAGCATCATTGATGTTCTATTTCTTGATAGAAATAGTAGTTATATGGTATGTTCCCATTGTAATAATTCATTGACATGTATAGTTTTGATGCTGGTTAAGTATTTGCCTTCATAAATAAGATCAAATTCATGAAATAAAAGGTGGTAGGGAAGAGCCAAAAGGAGAGACTTTAAAAGGATACTAGAAAATACTTCAGGATAATGGATATATTAATTTATTATTGAACTGGTTTTATGGATGTGTTCACATCAAAAGATAAATGTATATACCTTAAATATGTATAGAAATTATATCAATAAACTTGGAAAATGTGTTATGTGTCTAAGTTGAGGTTGAAAAGAAATTACACATTATTAAATAATAAATTTAAAATGAAACTAAGATATCAGTCTCAAATTTTGACAAAGACAATTTTTATCAAAAGAACAGCAGAGGAAAAATACTAAGCAAAGGAGAAAAATTTAATACAGTGAACATACCTTAGAAAGTATCAGAAATGCCAGATGTTGCATTTAGAACACAAATGAAATTGAAAGAGCGCTAATAAATTCCACATGTAACAAATGCATATTATTTATATATTACATAATTATAACATATATGGTCATATACAATGATGTCTCACTTAATGATGGGGATACATTCTGGAAAATACATCATAAGGTGATTCTGTTATTTAGCAAATGATACAGGTTACTTAAACAATCCTAGATGGTATAGACCACTATATACCTAGGTTATAATTTAGCCATTAGTGCACATGAAGTCCATCATTGATAAAAGCATTGTGCCACATAAGACTATAGGATTTAACATTATAGCAATCAGCATAGAACTCATAATGAGATGAATAATTAGCCCTGTGGAACTAAAGACAGAATCCTTTAAAAGACTCTGGCCATTTAGATAATTATAAAGATAGAAACTGCACTGCAGTAAAAGAGAAAAAAATACATCCTTTCCAAAGTTGCTTGGATGGGGGAGTTATGTGCATGACAAAAATGCCATTGTATCCTTTCCTGATATAACTGAATAAATCATTCACTGGCAATATATACTCGAATATAAAAGGAAAATAAAAGATATGCCATGGTTTTTATAAGAAAGGGATTTATCCAATGTATAGAGTGGTGTATGACTGTAATATCAGCTATTTGGAAGGAAAAGGCATAATAATTACAAGATCAAGTTTAGCATGAGTAACTCAGTGAGATGCTTACACAAAACAAACTTTACAAAGGACAGTGATTGAGGCTGAGTACTATAACACATCTGTCTTCAATCACCCAAAATACTAATAATAATAATAATAATTAAAAAGAAGAAAAAGAAGACAGAAGATGGTTATTTGTTTCCAGAGTTAAATAGTATCTTTATAACAAGATTGAGATATATTTAAATAAAGTTTATATCTATGATATGATACCATTCATGGGTACAAACCAAAGAGACAGATTAGGAGAAATTAATTGCCTCACCTGTTTAAAAACAGTTTGAAAGAGAAAGGAAGGAGGCTAAGGTGGGAGGATCCCAAATTTAAAGCTAACCTCAGCAACTTATCCAGGCATAAGCAACTCATCATAACCCTGTCTCAAACAAAAAATAAAAAATAAATAAATAAAGCAGGGGATGTTGCAGAGTGCTTAAGCAACCCTAATGTTATAACCGGGTACCAAAAACATAAATAAAAAAATGTAAAGAAAGTAAAAATCAGGGACCAAAAGAAGCAAAGGCAAGAGCCAGGCGCTGTGGCACATGCCTATAATCCCAGCAGAGGAAGAGAATTCTGAGTTCAAAGCCAGTCTCAGCAATTCAGTGAGACCCTAAGCAATTTAGTGAGACCATGTCTCAAAATAAAATATAAAAAAGAGCTAGGGATGTGGCTCAGTTATTAAGGATCTTTGGGTCAATCCACAGTACTAATAAAAAGAAGGGAAGAGACCTGAATAGCTTCTTTTTAAGGAGAAATGTAAGTGTTCAATGATCATAAAATAGTTCAATAACTTTAGAAATGAGGAAAATGGCAAAATAAAATCACATCTGTGAGACAAAATTAAATAGTATCAGTAAACATGTGGAGCAAATAAATCCTCATGAACTGAAGAGTGACTGAAATTTGTTATTTCTTTGAAGAAACTGGCTATTGAAAATAAATGATCATTCCCCAGCAGAAGCATATGCTTATAAAAATCACTGTACATATGAACCATGGTAATATATAAGGATACGGCAGCATTGGTCAAACAGATGAAACCCAGGACATGAAGAAAAGGCAATGTACACTGGGAAAGAGATAAGTAGAAAAGGGCGTGAGGTGATTTCCGGAGCCCATTTTCATCATGCTGTATCTGGTTTGACAAATATGGTGAAACAGCGTTTGTGCAAACGTCACACACAGGTGATATTTTATATGCATATGTATTTAGGAAATATGTAGAATTTGAGAAAATAAAAATATACAAAAGAACATAATAGACTCAATCATACACACCATTTGTATACATGAAAAAGCATCATTATCACGATGTAAAAGTCTCCAAAAAATCTAAAGTATTACCCCCTTAAAATGTGAGCATACTGGGAACCTGTCTCGCGGGGCGGGGAGCCGAGCTTCCTCCTGCGAGGGCTGCGCAGCGCCGCCCGAGTTCTCCTTCCGCCGCTGTCTCCGGGCTCCGAGGCGAGCGAGGGGCGAGCGGAAGGGCGCCGGAGCCGAGGCCCGACCCGGCTCGCGCTGGCCATGTCGCTGAGGGGGGAGCCGCTGCAGGCCTCGCCGCCCCCGGCCCTGCCGCCGCCTCCGGCCGCGCCCTCGGGGCAGTCGCTAGCCTCCCTGGCCGGCGCGACCCTCCTCCGCCTGGGGGAGCCGCTGCTGCGGAGGCTCGGCCAGACCCTGGACCGCGCGCCCGAGGGCCGGGGCTGGAGGCGGCTGGCCGAGCTGGCCGGCAGTCGGGGGCGCCTCTGGCTCAGGATTAAAGATCACTGTAAATCCAGAATCAAAGGCAGTCTTGGCTGAACAGTTTGTGAAACTCTGTTGCCGTGCAACTGGACATCCTTTTGTACAATACCAATGGTTCAAAATGAACAAAGAGATTCCATATGGAAATGCATCAGAACTTATTTTTAACACAGTGCATGTAAAAGATGCAGGCTTTTATGTCTGTCGTGTTAATAATAATCTCACCTTTGAATTCAGTCAATGGTCACAGCTGGATGTTTGTGATGTGACAGAAGTAACAGAAAACTTCCGGAGAAGTCCGGATAGCTTGCCTGAACCCTGGTTGCAAATCTATGTTGAACCAAAGTCCCAAAAACTGATGCTAGGCAGCACATTGGTATTACAGTGTGTTGCTATTGGAAGCCCTATTCCTCACTACCAGTGGTCCAAAAATGAATCACCATTACCACATGAGACAAAAAAGCTATACATGGTGCCTTATGTGGATTTGGAACATCAAGGAACCTATTGGTGTCATGTTTATAATGATGGAGACAGTCAGGATAGCAAGGAGGTAGATGTCATCACAGATGAATTAAATGATTTAGGGCATTCTGATAATAAAGAACAAACAATTGACCAGCCTTTGGCAAAGGACAAAGTCGCTCTTTTGAAAGGAAATATGAATTACTGGGAACACCCCAAGCTTAAAGCTCCTTTGGTGGATGTGTATGAATTGACCAACTTACTAAGACAGCTAGATTTCAAAGTTGTTTCATTATTGGATCTTACTGAATATGAAATGTGTAACGCTGTGGATGAATTTTTACTGCTTTTAGACAAAGGCGTATATGGGTTATTATATTATGCAGGACATGGTTATGAAAACTTTGGGAACAGCTTTATGGTCCCTGTAGATGCTCCAAATCCATATAGGTCCGAAAATTGCCTATGTGTACAAAATATACTAAAATTGATGCAAGAAAAAGAAACTGGACTCAATGTATTCTTATTGGATATGTGCAGGAAAAGAAATGATTATGATGATACCATTCCAATCTTGGATGCACTAAAAGTCACTGCCAATATTGTGTTTGGATATGCCACGTGTCAAGGAGCAGAAGCTTTTGAAATCCAGCATTCTGGATTGGCAAATGGAATCTTCATGAAATTTTTAAAAGATAGATTATTAGAAGATAAAAAAATTACTGTGTTACTGGATGAAGTTGCAGAAGATATGGGTAAATGTCACCTTACCAAAGGCAAACAGGCTCTAGAGATTCGAAGCAGTTTGTCTGAAAAGAGAGCACTCACAGATCCAATTCAGAGCACAACTCATTCTGCAGAGTCTCTAGTGCGCAATCTACAATGGGCCAAGGCTCATGAACTTCCAGAAAGCATGTGTCTTAAATTTCAATGCGGTGTTCAGATTCAATTAGGATTTGCAGCTGAGTTCTCCAATGTCATGATAATCTATACAAGTATAGTTCACAAACCATCTGAGATAATAATGTGTGATACATATATTACCGATTTCCCACTTGACCTGGATATTGATCCAAAAGATGCAAATAAAGGAACTCCTGAAGAAACTGGCAGCTATTTAGTATCAAAGGATCTTCCTAAGCATTGCCTTTATACAAGACTCAGTTCACTGCAAAAATTAAAGGAACATCTAATCTTCACAGTATGTTTCGTCATATCAGTACTCAGGATTGGAAGACACCGTGGAGGAGAAGCAGGAAGTGAATGTCGGAAAGCCTCTCATCGCTAAATTAGACATGCACCAGAGCCTGGGCAGAAAGACTTGCTTTCAGACGTGTCTTATGTCTGAGGGGCCTTACCATAGCACCACACCCACCTTGGGGGCAACAGGGCACTATCATTCATCTCAGGACTCATTCCATGGTGTCTACCATTCACATCTTAGTAATTCAGTGTTATGCCATCAGACAGGTGTCATTGCACCCGGACTCCTAATGCACTTATTTCAAATTATCACACCCACCATTACTCCTGTCACTTTGGTAGAAGTAATGTGCCAGTAGAAACAACTGATGAAGTGCCATTCAGTTTCCCTGACAGGCTCATAAATTTCTGAAAAGTGACCTTATGGGGTGTCTCACATGAAATAGTGCTTTTAAACTGAGGCATTGTGAAAAGGCAAATATATATACATATATGTACAAAGAAAATTACCAACAACTGTTTCAAAGCAAGCTCAGGACTTTGAGTTGTTGGAATTATATTATTTAACCACAATCTTCCTCTTGCTCTTTTTTCTCTTTTAAGACTGGAAAGTAGTTGACTTGTTCTGTTAAGAATGACCTATGGGTGTGGGTGTGTATACATGTATATAACAAAAACATTTTCATTCTGATCACTTTGAAGTAGTAGCAACGGAAATGGCATTATTATGGAGTAAGTCATTGTTTATTTTACACCAAAAAGAATCCTGTTGATCATCAAGTTTAACCTAGTTTTATCAGTGGGAGAAATAGATTGAACTCTCTTGTGTAAGTTAGAGCTGACATCAGAACTGAGACCTTCAGAATTCTGTTCCCATGTTTTCTCTACTTCTGCCTTCCTGACAGGTTCTGAGACAGCTGTTACTTTTGTAGATAGGTTGAAAGACAGGTAGGTAGATATGCATATCTGTATATTATCTTGAGGAATGTGTAAACTTTAGTTTGTAATTATAAGATGTTGCTGCAAGTGTCAGTTAAGAGTTTGTATATAAACCTTCTGTAGAATAGGCTGATATTTCTTGTTTATAATTTTATGAAACCACATGAGAAATGATAAAATATCTGTGTTGAAGCTAGTTGTCAGAGTTAAGAATAGAGATATAATTTTGGTAGCTGTTTGTTTATCTGATCTTCCAAACATTGATGACGTATACTTTCAAAAAAAAATGTAAGCATACTTAATTTTTCATGGAAGGAATCAGAATAAAAATTTCATAAATCATCTGGAATATATATATGAATATATATAAAATCAGCCACCAAAATTATGAATTGAAAGAAAAGTTTTGTGCAATAATAAAAAACCAAGGAATCATAATTCAAATGAAATCCATAGGTGAATTTATATGTATGTGAAATTTTATGTAATTTTTAAATAGCTATTGAAAATCCAACAAAAATATAAACACCTCAAGAACGACATCACATGTGAATGGATGACATGGCCATATCTAAAGGAAGATTGACTGGGGGCAGAGTTTACTGGAACTGTGTGTGTACAGAGTCAGCAAGGCCCTGGAGTCAAATTCCAGCACAACAATAAAAGGCAAATCAAGTGAGGGTGATGCGGGGAATATAGAAGAATAGGAGGCTCCTGAATTTTCCTCCATTCATGGATACACTGAATACACATATTTCAAGTACCTCTTAGGCAAAGGAAAAAGAGAGTTGAGAGATTTATATACATTGCACAACTGGGAAAATATCTGACACTCAGTGATTAAGTAAAGCTAGGATAGAATTGGGCCTTAGTTCATCCTTAGGCAATGTGTCATATGACTGGAACAGATCACCAACAGCCAGCATCACTCTGAGAAGAGGAAGATTGGGACCATATTTGAGATCATATATATAAAACCCTAGCTCTAAAAAGTCTCCTGTGGTTTAGGTATTAGCTTACATAATGCTGAAGAAGGATCTACACATTCATGAGTACTAAGAACACAGAAAAAGTGATTGTTACCTATGTTCATGCAAGTATATCCATGGGTTTCAACTCCTGTAATGAGGGGAGAGAAGTTAAATCTCAAAGGCCTTGGTTTATGCCTGAAGAGAATTGCTAGGGTAATCTGCCAACTAAAGTTACTGACAGCTGAGCCACTCCCTAGCCTGCATCAGAGTTAAAAATGAAAGAATACATTGGACCAACTGCAGCCTTTATGGGTGTTCAACACTTAAAGAGACCCAACCTCCAGCTTGACACTGTAGAAATTCCAGTTCTGCTGATTATTCCTGTAAGGAACACTTTCTTCACTGAGTGTCTCATCACTAACATCTTTCATTCAATGGAGGAAACTAATTGCCTCACATACAACAAAACACTTTGAAAAAGAAAGAAAGTAGGCTTAGGCAGAAGGATCCCAACTACAAAGCCATTCTCAACACTCCAGCTCTGGGAGTAAAGCTTACAGAGCATAAATAAATCTCTCCTAGGTCGCTAACCAGTGGTTTCCTTTGGTGTGAGAGCATCTCCATTGGCTGCTACAATCCCAAACATAGTTTGGAGAAAGGGTCATCATGTAGACATGTCTCTTAATTCCCAGAAAAGGTGGTAGAGCACTCTCTCTCTCTGACTACCTGACAGACTGGAATCTACAGTCTCCCA
Organism: Sciurus carolinensis; assembly: GCF_902686445.1. NCBI lineage: Eukaryota > Metazoa > Chordata > Mammalia > Rodentia > Sciuridae > Sciurus > Sciurus carolinensis. The sequence goes on along the minus strand of NC_062220.1, from coordinate 143,514,019 downwards.
TCAGAGATTGAATGCGAGGTAAAACAGTGGACATTTGTATGCTGAACACAGCTGTTAGAATACCTTTTGTCAATGAGCTGAAAATAACAAAGAGTCACGAAACTATGGATATGCGAAAATGGAAACTGTTGTACAGTTGGTGAAAACGTAAGTTTCATAAACTCATTTTTGAAAATAGTATAAAGAATTTCTGAACAATTAAAAACAGAACATATAACATAGTAACACTGGAATAAATTTAAGGAATTAGAATCAATAAGTCAAAAAATGACTGCATGCCCATTTTTTATTACAGCAGTATTCTCAGTAATGGAGACAAGAAAAAAAATGAAGTGTCTTTAAATGAAGGCTGTATCAGGAGATTGTTTCAGATGCAAGGCATCCAACTACACCAATGAAAATATCCACACTACACTTCAGACTGCTTCCTCTCTAGCAGGATAGAGCAAAGACTCACATGAGCTAGACATTCCAAAAGCATTTAGACTTGGTAGCTGTGGGCACCTCAGAAACCTCAGAGCCAGGAAGAGGGTAAGGGTGGCATGAGGACATCATCCTGCCAAATCTTCAGAGGCATCTCCACTCAGTACCTTCCAAGAAGTTGTCTGTGTCTATGGAAGACAAACAGAGGATAGGGATCAACACTTTTTTAGAAAGAGTCAAGTGATTCTTTTTTACCTCTCATGTGAAATGCTCACAAAGAAGATTTTTAAAAATCCCATAAAGAGTTCATCAAGTGTTAGAGGGAAAAACAATTGCAAAACACTATTTGAAATATAACATGAGAAACTATTATGTTGTAGAGAAAAATATTGACATTGGAAATGTAGATAGGGAAATGAAAATATAGGAATACATTCAAAGACCTCTAAAAAAAAAACTAACCAAAGCGTTCAGCATTCTGAATCTGAGGTCCTGCTTCTCAGACATCTAGAAAGCTCAAGAGGAAAAAGCAACTCAGTCCCTATGCCAGCACTACTTTTATGCAGAAAATTCACACCTGTACTTGGGATTCTTGCCTGATGGTCATGCCAATCATCACCGTACAATATGGGAAGATGCGAATCTGCCAACACAAAGCTATCCGAATAAGCTTCAGTCCACGAGTGGAGGGACAGAATGTCCAGCATTCCAGCTGCTTGCATATTATGCACTTGATTGGCCAGAGGAGACTTGGGAACGAACTACCCCATAGGAAGACTCATTTATGCAGAGAGTGGAGACTATTTTGAGCAGTTTCCATCTACCAAAACCAATCCCAGTCATAGCCATAGCTGTTTGGAACATCTTTCAAACAGTCTCCCTTTCCACTCTTAAGATGCAGTCTCAAAACTGCACACTCACTATTTCCTGGCTTGAAAGTCAGGGTGCCTTGCATTCTCCCTAAGGATTCTCTCTTATCTATGGGGCAGAGGACCCTGGGCTTACCAAGGATTGAAGTGGAAGTTTTGAAAGGGATCCCAGAATGTCACGCTTCAGAGACAAAAACTAGATCAGAGAGTAGAAGCCAAACCTTTCTTACTTATCATATGTTGGATTGGACAGTTCTCACCCAAGACTACCTGATTATAAAGGTCCTGCCCTCTGAGTCTGAATCCACTAAGTCTACTCTCCAAGTGACAGTAGATGATATCAAACCCAAGAATGAACGAGGTCAGAAGGAGTTGAGATTGACAGGTTCTTGAGTGCACTGAGGCTAAGGCAGGAATTTCTCAAGTTTAAAGACATTCTCCACAATTTAACAAGTGACTAAGCAACTTAGTGAGATCCTGTCTCAAAAAGATATATAAGCTGGGCATGGTGGAACATGCCTATAATCCCAGCGGCTTGGGTGGCGGAACAAGAGGATTGCAGATTCAAGCCCAGCCTCAACCATTTAGCAAGGGAATAAGCAACCTAGTGAGTTCCCATCTCAAAATAAGATGTGAAAGGGCCTGGGGCTATGGCTCAGTGCTTTGGCATCCCTTGTTTCAGTGCCTGGTACCAAAAAATGAAATGTAAACTAATAAAAACACCAAACGGGCTTGGGATGTGACTCAGTGGTGAAGTACCCTGGGGTATAATCCCTTTTACAAAAAAAAAAAAAAAAAAAAAAACAGTACAAGACCAATTGGGCAACTTAGAGGAGATGATAGAGTTCAGTGATGGAGCACTCCTAGGTTTGATCTCCGGGACAAAGAAGAAAAAGAAGAAGAATGAAATAAAACTTATTTTATGACAGAGATAAATATATACAACCATGGAAAATACATGAGAAACTATCTAAGGTAGGGAGAGAAGCACTAATTGACTAAACTAAGTTCCAAAGTAAAACTTAAAAAAAAATTAATCAGTACCTGAGTCTAAGTTGGTAGATATACAGAATTTATAGAAGAGAATTGCTTCTACATTCAACAAGAGAAAAGTAGGATAAACTGCAAATGAATGATGGTTTTTCCTCAGCCCATAGGAGGATGGATTTCAGAAGGTGAAAAACTAATCTGTACTAAGCACATGGTAAGAGACACAATCCTCTACTGTTTCACTGCACCCTGAAAAAAATGTAAATTGGTCAAATTCAACCAGTATTTTTGAACCAAGCCAAATGTACCTGTGGGGGTTAGTGCAGAAAAATGTTAAACACTTGAGTCTTCAGAGTCCCAATTCTTTTATGTCTTTCTTCATGTACCCCAAACATTGTGTCAAAGAGTATAAGGTAGAATCCTGAGAATGCTTCCCAATTGTGTGAAGTCTTTCTACCTTTATTTTTGTGGCACTAGGGACATACATTCTATATATGCATTTTTGTATTGCTGCTTTGAAGATTCATTAAGAAAGAAGAAAAAGGGGCTGGGGTAGTGGCTCAGTGATGCAGTACTTGCCTAGAATGTGTGAGGCACTGAGTTCTATTCTTGGCACCACATATAAACAAATGAGTAAAATAAAGGTCTATCAACATCTAAAAATATATTTTAAAAAAGAAGAAGAAAAATTTGCATTTCTATTGCCTTTTGTAGTTTTGCTTTTAACTTTACTTGACTGATTTTTTCCCTCCATATTTCTGGATCAGCAGTTATGAATAGTTGAAATTGTGTTGCAGTTGTTTTTCTTTTCACCAGCTTCACTGGGCTGAACTTTCATGGATCTCTGTATGCTGTCATGCTGAAAGTCCCTCAAAGAATCATATCTTTAATGAATATATACTGAGTGACTTAGGAGCTATGCTTCTAATGGACACATTGCAGTGACACACTCACTGCTAAGCACAATTAAACTGAACCAACTCACAATCACCTATGAATAAATCACACTATTAGGGCCTTTATACATTTTTCAGATGTGTTGATGACTTGGATAAATGCAATTAAATGTTTTTTGGATGAATCCAAAATTGTCATTGGTCTGCTTGTCATAAAATGACAAATTTCAGTGAAAACACTAAAAAGTATGTCTGAGTAACTACACAGGGATCATATAAAATTGGAGAAATATGATCTCATTTATTTTTTACAAGAGCTCCAAAACTGTTACATCGTGTAAAACACTGTCAAAGAGATGAAACTTACATAAAGATAGATATATTGCATTGCAGTGGCACCCCTCCTCCACCAAGAGTCTTTTTTTTTTTTTTTTTTTTTTTTTGGGTGCTGGGGATCGTCCACCAAGAGTCTTAATCAAGCTTCTCCAGAGGCCCTCACCGTAATTGTTCTTAGACCATCAGCAAGAATTTCTGCAAAAGAGTTCAAATTTGATTAGGCTTTCTATTTCTTGTTGCTCTGACTTGCAATAAGTAAATTTGGCCGTGGGTTTCACATTACTTCTGCTTTTGTAGTAAAGTGTGCAAAAATCTCCAAATAATCAAAAAATATTAGACAGGAGGCGCTCTATACAAACTCAAAGAAGAAAAAAATCCTACCTTTACATTGACTTCTGCAAACTGTGATCCTCCAACCCCCTGCACACTGGGTATAAAGGTCTAAAAATTTCTGGACTCAGAGTTCAGAGGGAAGAATTGACTTAGGCAAAATCCCCCACACTGGACCAGCTGCAGCCAATAAACCTGCTTCCTGCTAATTCCTCGGTGCCCAGCCTCATCTATCCTACATCAATATACTTAAAATATAATATAAATATAATATAATATAATATAATACTGAAAATCATAAAGAAATATTACACAAAAAGTTTGCTACCAAATCAACAGATATCTATTCTCTGGAAATATATCTCCTCTAAGTGCAATACAGTTGTCTTTGCAAGTTTTCCATAACATCAAATTAGGACATGAAAGATCTGGAGGACAGAAAGAATATCAGTTTTATCCTCAAAAGTAGTTGATGTGGCACGAATTGAATTTTTTATACTAACATTATTTTAGCTTCTTTTTGAGTTTTACTTCTAATTGGTGCCTTGTAAAGTTAGAGGAAAGGACAACTAAAAGTGGAATTTAAATTTCACTGAATACTGCTAAGAAACAAGTACACAGAAATTTGGTTGACCCTGGTTGCAACCAACTGTCAAGTTACTGATGCAAAAGAGAGTCCCTTATGTGGAGACACAGCTCCAAACCAATTTAAGCCTTCACACTCAAGTTTATGACACAAGTATTTTTTCTTTCAAATTTAAAAGCACTCATGCAGCTCGTTTGTAAGAAGAGTCATATAGCTGATGGCCACCTTGTACATGAGAAACAAAAGTGTCGCCCTCCCATGGCTCAATTGAGAATTGGGAATCATGCAATGCAGTCCCTTAGTATTAATATCCACACAGGGGCTGGGTGTGTAGCTCAGTGGCACAGTGCTTGCCCAACATGCACAAGGCCCTGGGTCCAACTCTTGGTACCACTAAAAATCATAAGACGAAATACAGAAAAACCTCAGATTGTTCACAGTGGTCAGTATCGCAGTCCCAATCCCTTTGTTAAAACCTCAGATTGTTCACAGTGGTCAATATCACAGTCCCAATCCCTTTGTTAAAACCTCAGATTGTTCACAGTGGTCAATATCACAGTCCCAATCCTTTTGTTGCCTTCACTCCTTTGCTTTCTCTTTACCCAGTTCCTCACATTTGCATTTGTTTACTTTGAACAAATCCTTACAAAACACGATTTTACCTCATGGTAAGTATGATGAGGAAAAAACAAAACTAAGACCCAAACTATTCCCAGCACTCCTTACTTGATGAAGTCTAAAATCAGAGACTTTGATGGAAATCTTAGAAAACACCAACACCTACAAGCTAGAAAAACAGAGGCTGGGACCCTGATCTTGACCAGATCACACGCACTCAGTGCAAGAGATGACAGGAAAACCAGCCCGCAAAGGCTAAGTTTTCAACTGAGTAGGAAAAAAAGCTGAGAAAGTATCAGCCAATCTCCAAAATGTGAAACAAGAGTGATCAGAAAATGTCTAACAGCAGAAAACCTCCTTCTATGAAAATCAGGGTTCTTAGTTCCAAATAATAAAATGTACCCCATTACATTCATCAGGAAATTATTGTTAAGGCAGAAGTTGCCAGATAAGCGAAAGCAAAGAGAATATCTTAGTGTCTAGCATGAAGGGACTAGTTCCTCAAGGAACACCACATATTTCACATCACAAGGAAGCTGGAATGAGGGAAAGAATCACAAATACGCTTACATATCAGTCAGAATTTAAAAGCTGCCTGATCATTTTAGGGCCATTGTTAACAACTTTGCTGAGGATTAACTGAAACCTATTTGTGCCTGTTTTCTCTTTATACATAGATCCACCCTTGACAATAACTGTCAGCCCAGTCACGATGGCCCTAAAATAATCTGTAGCAAAAGGCAAAATGTTCAACATAATCTCCTACACAATGGAGACACAGAGAGCTAAGTACCTCTGAGATTCCTGAACCCCACCTCCACAAGACCACTACAGGTCAAGTCTTCGATGCTCCCTTTACTGCAAGTGATCCTTCCTGAAATATGAAGATATATACACAAGCTTCAGTTATCTGTGCAAACAGCTCTGAACTCAGGCCAAATGATCCTTCTACCCCATATGTCTGGGTTGGACCAATCCTGAGGCTGTGCAATATTTTATAGTCACATAGTAATAGGGCAGCAATGAGAAAAGGGGGACTGGGGATAGTGACCAGAGGTGGGAGTGAACCAACACAGGATGACTACCATTCATAAGGAAAATACGTAAATAAATACATCAACTGATACTGATAATCCATGAAACTGTCAGGAAACAGTTGAGATGATTATAACCCCAGTGAGGAAACATAGCAAATAAACAATTCATAAAGCTCTGGTAGGGGATTAAAAAAAAAAGCTGCCTGATCAAGTCGTTGCTTTTAAAAGTCAGTGAAGCTTCAATCATGTCTTCCAGAAGCTTCGTTCAATGTTTTGAAAACTGCCACTCAATGCTGATCACATTATCATGATGGAAAGTTAATCTGCAATAAAAATTTAATTTGCAATAATGTTTGATTCTCTGCTAAGGCTAAAAACATAAATAATACACACTTAGTGGCATAAAATAACCAGAAATCTTTCTCTTACAGTTATGGATGACTTAAATACAAGATTTCCACTGTGAGTGACTGTGAATGAACTTATATCACAGTGATGGAAGGGCCTTACTATCTCTAAAGACTCTAAGAGAGAATTATTTTTGTCATTTTCTCAAATCTGATGGTTTCTGGTATTCCTGAGCTTGTGGCCACAAATACTTCTCTTCTGTGTTGAGGGAGCCCTCAAAACAAAGAAGACAGATAAGTCCCTCTCATATGGAACGAGATAGCAAACTAGCCGGGAGCTACCCTCAAACCCCACAGGGTCTGGGAACCCTATTACAGGATATGAGAGACCCTCCAATAGGCCCCAAACACTGTTTGCAAAGATTCATAAAAGTCAGTTCATTGCACAGAATGAGAGAGGAGGGTCTCTGGCTCTGCAGACCAGAACAGGTGGTAAAAGAGTCACAAAGGTGAGTTAGGGACAGGACGTTGCAGGACATAACTGATGAAGTCCTGAAACAACAACAACAAAAACAACATTGGAGAGCACCATATTCCCATAAGCTCATTTGAGAGGATTAAATTCAGATGAAGAACAGAGGACAGAGGCCTATCTAAAGAGATTTAGCTGTATTTTCTTTTTAATTAATAGCTAAATTGCTATTAATGTTTCCCACAACTGTAGAGTCCAGATCACCCCAATTACTACTTTCTTCATCTTTTGAATGTTGTCATTACCTTCCAACTACAATGTGTGTGGCACACTGAATTGATCCCCACATTTATGCACTTACAATTTATCTTTTTCTCTGTATAAATGTATATGTATGTGCATATATTTCCCCCACATTTCCAACATTCTGCCCTGAAAATTTCTGTGATATCACCTCAGGACAAAAATGCATTTCAGGTCAGTATATCTAGATGTTCCATTTCATATAGATGGAAAGATGGGACAATGGCAAGCCCTCCTGATTTGGCTCATTATCAACTAAAATTAAAGATCGAACTCAGTGCCTCTGGAGGACTTAATTCTTATTCATCTTCCTCATACATAGTGTTTTATTTTTTTAAGCAAGCAGCAGGAATTTTATTTAAAAGGAGAGGAAAAGATTCAGAGTCATACGTGGTGCTTCAGAAGGCCCCGAAGACTTACAGTGGTGGTTCTTACGCTCCTTACCACTGAGGCTCTGGATTACAGTCCAGGTTGGGCACTGGTACCATACTTCCACTGGACGTGATTCATTGGTCATGACTATTGTCCTTTCCCTGCCTCCAACAGGCTTGGAAATGTAGGGACTGGATGAAATGTTTAGAATCATAATTTTCAACACACTTAGCATAGACCCATCCAATAACAGGAGACATCCATGTTGTGAAAGCAAGGAAGACCACCCTTCACCAAACCATAAGAGGTGGCAAAATAATCCCCAGGAAGGAAAATAGTAGTCATTCATTAAGTTGGTTTTAAAAATATTTTAGTTGGCAATACATTACTGCACTAAGAAAGAGTGATAAATGCAATTTCAATTTCTAGAGTTGTGACTGATTGAAGAAGTGCAAAATGTTGGATACAGTGGTGCATGCCTGTAATCCCAGTGACTTGGGAGGCTGAGGCAGGAGGATCACAAATTCAAAGCCAACCTCAGCAACTTAGGCTCTAAGAGACTCAGCAAGACTCTGTCTCTAAATAAAAGATTTTATAAAGGGTTGGGGTGTGGCTCAGTGGCAGAGCATTCCTGGGCTCAATCTGTGATACCAAAGAGAGAGAGAGAGAAAGAGAGAGAGAGTATAAAACAAAAGATGGTAACCAGTGTCACCTTCAGGGACATTGTCAGTGTCAAGGACGTAGACGATTGACAAGCAGCAGTGTGTTGGTCTACGGAAAACTCATCCAGGTTCTCTGGGGAGTTTGTCTTCTGCTCTCTCACATATAAAAGGGAGACAAGACTCCTATTTTAAGGTGTGTATGGGAGTTTCGATACAGCTTTTAGTTTACCCAAAGATCCACTTTAGTGGGCGATTGGGGTAATCCCCACAGGATAGATCCTTAAGCTGTTTGAAATAATGTGTTTTAATCAAGTCTTCATAAAAAAGGTTAGGACTTGGCGCAGGGTGAAACATTCAAATGACAAGTAAATGTATGAATAAACACTTAAACCAATATTCAAGAGGTTAACAATCAAGAAGTTTAGACCATTGTATACACACCAGGAATGTAAAAACAATGACAACTAAAGCAAAAGTGAATGAATAAAGGAACAAATAAATAATGGAATGAATGAATAAATGAATAACACTAAAAATATAAATATGTAAAGTGATTAGAATTGTCACACACTGATTGTGGCCATGCAAATTTTTAAAGCTACTTGGAAATGAATTTTTACTTCCTACTGAGGCATACCCTATGAACTCTCAATTCCACTCCTAGGAGGGAAGAGATAAACACTGAATGCATTCACCAGGCTCTTTCTCTTGGGAACTATGCCAGTTACCTTGTTCTTTCTTCCCAAAATTATTCTGCCTCCAAAGACACTACCCCTCTACCCTCATGCTGCCATCTTAGACTTGTTGCATCTGAAGTCCCTCTTTCCTTCATTGCCCTTCTCCTCTCTACGCCCATTTATCCCAATACTTTTTTCATGAATATCCACTCCTACATACTCTGCATCCACCATTCTCACATCCTGCCCCATCCCTTTCCTGCCTTGCCCACGGATCACTTTGAGATCCCCTCCACTCAGACATCAATAGTATGGCGTGGGGTCAGGGATGGGGGTTAAATATGCAAGTTATTAGAAGTCAACTACATAACAATTAAGCTATTAAAAGTGGGATGCATCTAAAGCTGAGGTTAAAAAGGAAATCTACAGAATTCAATATAATAAAGGATCTAAGATTCATTAGTTAATCATCAATCTCAATCATTTGGAAAAGGCAATTTCATAAAAAGGAGAGTAAAGAACATCCTAAGTAAAAGTTAAAATTTCAAGATGTACAAAATGTACATATCCACAGAGTGTCATATATTGGTGCTTTCAAAGACAAATTAAATTGAAACAGATGTGGTAAATTTGAGATGTAATGATCATATTAATTATATATGATAGTGATTTATATGTATATGTACAAAATGTACATATACATTTAATTATGGGTGAACAATGCAAGAAATGCACTCTAAAGTGATTTTTTTTTTCATTTTACAAATGCCATAGTGAATACTGATACCTAGACTTTTGTATTACCAAATGCTTAGGCTACAGGTTTTTTGGTTTTTGTTTCTCTTTCTTTGAGATTTTTGTTGTTGCTGTTGTTGTTTGTTTGTGTGTGTGTTTTGGTACTGGGGATTGAACTCAGGGACACTTGATTACTGAGCCAATTCCCCAGCCCTATTTCGTATTTTATTTAGAGACAGGCTCTCACTGAGTTGCTTAGCACCTCTCTTTTGCTGAGACTGGCTTAGAACAGCCTCCTGAGCTACTGGGATTAATGGTGTGTGCCACCGGGCCCAGCTTAGGTGACATGTTATAGTTACATGAAGTTCATCACTGACCAAAGGATCATTATGTCACACATTGCTATATGCTATGAAGTTATATAAATCAAATATACCTCATAATAATATGAATAAGTAGACCTGTGTAACTAAGACAGAACCTTTACAAAAAGACTTGCCATTAAGAAAATGATGAAGTACACAGTTTGCACTGCTGTGCATAAATAGAAAAATGACATCCTACCCAAAGAAAACTTCTGGGACAAGGGGATATTTATTGAAAAAATGGCATTATATGCTTTCTAAATACCAGATATCAGAAGTAATATACACTTCAATATAAGAATAAAATATAGCTGGGAATGGTGGCACACACTTGTAACCCCAATGACTTGGGAGGCAGAGGCAGAAGGATCAAGAGTTCAAAGCCAGTCTCAGCAATTTAGCAAGGCCCTGAGCACCTTGAACAACAAACACCCTGTCTCAAAATAAAATATTAAAAGGCCTGGGGATATGATTGCGGCTTAAGGGTTAACCACCCTTAGGTTCAATCCCTGATATATGTTTCTGTCAAAAGTTACTATAAAAAGGGATTTATGCCAGGCTCAGGGGCACATGCCTATAATCCCAGCAGCTTGGGAGGTTGAGACAGGAGGATTGTAGTTCAAAGCTAGCCTCAGCAAAAGCAAGATGCTAAGCACTTCCATGAGACAGGGTCTCACTGAATAAAACACACTAAATAAAACACAAAATAGGATGGGGATGGGGGTCAGTGGTGAGATGCCTCTGAGTTCAATCCCCAGTACCAAAAACTGGGGGGCTTTATAGTGTGAATGTCGTAGTACATGCCTATAATATCTATTTGGGAGGTTAAGGCAGGAGGATTAGAATTTCAAGGTCAGCCTGGGCAATTTACTGACAACCTGTCTCAACATAAGAGCAAGTAATGGCTGGAGATGTAGCTCAGTGAAATTGCACCCTTGGTTTCAATCTCAAGAATCACAGAACAGGAGGGCTACTTCTTTTCAAAAAAGTTTCACAAAACATGTTAAAAATTCACAAATTGGGCAACATTAAAATAGAAATTTTATTCACAAACGATACCATCAAAATGTACAAAGAGAAGTGACAGGGTGGGAGAACTAATGACCTCACACATAACTAAGCACTTTTAATAAAAAAGGAAATGATAGGAAAAGCAGGCAAGAGATTTGAATAACCACTTTATATAAGAGAAATGTTCAAAAATCAAAAAAACTCAACATGTTAACAAATTAGAGAAATAAGAAAATAACATCAGACACACAAAAAAATTACACAGTGTTGATAAAGACATGAAACAAATTCTCATGACTAAAGATAGAGTGTAAATTGCTGTTATCTGTTTGGAAAAACTGTTCACCTATTTAATATATATGATACTCCTCAACCAGTAGCATAGACCTATAGACATTACTGTTACTTGTGAACCATGATGGAATATAGTTACATGATAGTATAAGGCTACAGCTATATTGGTCCATACAGTTGAAATCTGGGGTCTAGGAGTAAAAGAGGAGGTACATTCAAAAGAAATAAATACTAAGGTTTGAGAAAATTTGGTATCCAGGGTCCAGACACATTTTTGGTTTCATTACATTCAGTTAAACTAACAGTACAAAATACCACATAATTATTGTATAGAAGTGGCATCTTTGTGATACATCACATGTATAGAGGCCATCAAGGGAAATATGTAGAACTTATCACAAAATAAAAATTTACAGAAGGACATAAAATGTATGTAAATAAAACCCATCATTGCAAAGACAACCATTTTACCTCCATTTAATCTATAACATTTCCCCATCAAAATTTTAGCCTGCTTTTCTTTTAATAAAAGAAGGGACCAAAACAAATATTTTTTTCTAAAATTTATCTGGGAAGTAAAATATGTAAAATACTCCCCAAATCTCTAATTTAGAAGACCAAATGGTTGTTATGACACTAATGTATGTTATGAAACTATATTGCAATAATACGAACAATAAATTACAACATAAACCAAATCTGAATCCATATGTATGTAAATGTTTGGTATTGTTAAGAGCAACAGAAAGGCCTACTTAAATCCAACCATATGAAAAATAACATTAGATGTGAATAGATGAAACTATCCAATCTAATGCTAGAATTCGGGACTGCAGTTACAGTCCCCTTGCAGAGTGTGTGTGCACAATGTGCAAGGTTCTGGGTTCAAATCTTAACAACACAATAAAAGGCAGATGTTGAGGGGGGATGATGTTGAAAATAAAGCAGAATATTAAAATTCTGGACTCTCCCTCCATCCATAAATATGGTTAATAAAAAGCTACTCATGAGTGTCTCTGACAAAGTCAGAAATGAGTAGAGAGGCTTAGATACATTGGGCAATTTAGAAAATATCTACCTTCAACGAGCAGGAAAAGCTGGGGTACACTGGGATTCATTCTGTCTTGAGCACATCCGTTCTCTCTTGAGCAAAGTACCAACATTTCAGGCCAAATCCCCAACAGCCAGCATCACCCTCAGTGAAGAGAAATGTGTGAGAAGTGACAGACAAGTACTAAGTCTCAGAAAATGTGGTTTCGTGTGGCCATGAAAATCTTTCCAAGGGTTTCATCAGCTGGGATTAAGGCAGAGTAGCAGCCAAATATCAAACGTGTCAGTTTATCTTGAGAAGCGATTTGCCAGCATATTTTCCCAGCTGCTGTTGCTGGCAGACGAGCCTCTCTCTACCTTGCACTTCGGGTGTAACAGGGGGAAGTACAGTCAAGCACTCACAGCCTGAGTGAGACTGTTGTCCTCCTCAGCTGTGGCCCACCCTGCTCACCTCAGGAATACCTCCAGGACTGCCAATTGCTCCGAGAAAGAAGTTTGTGCACTGAGTGTCTCAACTTTAATGTATTTGTGCAAGTTACTATGTCCTGAAGTTCCAACCTCTGGAAGCAAAGTGGGCAAAAAAATGAATTTACACTGTTTACCAGAACTTTTATGGACTGTGATACCCAGCGGTAGTGCGAAAAGTGGGTTAGAAACCACAGATTCCATGGGGCTGGGGTTGTAGCTCAGTGATAGAGCGCTTGCCTAGCATGCGTGAGGCACTGGGTTCGATTCTCAGCACCACATGTAAATAAATAAGATAAAGGTCCATCGATAACTAAAAAAGTTTTTATTCAAAAAGAAACCACAGACCCCTATTTATTCCCAAGAAATCTTTACAGAACGCTCCTACTCTGGCTACCCCACATAAACTTGACTCAGGGAGTTAATGCATCAGCCAAATAGATTTCCTGCAGCCTGTGCAGCGCTGTTAGAATGGCCATTATAAAAATCTGAGAGCCAGGTGTGGTGGCACATGCCTGTAATCCCAGATGCTCAGGAGGCTGAAGCAGGAGGATTTTGAGTTCAAAGCCTGCCTCAGCAACTTAGCAAGGCTCTAAGCAACTTAGTGAGACCCTGTCTGAAAATAATACATCCTGGGTTCAATTCCTAGTACCAAACCAAACAAATATCTGGAAGATAATAGGTACTCCAGAATATATGAATATGTAAAAATGTTGGTGATGATATAAATTTAATAAAGATATTTTTGAAAAAAGTGTTATTTCTCCAAAAGCTCAAAATAAAACTGCCATATAATCCACTAATAATAGTGCTGGGTAGCAGGGCACGGTTGTACATGTACTCCCAGTGTCTTAGGAGGATGAGACAGGAGGATCTCGAGTTCAAGACCAGCCTCAGCAACTTGGCAAGGTCCTAAGCAACTCAGTGAGACCCGTATCAAAAAGAGTGCAGGGGGCCTGGGGAGGTAGCACAGTGGAAAATGCCTGTGGGTGAATCTCTAATACCTAAATAAATAAAAATAAATAAATTATGATTTTGGGTATAAAATGCCAGGCTATTCAGTAATGATAACTCTGGGTCTATATCTAAAGGAATTGGAGTTCTTTTGTCAAAGAAATCACTGCACTTACTTTTTTTGTGTGTGTGATCATACATTTACATAGGGTACTGGTGTTTGATTCATTCTGTTATTTTTTCCTTCCCCCCACCCCTCCCACACCTCTTTTCCCTCTACACAGTTCCTCCTTCTCCATTCTTGCCCCCCTCCCACCCCCCATTATGTATCATCATCCACTTATCAGCAAGATCATTCGCCCTTTGGTTTTTTGAGATTGGCTTATCTCACATAACATGATATTCTCCAATTTCATCCATTTGCCTGCAAATGCCATGATTTTATTATTCTTTATGATTTAGTAATATTCCATTCTATATATATACCACAGTTTCTTTATCCATTCATCAATTGAAGGGCATTTAGGTTGGTTCCACAGTCTGACTATTGTGACTTGAGCAGTTATGAACATTGATGCGGCTGCATCACTGTAGTATGCTGATTTTAAGTCCTTTGGGTATAGGCCTAGGAGTGGAATAGCTGGGTCAAATGGTGGTTCCATTCCAAGCTTTCTAAGGAATCTCCACACCGCTTTCCAGAGTGGCTTCACTAATTTGCAACTCCACCAGCAATGTATGAGTGTACCTTTTCCCCCACATCCTCGCCAACACCTATTGTTGCTTGCATTCTTGATAATCACCATTCTAATTGGGGTGAGATGGAATCTTAGGGTAGTTTTGATTTGCATTTCTCTTATTACTGGAGATGTTGAACATTTTTCAAATATCTGTTGATTGCTTGTAGATCTTCTTCTGTGAAATGTCTGTTGATTTCCTTAGCCCATTTGTTGACTGGGTTATTTGTATTCTTGGTGTAAAGTTTTTTGAGTTTTTATATATTCTTGAAATTAGTGCTCTATCTGAAGTATGAGTGGCAAAGATTTTCTCCCACTCTGTAGGCTCTCTCTTCACATTGCTGATAGTTTCCTTTGCTGACAGAAAGCTTTTTATTTTGAATCTATCCCATTTAATGATTCTTTCTTTTATTTCATATGCTATGGGAGTCCTGTTAAGGAAGTCTGATCCTAAGCTGACATGTTGAAGATTTGGACCTACTTTTTCTTCTATAAAAGCAGGGTCTCTGGTCTGATTTCAAGGTCCTTGATCCATTGTGAGTTGATTTTTGTGCAGGATGAGAGATAGGGGTTTAGTTTCATTCTGTTGCATATGGATTTCCAGTTTTCCCAGCACCATTTGTTGAAGAGGCTATCTTTTCTCCATTGCATATTTTTGGCCCCTTTGTCTAGTATGAAAAAATTGTATTTATTTGGGTTTGTGGCTGTGTCCTCTATTCTGTACCACTGATCTACCTGTCTATTTTGGTGCCAATACCATGCTGTTTTTGTTACTATTTTGTTACTATTTTGTTACTATTGCCCACCTCTGCCAGCCCAACACTTGGTCCTGGAACCTCCTCCAGGCAGACTCTGGTGATTGCTGCTGCATAGGTAGGTAAATCCTGCAGGCAAAGAAATTCCCCAGGCCACTAGAAGGAGGAGGGAGCACAGTTCATATGCAGCACAACATGGCCTTAAGTAGGGAGGCAGACACAGCATCTAGCCAGCCAGCCCGGGCCACCTGAGCTAAGTTCATCACCCCTATACCTCAACCTCTCTTTCTATACTCTGGTCTCCAACCAAGGATGGAGGGGAACTGAGCAGGTTAGATGACCCTACTGCCTGAGGGGATGACAGTACCTGGCAGCCTTGAGGTTGTGTCTTCTCCAGGACATCCGTGTTGTAAATGCTACAGGTCTGGGAATGGTGGCTCTGTGGAGTATGATTTTGGGGTCATCAGACATTAGTGACTGTGGTTGAGTGGGACAGGTGTAGTTGACTCTAATGGGTCAGCAATAGGTGGGTTTTGGGACAATAACCAAACCTGAGGGTAACAGAAGACACCCTTGCCTTGTTCTGATCCTGCAGGAATGAAGCTTCCTCTCATTCATCCAAGTCTCCTTTAGTGGGAAAGAGGGTCCTTGGTCAATAATTCCTGTAGGGAACATTCCTCAAGCTTATCTGACAGCAGTTGCTGACACCGTGGTATAAGTAATCCAAACAGTCTGGACAGAGAAACTGAGGTAACGCTAAAGACTTGCCATGGAATGAAGGTCTTTGCAGCTGCCGAGGCTGAGCTAGGAGCTGAGGGGAGGCCTCGCTCTGTCAAGCATCCCAGCAAGCTGTGATGTGAGCTCACCTGCACTGCCTTGCCTCATGCTGTGTGCAGGAGCTTACCGTTCCCCCAGTCCTTTGTCTCAGACCTGTTGCTGGGCAGAATCACTTAGGCATTCTTGGTTTGTTTACACGATGTATAGTTCGCCTATAGGCTGGTTCTGTTATGCTTTAACAAGCATGTTAACCTGATTGGATAATGTGCCTATATATGTCTTGGACAATCCTAAGTAAAATTAGATCTGTGCCTTCAGAGCCTGGTCTCCGATATCTGAGTGCAGTAGGTAGGCATTGTACGTCCTCACCCTCAGCGGACCCCCATCTCCGAACATCCACAAGTTCAGAGCTTAGCTGAAGAGCAGCTGGCCCCATCGTCACTCACTCCCTACGTGGTAAGAGCCTCCAGGACCCTGCTTCTCAGTTTAATGGCCTCATTCCCTAATCCTAGATCAATTCCTCTGTCCTCTCTTGACCACAGAACCAAGCTTGCCCCAAAGCAACACTTTCTATGGTCCGACCTGACCTGATTATCAGCCCTTCACTCTCCTTGTACCTCGATGACACCCTCAATCTCTCCTAGGAGCACAGTGGGCACCTGCTCTCAGCCTCCCTCAGTCCCTCTTCACTCTGTACTCTCCTTGCACCACAATGCTAGGGGCACCCCAAACTACCAGGATCCCCCACCATAAGGAGGCACATGACAGACAACATTCCCCACAATCTGAAGTGGTAGAGGCTGCCAGGATTCCATGTAGACAGTCAGCAAAGGGGAAATATTAACCCAAACCCTAGCCCTTGCACTAATCCTAGCCCTAACCCTAACACTGCTCAGAATCCTCAGTGTACCAGGGCAAGCATGTGATTTTCAGCTTCATGTGACTAATAGCAGAGTATGGGCAGAACTCAGAACTAGGTTAATCATGATGCCAAGGGATAGAAGTTATCAGGGTCCTTCCCACCATAGTGAGTGGGCAAAATGCAGAACTACATTACCCTCGTGCCCTAATCCTGACCCTGACAATACTCAGAATCCTCAGGGCGCCAGGGTATGTGACTTTCAGCTTCCATGGGACTCTTGGCAGAGGTGAGCAGGCAAAACTCAGAACTTCATTACCCAGAACCTTAATAGGCAGAAGCTGCCAGGATCCCCAACAGAGAACTGGCAAGCTGTTAACCCTACCTTAGACTTTGCATAATATTAACCCTAACACTAACACTGCTGAGAATCCTCAGGTTACCAGGGTAAGCATATGACCTGTTCCATGGGACTCCCGGAAAGGTGGGCGGGCAAAACTCAGAACTGTTATCCACAATGCCAAGGAGAAGAAGACCCCAGGGTCCTCCCTTGGTGAGCTGGCAAAACACAGGAGTATATTACCCTGCAATCCTATGTGGCAAAAGCCATCAGGATCCCCAGCAGATAGCAGGCAAATTGCTAAACTTAACTCTAGCCTTTGCACTAACCCTGTCCCTAACACTGCTCAGAATCCTCAGGGTACTGGGGCAAGCAGCTATGATATGACTCCAGGCAAAAGTGTGTGGGCAAATCCTAAGGGGGTGGACGCTCCTGAGACCGCTACATTGAGCAGGCAAACCATGGGACATTACCCACAATCCTAACCCTGGGACTACATCATCCACAATCCTAGCAAAAGGGAGCTTCAAGGGGGTCAGGAAAAGTGGCTCCAGTTGCTGCCTGCTGACCACTGTGGGCAGTGTAGGACACTCCCACTCACTGTTCAGTGGTGACCCTGTGCCCCCTTGTGGAAGTCCCAGTGAAGCTCTGGAAGTCAGTGTTCTGATTATTCCAGATCATGATATTAAAAATGAACAGGAAAACACCCCACCATCCCACACCTGGATCAGAAGGGATGGAGATAGCAAGAAGCTAAGTACGATGCCAACAGACAAAGGTCCTTTGCTTTCCTGTGTATCAGCAATAATGCATAGGAAAAACTTGAAAACTAGAATGAGAAAATTTTAAAGCATTTCCATTTATAATAGCATCCCCCAAACTGAAGTCCTTAAATATGTCTTAAAGTACAATTGTACTTTCAGAAAACCTTGAAACATAGTAGAAAGAAATAAAATGAAACATAAATACATGCAGAGATGCTCCTTGATCTGTATGTTAGACTCAATGTAGTTAAGATGGAATTCTCTCAAGCTTGATCTGCAATACCCGCTTCCCAGAAGACTCTCTAAGTCCATAACAGATGCCATTGACGGCAAGAGCACAGGCCTGAGACTCAACACCTGGATCCCAGAACCTGTCAGAGAGCTGAAGCACTGGAGAAAATGTTCTGCTGTGAAGGAAGAGACAGAGACACTGGAAACTAACGGAGAGCACAGACACAGCAGTGTACAAACAGCTCAATAGACTCATTTTCCTCACAGTGTTAAAGTGCTTGGAACATGGTGAAAAGTAGATGTATAAAATTCAAACATCAGGTGTAAGTGTATTTCTCGTATTTTGTTAAAAGGACAAAGGCCTTTGATGCAGTAAGGAATTTCTGCTCCACAGATGGTGTTGGGACAACTGGAAACGATAGGGAAATGGACAAGGGTGAGCTACAAACCACACAAAACTTCATCCACACAGTCCATAGACTCACAATTAAAGTGTGAAATTGTAAAAGTTCTAGAGGAAAACATGCCATATTTCATGATGATTTTTTAAGTACAGTTCCAAAACAAATCCAGAGAGAAAATTGATAATATGAAACTTACAAAAATGTTTACTCTGTGAAAAAGTCATACTTAGGGAAAAAAAAGGCAAACCACAGACAGGGAGAAATATTTAGAGGTACATACATAAAAAAGACTTGTATCCAAAATAGAGTGTGAAACTTAATAATAAGAAAACAGACACTCCATTTAAAAATGGGTGGAGATCTGGAGGGACATCTCACCAGAGAAGAAATGCAGATGGCAAAGCAGCATAGGAAACAATGTGAGCACCACTTGTCCTGAGGACAGGGTAACTAAGACACTGAGGTGGCGCCAAGCACCTATCAGTGGATAAAGTCTTCATGAAGCAATATCAATTGTGTGAAAAATAGGAATTCACATGTATTGCTGCTGGAGGGCACAGTAGTTCACCACTTTAAGGAAGAGCTTGGGGGCTGGGATTGTGGCTCAGTGGTAGAGCATTTGCCTAGCACATGCATGTGAAGTACTGAGTTCAAATCCCAGCAACACAAAAAACTAAATAAACAAAATAAGGGTATTGTGTCTGTCTGCAACTAAAAATATTAAAGAAAAATAAAAAAAAAAAAAGGAAGAGCTTGGCAGTTTTCCAGAGTTAAACGTGGTCTCACTATAGGACTCAACATTCATGATCCTAACAATTGACACAACTGCCTCAGAAATGTAGATCTGAAATTGTGTGTCTAGATGCAGTATGCAATCACACACAGTTCTTCCCACAATGGCCAAGTACTTAAGGAATCAGCAGGTGAGTAAATAATAGAACTGCAGAGCATTTGTGCTATGGAGGTCCTGGGGTCTCTGATATCCCCCAGGCCTCTGCTCTGGTCCACACCCAGACCACCTGGCCTGCTCTTACTCTGTGCCCCACAGTGGGGCAAAGTGGGTTCTGTATGGAAACACCTATAGACACAGAAGATAAACTCAGGAGAACACAGGGAGAAAGACCCAGGCCTGAATCTTTGCCCTTAGGAACCTCCCAGGCAAGGACAGCCAGACCTGAGGGCAAACTGCAGGAACCCCAGGGGGCCACACCTGCCAGGGGGAACCTGGAAGCAGCTCCCAGGCCCACCACTGATCAGCGTGCAGGACCTTGTACTGCACCTTAATTCCCCCAACTCAACTTTTGCTTATTTCTTTCCACGGGCAACAACTGCATCCTGAGGAGGATTCTGTTACTTTGGTGTTTCAGAGAGAGCTACACTGCCTAGTCCTGATGCATAACCTCTGAAATTCACTGTTCTGGTTGTGCTACAACATAAGCTTGCACATTTAAGCTGAAATAGAGCCCACTATTCCATGCATGATATGAAAAGATGGTGCTATGGTTTGGATGTTTGGTCTCCACATTTCAAGTTCCTAAAGTCCTGGAATCCAGAAAGCCCAGGGTTAGACAAACCACCCTTCACATCTCCACCTTCCCCTTCTCAGCCATTCATAGTTTGGAACAGCCAAGATGTCCTCGTTAATCTCAGCAGGGAAGGTCCCTCAGGAAAGCAAAGAAGAGGATGCTCCACCTGGTCAAGGCATCTCACCTGTGTCCCCTGGGCCCAGGCTGACCCTTTAAGGGAGTGAGGGTAGAACAAGCTAGGGGCCATGCCCCTTTTCATATATTTTCTGTGCTCTCACATTATGATTACACAAAGTTGTGTATTTCTGCATGGTGACATTATCCCTTGTCAGTTACATATCAAATATGCTGACACTGAAATAAATGAAACGTAAATTTGTTCAGGAAACCTGAACAAATACAGAAAGGGGAGAGAGGAAGGGAGGGGCTGGTTGTAAGGATACTGAGGGTGGATTTCTCTCTCCACAGGGATTGAGTACAGTGGCTAAGGAGGGACATCTTGCCTCCATCCAGGGCCTCTGATAATTGCCATAGGCACCCCTTCTGAGGAGGTCCAGTCCCAGTCAAGGTTCAGCTCCAGGACTTTAGTCCATTTACCCAAAATGGGCATGATGCAGCTGAGTGAGTTAGGGTTCTGCAACTTCCAGCACTAGCACAAGCTTGTTCAGTATAGGAGGAAGCAGAGTGCCCTCCCGCAGGCCACGCCTCCAGCTGTACCTCCCTTACAGGCATCTCCTTGCTGGGACTCCAGGCCCTGCTGGCTGCAGAAAAGGCCACGGGTCAAGACAGAGATGGCCTGGGAGTCTGCATTTTCCTGGGAGGACTGAGGGCTGGCACTCCCCATAGAGCCACTGCCTCTTCCCTCTTGAGTCTGGGGGCCTTCCTGGTGGGGGATGCATGGGACCAGTCCTCCTGTGACAGGTGGACAGATGACTGTTCACACACCCTGCTGGCAGTAAATCCCAGAGATCAGGGGCTCAGCATAGTTTGTGCCTACGTGCAACACTCCCAACTCCACCACCTACATTAAAATGACTGCCTGAGGAAAGCTCAAGGCTGCCAGGAAATCTTCCTACGTCCTAATCAACCCTGACCTCCCTTTCTCCTAGTATTTACTAGAAAGGGATTACAAATGACAGTATGAATCTCTTCTAACTCAGAAGTGCCTCTCTCAGAACCTGAGAGCCCTTCCCTTGGAATATAATCATCAAGCAGGATAAAACCTCTCTCCCAGTCTTTGGGAAGATAACTGCCACAAACACAGCTGGCCTAATCACATGTACACGGACTGACACCACTTTTTTATTTCACTGACTCCCAAGCTCAAACTCTTCTCTATCCCTCATTTCCTCTTTAAAATACCCAAATTACCTCTGCACTGGAGCTCAGCTCTGCAATGGAGCTCAGTTCTTTCCTCTACCATCAGTAGTTACCCAGTAAAATCTGTTCCCACTGCTTTACCTTATGTCCAGTTGTATTTATCTGTGACATCATTGCAAGTGGGCATCAGGAAAGGAGAAAAAGGAGTCAAGGAGACCACTCCCCTAAACTCCATCCTCTGCACTCTGCCCCTCCAAGCATAGCAGTAGCCCATGGACAAGGCAGGCAGAGGGACCACATTCATCAGGTGCACACCACTGAGTGCTCAGTCCACTGGGTGCAATGGACTCATCTTCTGTGCACCCAAGGGCTGGGCCACAGGACAGAAATAGAAGCTGCCACAAAAGCCTCTGGGAGCTGCAGGCCATAGTCTTTCAGACAGTCACTTTGCCAAGGACTGTCTCCATTTTAGAATTATGGTCAGTCAACAGTGGCTACTGTCCAGGTAAGGAGAACCTGCATTCAAAAGTGAAGCTCCCAGAAGCCTCTGGGAGCTGCAGGCTGTATATCTTTTCTCCTCTTGCCCCAGGGATTCTGGGTAATGCCATCCATCCTACCTGTGACTGCCTCCCACCTCACTGCCTCTGGAAGCTGCTGGCCCCCAAGGGTTCCGGGTAGTGTAGTCTGGTATCCTGCCTATTCTGCCCTTGCTGCAGAGGATCTGCAGCCCTGGCCATGTTGCGCTCCTAACCATCCACCTGGACACTCTTGGGCGTTTCCTGCACCCACTGTAAGGACACCAGTTGGGACTGAGGGGCAGCCTACCAGGTATGGTCACACAGTAGGCCCCCAGGTGCTGGGGTGGGACCAGGGGCTATGCTGTCTCAGGGGCTTGCTGTTGCCTGGAGGGATGACCCCTAGCCCATGCATACTCCCAGTCCAAGGGCATCATGCGCTCTGAATGGGAGCATCAAGGCAGGACGCAAGGAACAGGGCAGGGCTATTAATGCTCCAGTGACACCTGTGGTCCCTGTAGGTAAAGCAGGCCTGAACCCTCAAGGTTCCTGCCCCTCATCTGCATGGGGGCTAAGCTCTGAGAAAACCCACAAACCAGGACTGTAGAGGGCAAGCTGTGTTCTGCAAGAACAAGGTCACTGATTAGAGCTCAGGGGCTAGGGAGTGGAGAGTGGGAGTCCTCGCTGGGGACAGCGGGAGGACACAGGCCCACACTGTTTTTGAACCCAGCACCTTATTGAACTGGCAGACTCGGAGGTCTGTCCCAGATTGCTGGGGAGTATGTGGCGCTGTGGGAGTGGCTCCCTGCCTGGCTATATGATAGTTTCCCTGAGCAAACTGGCTCCCCTAACTCCACCCCATCGTGTTCATCACAGAAGCCCCTCCTCTTCCAGGCCCCTTTACCTGTGTGACTACAAATACAGGAGAGGGGCTACTCCATGTTGTTAGAGGTCAGAGCTGGTATGGCAGACCTGTCACACTCCCTCTCATTTAAAAATAGTATTGGCTCTTGTGTGTATATTGATTGCATAAGTTCATGGGTAATTGATTGACTTATAGCCAACATTGTCCTCCAGCAGTTAACTCTTTTCTCATCCACGTGGGACGTGGCAGAAACCCCCACACTCTAGTATGGATATAATATTAATATTAAAGGTCACAGGGCAACTATTTTATCACTTTTAGATGCTACAGTATGGACATATTTGTGTTAAAAACCTTAGGGCAACTATTATATTAATTTTAGAGGCTACAGGATGAACATAATATAAACTTAAATGCCACAAGGCAGCTGTTATATCAGTTTTAGGTGCATACATGGGTATCCTATTAGTATTAAAGCCACAAGGCCCCTACTGTATTAGTTCCAAATACTCGGATATCATACTAGTATTGAAGGGCATAGGAAAACTGTTATGCTAATTTTAGATGATATGGACATCATATTAAAGACCATAATTCAGATATTTTATTAGTTTTTGACATTCCATCAATATTAAATATTCCATTAATATTAAAAGCCACATGGAAGCTATTGTATCAAATTTCAAGCCTATAGTATAGAAACCACATTATTTATTTACTTATTTACTTACTTATTTATATGTATGCTCAGGATTGAACCCAGTTCCTCACATATGTTAGACAAGTGCTGTGCCACTGAGCTATAACCCCAGCCCTAGTATAGATATCACATTATTAATAAAGGCCATAAGGCAGCTATTATGTTGGTTTAAAAACTAAAGTACGAATATTACATTAAAGGCCAAATGTCAGTTATTTTATTAGTGTAAGAAATTCTATTGTGCATGACATGCTAGTGTTATGACCAAGTTCAGTATGATGATAGTTTAAGAGGTTATGATATCAGCATTACATTAATTCAAAGGTCACAGGGCAGTGAGGAGAATCCTGGGG
Source organism: Sciurus carolinensis (assembly GCF_902686445.1). NCBI lineage: Eukaryota > Metazoa > Chordata > Mammalia > Rodentia > Sciuridae > Sciurus > Sciurus carolinensis. The sequence goes on along the minus strand of NC_062220.1, from coordinate 143,490,084 downwards.
TGCACCAGGCATGGATCCAAGGTATGGACTGGGCTTGAGCACAGAACACTGGGCTCTCTTCATGTCACATGAGAACACTCTGTGATGACCCAATGCCTCTTGGGCCTCCCTGGTCCCCAGTAGAGGTCTGCTCTTCCCTGTAGTACGGTAGTGTAAACATGTAACCTGAGCAGTGGCCTGGCTATCTCATTAAGATGATTGGTTCTCACTTCATATATAAACTACTGCACTTCCTGAATAAACTGAGTCTGCGTCACAGAACCTGGCTCCCGGTGTCTGGGCAAAGGGGCACCGTCGCACTCACTCCCTTCCCGAGAGGTCAACCCACATCTGACAACAGGGCAGTGTTTATGTTAGTGTTAGATACTATACAATGGATATAATACTAGTAAGAAATGCCACAGTGCAGCTGTTATATAAGTGTTGAATTCTAAAGTACAGGAATTCTATTAATATTAAAAGACACAGGACAGATATGACATCAGTTTTAGATGCTATAGTATATATGTTATCATAGTTTAAAAAATGTAGCTATTAGTTTTAGCTGCTGTATTATGGATGTAACATTGGTATGAAAGGCCACAGGGCAGCTAATATATTAGCATAAGATGCTATAGTATGGGTATTATATCAATGTTAAAATCTGTAAGGCACCTATAGTGTACAGAGCATCTATTATAATATTTTAGGTACCATAGTGCATATCATATTAGTATTGAAGATCACAGAAAGCTATTATATTAGTTTTAATTAGTAGTTAAAAGCTACCGGGCAGGAGCTGAGATTGTGGCTCGGTGGTAGAGCACTTGCCTCACATGTGTGAGCCACCAGGTTTGATTCTCAGCACCACATATAAAGAAGTGAATAAAATTAAGGTCCATCGACAACTAAGATTTTAAAAAGCCACTGGCAACTACTACAATGATTTTAGATGTTATAGTATGAATATTACCATTAAAGGTCATATCACAGCTATGATATTAGTATTAGATGCAACAGTATGGATATCACATTAGTATTAAAATCTGTAAGGCACCTATAGTGTACAGAGCATCTATTATAATATTTTAGGTACCATAGTACATATCATATTAGTATTGAAGATCACAGAAAGCTATTATATTAGTTTTGGAGGCCACAGTATGGATATTAAGTTAGTATGAAAGGCCATAATGCAGCTATAATATGTTTTTTAGATCACTATCTTATAGATATTATATTACTTTTAAAAGTCACAGAGCACCTATTATACCAGTTTGGTGGAGGTTTTTGTTTATTTGTTTGGTACCAGGGATTGAACCCAAGAATGTTTAACCACTGAGCAACATCCCCAACCCTTTTTTTTTTTTTTTTAAATGCAGAGTCTCCATAAATTGTTCAGGCCCTCACTAAGTTGCTGAGACTGGTTTTGAACTTGCAATCATCCTATCTCAGTCTCACAAGATGCTGAGATTACAGGTGTGTGCCAGCATACCTGGCTATTATACCAGTTTTTGATGCTACAGTTAGGACACAATATAGTATTACAAGGCCACAGGACAGCTTTAGTTTTTTACTAGTTTTAGAGGCCACAGTACTGATGTTACATTAATGTTAAAATCTACCAAGGCAGCTATTATATCAGTTTTAGATGATATAGTATGAATATTATATTTGTAGTAAAGGACAAAGGTCAGGTATTATATTAGAATTAGATGCTTTACTGTGCATATTACATTAGGCCCCAGGGCAGTTGTTACTGTAGTTTAAGATGCCATAGTATGCATATTTTATTAGTATTAAAGACCAAAGTTGAACGATATATTATTTGCAGATTGCATATTATAGATACCATATTACTATGAAAGTCCATAATGCAGCTATTATATCAGGTTTAGAGTCTATATTATGGAGATTATATTAGAATTTAAAGTCCACTAGGCAGATATTATAGTAGTGTTAGATATTACAATATGAATATTCCATTAATAATATATTAATATTAGAGGTCACAGGCAGCTTTTATATTACTATTAGATGTCATATTATGGATATTATCTTAGATTATTAGAGGCCTCAGTGTGGATAATTAATAATTAATATTAAATTCCAAACAGATGTTTTATTAGAAGCCACAGTTTGAATTCTATATTTGCATTAGAAACTACTATATGGTTCTTATATTTATGTAAGATGTAACCATATGGTTATTTGTTAATAGTGATGGTATGCATAATATATTGTTATTAAATGCCACGAGACAGTTATTAAAGTAGTGCTAGGTTCCACGGTATACATATTATATTAGTATCACAGGCCAAAGTGTGCACATTCTGCTAACATCAAAGGACAAAGGGCATGTATTGCATTAGTGTTAGAGGCCACGGTGTGAATGATATATTAGTGTAAGAAGCCACAGTGTGGGTGTTGTGTTAGTGTTAGAGCCCGCAATGTGGACATTACATTAATATGAAGGACCACAGGGCAGCTATGACATTAGTATGAAAGGACACAGTGTGGATATTATGTTAATACAAAGACCATACGGCCACTCTGTGGACACTATTAGTATCAGAAGCCACATGTGGACACCTTAGTATCAAAGCACTAGCACTAGAGGCTGCATATGGATAACACGTTAGCATTACCACACAGCCACATCAGTGTTACGACACCCTGGGGTAAGGCTGTGTGCCCTCCGGTGGTTGCTGGGACTCGGCACAGCATGCAGGGCATGCGTCCCCTCCAGGCATTCCTGAGAAATGGAAGAAATCCAGTAGTATATCTAGATTGTTCAAGACCATGCTTTTGGAAATTCAAACTGAAATGAACCTACTATCCATGATTTTTCATGACCCAAAAATATACCTATAAATTATCTGCATTTAGACAAGTGCTTTGAAAAAACATATCCAAACAAAACCAGCATATAATTATGCACATCAGCTCTGCTAATGCTGATCAGATCGAAACTCAGAATGTCCTCAACAGCAGAGTGCACAATCAACACAGAGCAGGAAGGAATGAAATATCAACCTACACAAGTGAAACAAGTCAGATGAAGAAGTGGCATGGCATATGGCCCACCTTTTATGACATTTTACAAAAACAAAATTAGTCAGATGACGAGGTGCACAGGAGGAAGCTGGGAGGGTCCCCAGAGCAGGAGGCTCCATCCACATGGAGTTGGGGTGCACCCTCTGTGTGCATGGTTGTGTTCAGCAACTCAGAAACTCTCTGAACCACTTATTTCAGAGACTTCTGTGGAGACGTAATCAAGTAGGCATTATGGATTATTAACTCAATCTCCAGCTTCTGTTTGCAGAGGATGGGATAAGAACTGAAAGTCCCAAGTTTTTAGTCATCACTTGGTCTTCTCATGACCAACCTACATCATGAAGCTGCCCTAGAGCCCACCAAGTGTCCTTATTAGATCAATAGATTCTCCTGCCACCCAATAGATTCTGCAGGATTCAGGAACTCTATGCAAGGAGCCAAGGTCAAAGAACAAATGTTACAGCAAAAGATGTTCCTAACACTGCCATCACTCAGGAAATGAGTATTTGGGAAGCTCTACACTAGGAACTGGGGGCAGAGGTCAAATGTGTGTTTCTTACTATGTCACAACATGTAATCTGGAACAATAATGAATTCACTGGCCATAAGAGAACAATGAATTAATTACAAGGTAGAATCTAGGAACCAGGTTTCTCACTATGGGATGAGAAGTTACAGATAATCAAACGGTAAAGGCAGAGTGATCTATGGCATAATGGATCAGAATCCACTGACAGTAGATCATTATAAACTCATGTTTAGCTTAATACATACACAGGTGGTCACACATAAAATAGCTATAATTGGAGGGGTGTAGATTAGAACACACATATGCTCTCTTTGCATTTGTCAGTGGTAAGGGTCAAAGGTAATGGGTACATTCAACTGTCAGATTAAAGATTTTGATACCACTCTAATAAAAGGAGCAAGGGCTCTTAGAAGAAGTGACTGATACTAGAACCAAGACAATAGATATGTGAGTCAGGATAATCCTTGAGTATCAGAAAGAAAGAACTTTGGATTAAAAAAAAAAACACAGAAAATACATTAAAGAACAACAGGAGACAATGGAAAGAGCTCCCTCTAGAAAGAACTCCAAAAGGCTAAAGCAGGAATGAGTTGAGCAAGAAGATACTATTGAATTGGATAAAAACAACAACTTATGGTAACTATCCAACGTCCACATTGGTATAATAAATGACTGAATAGATAAACAAATGAGGTTGACTAGAAACCTCTTGTGCAAAAAATTACAGGAGGTTGAGGCAGACGCAGCTACCAAGGAGGTGGAGCTGACTCCCTGCTCCTTAAGAATGGGCCCTGCGACTGCACCGGGCCCACTCCAGAGGAACAGAGCCAGGGTGGACTGCAGAGAGCAGTGGCTTCTCCGTGCGGAACCGGGAAGGACGGCCTCAGCCAGGTCAACAGTCAACACTAACACAATTCACCTTGAGGGCCTGGAAGGCAGAGCAGCTCCCCACCACTGCAACCTGCCTCGCTCAGACCCATGGCCCTAAGCTAAATATGAAAAAGTGAACCCCAAGGAGAACAATCTAACGAACACCTGATGGATCCTCCTCAACACTGCTGAGGTCATTGGAACAAGGAAGGTCAGAGAAGCTGCCACCCCTGAAGAGACTATAGAAATACAATGACTGGATATTGTCTGGGATTCTGGACGAGGTCCTGGATGGGGTCCTGAAATAGGAAGATGCAGAATGGAGAATCCAAAGGAAATATGCCTTCAGGGGCTGGGGTCGTGGCTCAGTGGTACAGCTCTTGTCTAGCACGTGTGAGGCACTCGGTTTGATCCTCAGCACCACATAAAAATAAATAAAATAAAGGTATTGTATCCATGCACACCTAAAAATAATTTTTAAAGAAATATGACTTCAGTTAGTTACAGCAAACCAGTATTTGTTCTTCATGACAAATGGTCTAAGACGTTAACACATCTAAGATAGCAGACATAAGTCATCACAATACAGAAAACTAGGTTCAGCTACCTAAAAATCTCTGACTTTCTTTGCAATCTCTGTATAAAGATAAAACTAATCTAAAATAAAATCTTAAGACATTGTGATTATTTTTCAAACACCTGCTTGTTTATAGTTAATTACTGATAACTAACACTCTCAGCTAGTTTTGTATTCTATTATGAACACAATAATTTATTACAACATAAAATTAAACAATTCAATATAATGTCTAATTCAAGAGAACTGCCTCTTTTACATGTCGTATGTTGAAATAATAGCACACATATGTGAACTATATTTTCATGCAGTCACTAAGTCCTGGGTGTGCCTTCTAAAACTTGGTCACTTTAGACTCAAGAAAAAAATAGCATTTTAGAGACTATTTCAACTCATAACTGAACTGTCTCAAAAGAGTGACTTTGTAAAAAATATAGATATACATATTTCAGTGGCAAATTGACTCACTATGACTGGATCACTTATGCCAAAGATTCCTTGTCTCTAATTTTATTTCTATGCATACCCTTAGAATCAAATATTTGCCACTGAGACAAATAGTCAAATAAAATAAAAAAGAAAAGAAGAATGGCAACCACGGTGAGTGAAGCCTTACAAGCAAATGAGTTTGAAGGGACACTGGCGACCCTCTCCTCATGGCTCTCTGCAGGAAGTGGTGAGACCGGAGGAGCACAGGCCGTGCTCAGTCCAGGAGTGGCCTGATGCTGCTGTGCTGTGGGAAAACACTGAGCCTTCTAGAAACCACAAGGGTCTAGCAGGTGCCCAAACTCCTCACTGGTTCCAAATTTAGTTGAACTTATAACTGATTTTGTTATCACTCTAGATAGTCAGGAAACTAATGATAACTAATGGGTCTATGGGGCTGGGGATGCACCTCAGGGGGAGTGTGCTTGCCCAGCACACAGGAGGCCCTTGGTTCAAACCCCTGCATCACAAGGGGAAAAAAAGAATTGGTTACTTATTTGTGTAATCAAATAGAAAATGAATTATCATGACTCCTAGGAAAACACGTTGGGCCTGAAACACAGCTTAGACCCTCAGAATCAAAATACTCTCCATACAGTGGATGGTACAGTGGTGTCACATCATAAAGATGTTCACATTAAGCACACATAAAAACAACAAAAAAGACTTTTTTGACTGTTGAGGAGAAGAAAAACAGACATAGTCTAGCTTTGGAAATTATCATACATTGTAAACATGACACTGACATCAAAATCCTCCAGGACAAGTCAAGCACTTTGACACATGCCTGTCATCCCAGTTACTTGGGAGGCTAAAGCAGGAGGATCACAAATTTGAGGCCTACCTCAGCAATTTAGCAAGACCCTCTCTCAAAATAAAATTTAAAAAGGGCTGGGGATGTATGTTGCTCGGTGCTTATGTGTAAGACCTTGCGTTCAATCCCCAGTGCCAAAAAGTTCTCCAAGCTAGACATCTGATCATAGACAACCATGGCAAGAGAACATTATGTCAGAAACCATTATGTCAACCTTCCCAAAATGATTAAACTAAACCTGCACTTTGTTTAGCTCACAATACTAACATGTCTAACCTCTGCTTGTACTAATTCAAATACAATAAATTTTCAATATGATAAAAAGTCTATGTATTTTTCTAATGAATCCAACAGATATGAAAGAGATATACTCAACTCTGCTCTAAAAGCCACGATATAAGCCCATTGGGGCACCAACATTAAAATGTAATCACAGCACTTCCCACAAAATAATGCTAAGTACCAATAAATACAAACTCTCAAAAGAAGAAATTCAAATTTATGCAATCAAGAGCATGATGGCACTTTCAAAGGATACTCTGAACTGAGGCAAACACTTAATGAGTTCAGCTGTGATTTCTCCTGCTTGTGGGAAGGCCCATGCCCCTGCTTGCAAGGGATAAAAGAAACTTCCTAATGAATGTGGAGCTTTAATAAGACTCAGGGATCTACTTTCAAAGTTTGAAAAGTAGAAAAGTCTGTTTAAAGTTTAAAAGTCTGTTTTAAAAAGGTTTATTATTAATAAATGTATCTTATTACAAAAAGCAGTTATTGACTCGTCTCTTACATATTGTAATGATTTGATTCCTGAGGAAATTTCCTATCTACAGTAGTTTCAAGTGTCATATAATATCAATAGTTGATATTAAAAAAATCACCATCCTGTTTCTATCATCTAAAACTGATTTGAATTTTGGCTTTGAATAAATTCACCCAAATTTGGAAGAGGTATGGGGGTATGTGTCTGTATATGTGTAAATACATGATTTTTTAAAACATACCTCTGATGCTTGAGTTCTGTCAAAGACATCATCTGTGTGCATGTCCATGGTGCTGGGATCCAACCCAGGGTCTCTCACATGCTAGGCAAGTGCTCTCCAACCCAGATGCATACCCAGCCTCCAGAAGTCTTAATAAGCAGAAATTAATTAAAGTCGCTTAAGATTAACACAAGAATTTTCAAACAAGACAACTCTTTCAATCAAAAAAGTAAGCCATAAGTATATTTTTTAAATATTGCTGATGAAAAAGGGTAGAAGTTCACAGGATTAAGGATTCTGTAGAAAACTAGAAAGAGGGGTTGGGTTGTGGCTCAGTGGTAGAGCACTTGCCTAGATTCAATTCTCAGCACCACATAAAAATGAATGAATAAAAAATAAAGATTTGTCAACATCTAAAAATAAATGTATAAATAAATAAAATATTTTTTAAAACAGAAAACTAGAAAGAGGAGAAATTAAAAGTTGAATAGGAGAAACCTACAGAACTGGAAACCTGGAGGATGGGGGATTTCCGAATAAATACAGACATTTCAACAAGACTCTACAATCAGGAAACTATAAATGGGTCAATTAGCATAGAAAAGCTCGAGCTGGTGCTTAGCAATCTCCCACTGGAAAAGATCCAGGAATCTTCGGGGCTCACAGCTGAGTGTTACCTGAGCTTTACAAAAATCTGATTTTATTTTGAATGTTCATGATCTAGAGAAAAGAGAAAGAGGTGACTTTCCTGAATTCATTTTATGGCCAAGGAATTTCATCCAATGCAGAATGTCAGTGTTTAGACAGAGGGCCATGTTGTGAACCATTACAAGCACGCTGCCAATTAGTGCCCTGAGGCTTAGGAGGGAGTGGAGGCTTGACCTACCTAGCAGGGGCGGAGCCTGGAGGAGGGGCGGGGCAGGATGGAGGGGAGGGGCCTTGTGGAGGGGCGGGGCCAGGAGGAGGGGCAGGGTCTGCAGGAGGTCAGCAGGGGACCACAAGCGGTGAGGAGTAGTGGCCTTGGTGGTCACTAGCTTAGAGCTCCTCAATCTCCAGCCTTCCATCCTGATATCTTGCCTGGGGGAAACTGAGGCTGAAGTTGGGTCGAAGCAGCGACAGCCTTCCTGATCCCCCACCAGCCATCGCACTAGGCACCAGCAGCCTCCCTGAATCCGGGGGCAGTAGTCCCTGGGCCACCCACCACCACAGCCTGCTCTGCACCAGCTGCTTAAAGTGCTAGGGAAGTGGCAGGCCCACACCTGCAATCCCAGCTACTAGGGAGACTGAGACAGGAAGACTGCAAGTTTGAAGTCAGTCAATTTAGCAAGACTGTCTCAGAAAAGACCTGGGGATAGTGTTCAGTGGCAGAGCACTTACGTAGAATGCCTGAAGTCCTGGGCTCAATCCCCAGAAGTGAAAGAAAAGGGAGAAAAGAGGGACGCAATGTTATCGTTATTATGAAGCCCATTTCCTTCTATTCTACCTTCAGATTTCTTCATCATTTTAATGCATTTTAATGTTCATGGACAATGAACTATTTTAAAACTAAAATATAAGGTGCTATTTATTGTATATCAATCCATTCATGAAAAAAAGATTTCTAAAATGAAGTTTTTAGTCAGTAGAAAATCTAGACTGGGTTCATAGAACCTGACTCTCCAACATTTTGGCACAGGTACCAACTTCCTTAACAAGACGCACAAATTCATAAATAAAATGAAGTCTCATTAAGTGGGATGACTTCAAATTTAAAAACATCTGCACAGCAAAGCAAACAGGAGCATGAAGAGAGACCCTCAGAATGAGAGAAAGCTTTGCCAGCTACTTTCCAACAGGGGATTAATATTCAGAATACATACATAATTCAAAACCCTGAACACCAAAAAAAATTAATAATCAAAAATGAGCAAAAAAACTAAACATATTTCTCAAAAGAAAATACATATGGCCAACCAACATATGAAAAAAAATGTTCAACATCCTTAGCTATTGGAGAAATGCAAATCAAAACTGCAAGATTTTTATCTCCAGTTAGAATGACAAAATCAAGAATACAAATAATAAATTCTGGCAAGGATGTGGGGAAAGGTACACTCACATGTTGGTGGCAGGACAGTAAAGTAGTGCAACCTCTCAAGAAAGGAGTGTGGAGATTCCTCACAACACTGGGAATGAACCACCATGTAATGAGACAAGGAAATATTAGGAACTGCTATAGTCATGTGTTATGTAGTAATAATAAGCTGTATTTGGTATTTGCCTGGACTTGTAAAACTAAAATCATAAAAGGTGTCTGGTGACAAACTTGCTGTGTGGCAGGATGACACTCCTGAACAATGCCGATATGAACCTTTACCTATGATTTGAGTGGCGGCTCCTAGTCTAGTCGTGTTCTGGTCTTTATCAATGAAGACCAGAGCATGATGTGGCTGAAATCGCTACTTAAACCCCTGGACTTTGGGAGCAAACTGTCAGCAGCACTGTGACCAGAGGACTCCACATTGCTCTGTCTCTTGACTGCCCCAGCTGCTGTCCGCTCCATCACTGATTGCTGATTGACCATTGTCACCGAGGCCAGATGAATTACCACCTCTCCTGCGGTGAAGACTGCCACCCAGCCTCCAGCTTATCGGACACCCGAGGACATCCAAAGACACCCGAGGAGCTGAGAGAGGCTACGGCTGAGAAGAATTCCCTCAGTCTTGCTGACTGACTTCTTGGCTAAGAGATGTTGCATTGAGTAAGTCCATGGGAATCGGACTCTAGGTGAACAAGGGAGTGACTCTTCAATGTACTTGTGACTTGTTATTATTAGGAACGTAGAGTTGAGTGTGCATTGCGTGAATAAAATCCACTTGTCGGAACCAAACTCGATTCCTCTCTTACTCACTGCTTGTGACACACCATATGACCCACTCCTTAGTATTTATCCAAAAGAACTAAAATCAGCACACTATAGCGATACAGCTACATCAATGTTTACAGCACCACAATTCACACTAACTGACTTATGGAACCAGCCCAGATGCCTACCAACTGATGAATGGATAAAGAAAGTGTGATATATATACACAACAACTCAGCCATAAAGGAGAATGAAATGACCACATTTGCTGGTAAATGAGTGGAACTGGAGAGCAGCAAGCTAAGTGAAATAAACCAGGCTCAGAAAGTCAAACATTTTAACTCACATGCAGAAGAACAAGGACATTTGAAAAGGGGGTGATACCACAAAGATAGAAGGGAGGTCAGTGGAAAAGAAGAGGATAGAGGGGGAGAGAGGAGGGATGGGAAAGGGAGGAACTGAGGAACATAGTGACCAAATGATGTGTGTACACATACGAATAGGCCACAGTGAACTCCACGTTCATGTGTATCTATAAAGCACCAATTTAATAAAATGATAAACAAATAGAGGAAGACCTATAGGGACGGAGAGGAGGGGGGAGAAGAAGAAAGTGGAAGATGGAGAAAATCATATTCCATGTATGTCTGCACACATCAAAACGGACCCCTCTGTCATGTGTAACTAAAATGCACTAATAAGATCATTTTTAAAAGAGGGACAATGTACATGTACTGCCAATTAAACTCAGACTTTCTCAAAGAAAAATGTGGTTAATGAGCTTAGTTAATGACTTTAGTTAATGAATTTAAACTTAAATACCTTAGTGGGCTTAAATACTTAAATTTAGTTAATGAATTTAAACTTAAATACCTTAGTGGGCTTAACACATATAGTTTTCAATTTTCAATATTTTTCTACTATTTTAACACTGCAAGAGAAAAACTAAACCATTAAAACATTAAGGAAAACAAGTGATGGGGTGCACTATGGCCCCCTCCCCTCAGGTTAGGACCCTCTCTCAGTATTCCACCTTCCTTTCTGCCAGGTTCTCCAGAAACCACCTGAGGTTACTGTGTTAAGTCACCTGTAATCCCAGGGGCTCAGGAGGCTGAGGTAGGTGGATCATGAGTTCCAAGCCTGCCTCAGCAATGGCAAGGTGCTAAGCAACTTAGTGAGAGCCTGTCTCTAAATAAAATGCAAACTAGGGCTGGGGAGGTGGCTCAGTGGTCGAGAGCCCCTGAGCTCAATCCCTGCTACCCGCCCCCCAAAGTGAGGAGCGTCACAGCCTAAGGAAGGACTGCTGCAGGGTGAGCCTCGACCAGGTAGTGCAGGAGAGAGGGCTCCAGTCAGGCTGCTCAGCCCCCGGGCCCAGGGCAGCGCTCCTCACCCTCCCTCCTCTTCCTTACCTGACATCAGTGCCTCCAGAAGCTTCTAGGGCATCTCCCTGAGGCTGTTCTGAAGAGAAGGGAGCTCCAGGCATCCCTAGAGATGTGACCCACAGTGTCCCCAAGATGGGCTTCTAACTCAGGCTGGGCTAAAGAGGAGTGAGCTCTGCCCCTCCCTGCAAGGGACCCACCAGTCCAGAGCCAGGCTGGGTCCTCTGCATTGGCCCTGAGGAGGAGGCAGTGTCCTCCTGAAGGAGTGGGAGGGATGCTAGGGATGGAGCTGCCAGGCACAGGATGCCCCCCTGCTGGCTGCTCAGAGGCAGCCCTCCTGGGCACACCTCTCAGCTCCTTCTACCCTCAGCAGTTACTGAACTAACTAACTAAGGCCTGGCTGTGCTTATCTGGCATCACCACAAGTGGAAATGCAGGAGAGGAGAAAGGGGAGTCCAGGAGGCCACCTCCCTGAGACCCCAGGTCACGCACTTGACCAGAAAAGGTTTTGGAAACCTATAGGGTCACTATAAGCCCATAGGGGGGAAACTGCAATACCCCAGATCTGCACTGCTAGAGGGGAAGATATGTGAACAACATGAAAAAACAAGGGAAGAAAATGATGCAAACAAACCTAGATTCTATATTAATAGAATCCAGTGACAGTATGGTAGAAGAAATTTTAGAAAAGGAATTCAGATTATACATAATTAAAATGATTTGTGAAGCAAAGGATGAGATAAGAGAGCAAATGCAGGCAATGAATGATCACACCAATAAGCAGTTGAAAGAGCAACTGCAGGAAGCAAAAGATCATTTCAACAAAGAGAGAGAGATTCTCAAAAAAAAAAAAAAAAAAAGGAAATCCTTGAAATGAAGGAAACAATAAACCAAATATAAAACTCAATGGAAAGTATCACCAACAGACTAGACCACATGGAAGACAGAACCTTAAACAATGAAGACAAAATATTTAATCTTGAAAATAAAGTTGACCAAACAGAGAAGATGATAAGAAATCATGAACAGAATCTCAAGGAACTATGGGACATCATGAAAAGACCAAATTTAAGAATGATTGGGATTGAGGAAGGCACAGAGAAACAAACCAAAGGAATGAACAACCTATTCAATGAAATAATGTCAGAAAATTTCCCAAACCTGAAGAATGAAATGGAAAATCAAATACAAGAGACTTACAGAACACCAAATGCACAAAATCACAACAGATCCACACAAAGGCACATTATAATGAAAATGCCTAATATACAAAATAATGATAGGATTTTGAAGGCTGCAAGGGAAAAGCATCAGATTACATATAGGAATAAATCAATACAGATATCAGTGGATTTTTCAGCCCAGACTCTTCAAGCTAGAAGGGCCTGGAACAATATATTTCAAGCTCTGAAAGAACATGGTTGCCAAGCAAGAATCCTGTACCCAGCAAAAGTAACCTTCAGATTTGAAGATGAAATAAAATCCTTCCATGATAAACAAAAGTTAAAAGAAAAAACAACAATGTAGGTCAACAAAGGGAGGAACTGCCTTAAAGGAAAAACCATTCAAAGGAGAAACTAAGTCAAGTTAAAAACCAAAAATAAGCCCAAATGAGTGGGAATACAAATCATATCTCAATAATAACCCTGAATGTTAATGGCCTAAACTCATCAATCAAAAGACATAGATGCCGGGGTCCAGCCCTAGCAGGAGTCCATGGGTTCTACACCGGTAAACGGGGCACGGGGAGACAGCGTCGGTGATGGGTGGAGAATGAAAGACACAGACTCTAGTTCTGGTGCAATCAATCCCACTTTATTCTGGGGAAGGCTGGGTTTATATACATTTTCTTCAGGCTATAATGGCAGTCTTGTGGTTAATATTAAAGAAGTTTCCAAAGCATAGGCAGAAAACAACAACCTTACAGATCATCCTTACCTAATCACAATTGTTTTAAGAATATCTAACTATGTTGATGAGCTAATACAATGTTTATTTCCTTAATATCTAAACTCTATGTGACCTAAGACTATTCTTATTATTCTCGTGGTTAAAGTGATAGACAAGTAATCTCATGTGACCATTTCTATTAGGTCCCTCTGGTTAATATCTAAATTGCTGAGTTGAGGGTTACAGGAGGGCAGCAGTCCCAATGGTTATTGTGTGTCAACATTTATTATAGGGGTGACATATTCTTTGTAGGAAGGAAGGAATGTTGTGGAACCTTATTCTCTTACCTCACCACCACACATAAACAAAAACCATTGTTAAAATTTAACCAGCCTGTTGGAGAGAAAGGCAGATCTATAACTACTTTCTCCAGAGGCTTTCAGGGACTCATTTCACGGTTGCAAAATTATTTTTAATTTTTTTAGTGGTAAAGACCCATTGTTTTTCAGATTGTAGGTAATATTTTCTGGAATTTTTGTTGTATTCCCTTCATCCCCTTAAGCAATCCGTTCAGACTGAAATGAGTAATATATTATCAGAAAAACACAGCAGAGAAAACACCAAGCTTTGGAGCAAAACATCTGGCAATTTCTTTTAGGGTGAGCCTTTGCAATCATCCTCCAGAGGATCTTTGTCAACCACTGGATGGAATTCCAGATGCCCCCGCACATAGACTGGCAGAATGGATTAAAAAGAAAGACCCAACAATATGCTGCCTGCAAGAGACTCATCTCATAGAAGAGATCATCACACAGACTAAAAAGACATCCACAGACTAAAGGTGAAATGAGGGAGAAAAAAAAAAAAAGACATCCACAGACTAAAGGTGAAATGATGGGAAAAAACCTAGCATATCCATGGACTCAGTAAAAAAGCGGGGATTTCCATCCTATTTCAGATAAAGTAGACTTCAAGTCAGAAGGGATAAAGAAGGACATTTCACACTGCTTAACAGAACCATAAATCAGGAAGACATAACGATCATAAATATTTATGCCCCAAACAACGGTGCATCCATGTGTTGTGCCCAAAGGCTCGAGACCCCACAAGGACCACCAGAGACCACGATCAATGCAAGCAGCAAAGAGTCATTTATTAGCAAGTTCGAACCCGGTCCTCTGCGTCCTTAACCAGTGACGCTAAGAGAGGCCCCGAGCCCTTGTCAGCAGGGTTTTTATAATCAAAGGCAAGCAGTTTTACAGTGTTCTTTTAATTGGTTAACATTTGAACAGCTAAACCTCCTCTGGTTGGGTCCGGCCAATCTATTTGATTTTCATTGGGTCCTGTCAGAACTGAACGGTCCTAGTGGAAGAAGGGAGGAGGGAAGGGGTGAACTATGTAGGAGATGAGTCGGGGCTAAGCCCCGCTCCCGTCCTTGACGGATAAGGTCTCCAGGCAACCGCACATTCCTCGGACAAATATCTCTTAGGGGCCCTGCAGTCCTGTTTGTCCTTGAGACAGTTAGCAGCACAGATACCACCCTGCTCTCAACACATGTACATCAAACAAATCCTTCTCAATTTCAGGAATCACATAGACCACAACACAATAATTCTAGGTGACTTTAACACACCTCTGTTACCACTAGATAGATCTTCCAAACAAAAACTAAACAAAGAAATCATAGAACTCAATAACACAATCAATAACCTAGACTTAACAGACATATATAGAATATTCCATCCATCAACAAGCAAATTTCTTCTCAGCAGTACATGGAACCTTCTCGAAAATAGACCATATGTTATACCACAAAGCAGTCCTTAGTAAATGCAAAAAATAGAGATACTGCCTTGTGTTCTATCAGATCATAATGGAATGAAATTAGAAATCAATGACAAAATAAAAAAACAGAAATTACTCCAACACCTGGAGACTAAATAATATGCTATTGAATGAAACATGGATAACAGAAAACATCAGGGAGGAAATAAAAAAATTCTTAGAGGTAAATGAGAACGATGATATAACATATCAAAATCTCTGGGATACTATGAAAGCGGTACTAAGAGGAAAATTCATTGCATGGAGCACATACAAGAAAAGAATAAAAAGTTAACAATCAAATAACCTAACATTACAGCTCAAAGCCCTAGAAAAAGAAGAACAGAACAACACCAAAAGTGGTAGAAGACAGGAAATAATTAAAATCAGAGCTGAAATCAATGAAATTGAAACAAAAGAAACAATTCAAAAAAATTGATGAAACAAAAAGTTGGTTCTTTGAAAAAATAAACAAAATAGAAAAACCCTTAGCCACACTAACAAAGAGAAGGAGAGAGAAAACTCAAATTACTAAAATTCGTGATGAAAAAGGAAATATCATGACAGACACCACTGAAATACATAACATAATGAGAAGTTACTTTGAAAATCTGTATTCCAACAAAATACAAAATACCAAAGACATTGACAAATTTCTAGAGACTTATGCTCCTCCCAAACTGAACCAGGAGGACATACACAATTTAAACAGATCAATGTCAAGCAATGGAGGAGAAGAAGCCATCAAAAGCCTACCATCCAAGAAAAGTCCAGGACCAGACGGATTCTCAGATGAGTTCTACAAGACATTCAGAGAACTCATTCCAATACTTCTCAAAGTATTCCAGGAAATAGAAAAGGAGGGAACCCTACCAAACTCATTCTATGAAGCTAATATCACCCTCATACCCAAACCAGGCAAAGACACATTAAGGAAAGAAAAATTTAGACCAATAACCTTGATGAATATAGACGCAAATATTCTTTAAAAAAATCCTGGCAAACCCATACAAAAACGTATTAAGAAAATTGTGCACCATGATCAAGTGGGGTTCATCCTGGGAATGCAAGGTTGGTTCAACATCCATAAATCAATAAATGTAATCCATCGTGTCAATAGACTTAAGGATAAGAATCATATGATTATTTCAATTGATGCAGAAAAAGCATTCGACAAAATACAACACCCCTTCATGCTCAAAACACTAGAAAAATAGGGATAGTAGGAACATACCTGAACATTGTAAAGGGTTATGCTAAGCCCATGGCCAATATCATTCTTAATGGAAAAAAACTGAAAACATTTCTTCTAAAAACAAACAAGACAGGGATGCCTTCTTTAACCATTCCTATTCAACATTGTCCAGGAAATACTAGCCAGAGTAATTAGACAGACTAAAGAAATTAAAGGGATACAAATAGGAAAAGAGGAACTTAAGCTGTCACTATTTGCTGATGACATGATTCTCTATTTAGAGGATCAAAAAAACTCCTCCAGAAAACTTCTAGACCTCATCAATGAATTCAGCAAAATAGTAGGATATAAAATCAACATGAATAAACCTAAAGCATTTTTATAAATAAGCGATGAAACATCTGAAAGGGAAATGAGGAAAACAACTCCATTCGCAAGAGCCTAAAAAAAAAAAAAAAAAAAAAAAAACTTGGGAATCAATCTAACCAAAGAGGTAAAAGATCTCTACAATGAAAACTACAAAACATTGAAGAAAGAAATTGAGGAAGACCTTAGAAGATGGAAAGATCTCCCATGTTCTTGGGTAGGCAGAATTAATATTATCAAAATGGCCATACTTTGAAAGGTGCTATATAGATTTAATGCAATTCCAATTAAAATCCCAATGACATTTCTCATAAAAACAGAAAAAGCAATTATGAAATTCATCTGGAAGAACAAAAGACCCAGAATAGTCAAAGCAATCCTGGGCAGGAAGAGTGATGCAGGGGGTATCACTATACCAGACCTTAAACTCTACTGTAGAGCAATAGTAACAAAAACAGCATCGTACTGGCACCAAAATAGACAGGTAGACCAATGGTGCAGGACAGAAGACACGGGACATACCCACATAAGTACTGTAACCTCATACTAGACAAAAGTGCCAAAAACTTACAATGGAGAAAAGATAGACTGTTCAACAACTGGTGCTGGGAAAACTGGAAATCCATATGCAGTAAAATGAAACTAATCCCCTATCCCTCACCATGTACAAAACTCAGCTCAAAATGGATCAAGGATCTAGGAATTAGACCTGAGACCCTTCACCAAATAGAAGAAAAAGTAGGCCTGAATCTCCAGCACATTGACCTAGGACCATACTTCCTTAACAAGACCCCCATAGCGCAAGAAATAAAAGCAAGAATCAATAAATGGGATAGATTCAAACTAAAAAGCTTTTTCTCAGCACAGGAAACAATCAACAATGTGAAAAGAGAGCCTACAGAGTGGGAGAAAATCTTTTCCACACACACTTCAGACAGAGCACTCATCTCCAAAGTTTATAAAGAACTTAAAAAACTTTACATCCCAAATACAAAGAACCCAATCAATAAATGGGCTAAGAAAATGTGCAGACACTTCACAGAAGATATACAGGTGATCAACAAATATATGAAAAAGTGCTCATCATTCCTAGTAATTAGAGAAATGCAAATTAAAACCACCCTAAGATTTCATCTAACTCCAATTAAAATGGCTATTATCAAGAACACAGGCAATAATAAGTGTTGGCGAGGATGTGGGTAAAAAGGCACACTCATACATTGCTGGTGGAGTTGCAAATTGGTGCAGCCACTCTGGAAAGCAGTATGGAGATTCCTCAGAAAGCTTGGAATGGACCCACCATTTGCCCAGCTATCCCACTCCTTGGTTTATACCCAAAGAACTTAAAATCAGCATACTACAGTGATGCGGCCACATCAATGTTCATAGCAGCTCAATTCACAATAGCCAGATTGTGGAACCAATCTAGATGCCCTTCAATTGATGAATAGATAAAGAAACTGTGGTATTTATACACAATGGAATATTACTCAGTTATAAAGGAGAATAAAATTATGGCATTTGCTGGTAAATGGATGAAGCTGGAAAATATGCTAAGTGAAATAGGCCAAGCTCAAAAAACCAAAGGCCAAATGTTTTCTCTGATAAGTGCATGACAATGTATAACGGGGCGGGGTGATGGGGGAAGAGAAGAATGAAGGAATTTTGGATGGTGTAGAGGAAAATGGGGTGGGAGGGGGAGGGGGAGGGAAAGATAGTAGAATGAAACAGTGTTACCCTATGTATATGTATGATTACAAGAATGGTGTGAATCTACGTTGTGTACAACCGTAGAAATGAAAAGTTGTACCCCATTTGTGTACAATGAATCAAAATGAGTCTGTAAAAATAAAAAGATTTTAATAATAAAATAAATAAATAAATAAATAAAAGTAAGTTTTATTCACGTAATAGTAACACTGACTTCTCCTGGGATGAAGAAGGGGACCACAGCTAGTATCCTGGTATCCCAAGAAGTGGGAGGATCCTGCCCATTTATACATTTTAGATTTTCCTTGTTCTCGTGGCCTCTCCCCAGCATCCTGTCTACATGACCCATGACCAAAGTGACTCATGCCCACAATGTGGGCCAAGGGCAGAACAAAGTCACCCAGGGGTCCAGGCAAGAAGGGAGCAGCCCAGGAGTCATTCACTAACAGCCCCTTGTTGGAAGAACAATGCCCTGGAAGCAGGTCACCTTGACATCTAGCAGGGGAAAGGGCTCTAGAGGTATTAGCATTTCAATACTTCAAAGGCAGGTGACTTTGCATACTAGTGAGGGGTTGTGTCCTGAAGATACTAACGTTTCATTCCCTTTGAATCAGCTTCCACTTCTCAACCTGACTCAGCTGCCATCTTCCTGACCCAACCTGACCATCTACCTACACTAAACTTTGATCTTTGTTCTTGCTTCACTGCAATGCAGTCTTCCCTGCAGAGATCTCGTGGAACTGCAGCTACACCCAGGCACCTCTAGGGATTCTGGGCAGTGTAGTCCTGTGTTCTGCCCAGGCAGCCCTCACCACAGAGGATTCTGGAAGCTGCAGACCCACAAGGATCATGGACATTGTGGTCTGGCGCCACATTGGTGTGGCTAGTGGCACTTGGATCTCCATGCCCCCAGGTATTCTGGGTATTGGAGTTTGTTCTGCTCAAGCAGCCCTGACTTCAAAAGTCTCTGAGAGCTGCAGGCCATTGACTATTCCAAGTAGCGCAGTCAATCCTAAATTGACCTCACCATCAAGCCTCCCATGGTCTGCACACTGCAAGCCTGCCTGGGCACCCATGAAGAATAGGGTTGCCACAACCAGCACGGCCAAACTCACGGTTCTGGTGAGGGGCACAGGGGGATTAGAAAAATAAAGACTCACAAACACAGATTTTGAAGATGAAACTGGGATCAGATGAAGCCTGCTCTCTGATGGAGACATAGATCTAAAGAGTTATGCCAGCAATCTTTATTTATGTATGTATCATTAGCAGGTTAAAGACTATTGAAAAGACCCCTGCCCCACCAGCTCAGGCCTATTTTAAGAGAAAAAGAAAAATTATTAACGGGGCATGTTAAAGGAATTTATCTGAAGATTTAGTTAAGAAAGAGGCAGGATAATTGGGAAAGTCAGAGCATGTCTGAACTAACAGGAGCTGATAAGCAGGAACTATAAAACTGTCCTGTAAAACTTCAGATACCAGATTCCTGACCAAGGACAGAGTAAATAGGATGAGATAACGAAGGACTGTAAATGGCAAAGTAAAATTATGGCTTGTGAAGCATGGCATCTTAAGTTCTGAGCCGCTCTATCCTTAACAAGGTTCCTTCTTGGGTCAGTTCCCCTAGCCTTCACAGATAAGGTGAGAGAAGTCTGAGTTTATACATTCTTTTTTTTTTTTTTTTTTTTTTTTTGCGGTGCTGGGGATTGAACTCAGGGCCTTAGTGCTTGTGAGGCGAGCACTCTACCAACTGAGCTATCTCCCCAGCCCCTGAGTTTATACATTCTTTACCATTTTTTACGACCCGTGCTGCGGGCAATTAGGGAAAGCCTGTGTTTATGCAGGTGCGGAAGAGAGGGGCTGCGGGCAATTTGGGGAAGCCTGTGTCTCCGCCTGTGTCTCTATCTTTCATCCCCCTCTACAGTTAAAGTAAATTTATGGCTTCTCCAAGAATGTCTAAATGCTGGATTCAAAATAACCAATAAGAAATCTGTTGCTTACCGTGCGCGTGAAACCTGCCCCTTTACCCTATAAAAAACCTGTACCCCAAAGCCCGGGGTGCCGGTTCACCGAAGCTCCGGCTGAGGTTTTACTGAGCACCCGCAGGCGCCTGTGTAATCAATAAACTGCCTCTTGCTTTTGCAGCCAGTGATTACGTGAGTTCTTCCTTGGACAGGGGGTCTGAGGGTCTTTCATTTGGAGGCCCCAGCGAGATTTCCCCTCGACACCCCGAACCCCTGCCCGAGGAACGGCCAAATACTCTGGGAGGTGAGTTAAGCTGGCCAGCAGGGGTTACTGTCTGTCTTTGTCTGTCCTGTGTAGCTGCTTTGTCTTGTTCGTTCTGAAGCACAGCGATTGTACTTAGTAGGGGCACGCGTGTTCCAATTTGTAGTTTGGGCAGCCTGAGAGGGAGTTGACGGACTCTGACTTCTCTCCTGCTACCCTGGGAGACGTCCCAGGGGTTTAAACCTTTGAATGCTTTCGCTTTTGAATACTTTTGGTTTTGAATACTTTTGGTTTGTGCTGAAAGCGTTCTGAATTTGAATCCCTTTGTTTTTGAATGCTTTCGGGCTGTGCCGAAAGCGTTTTGAATTTGAATACCTTTGGTTTTGAATGCTTTCCGGTCGTGCCGAAGCCGAAAGCATTTTGAATTTGAATCCCTTTGCTTTTGACTTGTTTGGTGCTCGATTCGTCGGGACTTGTCTTTGGCCGGAGGGGCTTGCACTCTCCGACATTTGATTTCCTCGGTCCGTGCCGAGGACGCGCAGCGTTTGTAATCTGTTGTCTGGTCTGTGTTTTCTTGTGTCCTGTGCCTGTTTCTTAAATTCCTTTTTTTACCAGCAAGACTGAAATGGGGCAATCCATGGTGACCCCCCTGAGTCTCACCCTCGACCATTGGCAAGATGTCCGGAACTGTGCCGGCAACTTGTCGGTCGAGATCAAAAGGAAGAAGTGGGTAACCCTCTGCACTCTGAATGGCCAACCTTCAACGTAGGCTGGCCCAAAGAAGGGTCTTTGCGACTCTGTCGCATTTGAGTGACTCTCACATCTGAGCAGCTTTTGTGCTGCATTTTGGCGACTTGTCGCTTCTGGTTAACTCTTGGCCCCATTTGGGCATTGTGTTGCGCCTGGGCAACTCATTGATATAATTGGAAATTGTTTGTTTTTATTGACAAAGTACCAGCTAGCCAATTTTTGATTTAGCGCGCTACGTGTCTGTCTGTTTGTGTATTGTACTATATGGTCTTTACTCTTGCCTTCTATTAAATTCTTCATTGTGTTAATCCGATCTTAGGCTTAGGGATACTCATTGCAGGGTACTTTACAGTCCTCCTCCTTGTTCCTGAGAGATTTGTTTACTCCAATCCCCCTAGGCAGAGAGCTCAGCAGCTCCATTCCTCAAAAGTAGTGAGAAATGATGTTTTGTGATCTTCTGCATTCAAACCTAACCTGATTTCTCAACCAGGAAAAAAAGGGTTAAAAAGTCCTGGGTAATCCTCCCTCCCCCTTCCCTGGCCTTCCTGAAGTCTGCATTGGAATGTAAACTGCAGCAGTCTCAGCGGGAAGGAATGGGTAACCTGAAGAAAAGGAAAAAAAAAAAGGTGTCCGTTTAAACTTCTGGGCTGTACACAGAACTAACTTATTCTCTAGGATTCTTGTTTTGTTCTGTTTTTCTTTAATGCTGTATCTTTGAGCTCACAATTTTGATCCTACAGACCTAGGTTAATGATTTTTGATCAGTTCTTTTCATCCAACTCGAGTTATTTTTAAACATCTGCTACATTGCAATGGAGATGAATATTACAAGGCCTTTTAGTTTTGTGTTAAATATAAGCGCGCATAAAAATTAAATTTTTTAAAATGGATCCAAATACTTTTAATTCACGTGATTTAAAGGTTCAATTCAAATTGGGTAAACTAATGAAAGTAAAATGTCTTTGAAAATAACTCACAAGTCTGTAGGTGGTCAATCTAATAAAATATTGATGTTAATAAAATGTCTAATATCAATTGTTCCTAGGACTTTTCTTCAACAGGAAAGAGACAGCAAATACTGTTCAGGACACTTGCCTGCTTTCTTGGTTTTTACAGAATAAGTGAATTAGAGTTAACATGTATGGGACTACTCAAATGTGTTTGTTGATGACATCTGATTAATTTGCAAAATTAAAATGCTCATTGTTAAATAACATCAAGTACTCTTAACTCCTCAAATTCCATGAGGTATCGAACTTAAACATTATTGGTGTTTTCATAGGTTGGTAAATAAAAGGGTTTAAACTTGCTTTGTGTCATCACTAAACTAAAAACAAGGTTATTAAGAGTTATGTCCTAACAAGTGGAATTCTATATAAAAAGGGTCCCAAAAGTTTCAACTGTGTTTCAATTAGAGTATCTAAGTTCAGAAATTTCATAAGAGTTGTTTCAGAATGTGAACAAAAAGGGGTCAACAAATAGGAAAGAGAAAATAAAAGGTTCTGGGTATGGAAATATATTTAATAAAAAAAAAAAAAAAAGAAAATGTTTCTGGGTAAGAAAGTGCCTGTGTTATGGAATACATGAGGGTCTAAGTAAGTGCTAAGAAAGTCTGTGTGTAACTAAGTTGGTTGTATGTATATGAAACAGCTAAAGCTATTTAAGGTTTTTCCTAAGGTGAAAATACTAATGTTCTGATATAAACCAAAGTTTAATCTACATGGTAAAATGACATGGTAAAATGGCAAGGATTTCTTAGAAACACTAATTTACTCTTAACTTTGTGTCTATTAAGTTTTATTCTTTAGAACAATTAGTCTTAAAAATTGGGGTGTATACAATTATGGTTAAACAACTGTTAGAGTATTGTACTGTGTTACAGAGTCTACATTTTTCTTTAAAAACTAAATTTGGTAAGAAAAAAGTGTCAAGGTAATTGTGAAATGGTTTCTAGTTGTATATTAAATGTGTTCGTGTTTTTCAGGTATACAAGTTTTAAAGCAAGGAATTTATCAAGCTGATATTCTCCAGATTAAACTTGTCTGTAATGGTAATCTTAAACTTATAAAGAGTAAATTTTAATTGGGGATTTATTTCTATCATTTAATGTTCTATTATAGGACCTGCTATCAATGGGGTACGTGTAAAATTTGTTACTTTTTACACTGAGATAAAGAACTTCAAATATAAATGTATTTATAAAAGTTAGAGCCTGATTTGTTTAAAGGTTCATATTGTAGAAGGTGAAAGCATTTTGCTACACAAAAGAAAAGCTAAAAGCTCTCTCAGCCTTTCTTTGATTGATTCCTGTTTTGGATATAATGTTAGACTGTGTTAACTAATGTTCATATGGACTCAGAAATCAATATATGTAAACTTCTTAAATTGACATTTAAGAAAGAGTATAATGCAGTATAGCAAAAATGGGACAACAATGACTGAGATTGGGGTTCCTGACTTCATGACTGTAGCATGCCTGGTGCCTGGAAGTGTTCCTGTATAGGAGCACAAGATGCCTAACTGCTGTGGCAGTAACCTCCCTGGGGAGGCTCTGTACAGGAGTCCTATCAGCTCTTACATTGATATCAGGCACACAGCTCCTGGGCAGAAAGAAATTGTTTTGCTAGATAACCAGTGTTTCATCAGTTCCCTTCTCTAGTACCTGCCCACCTTACAGTAACTTTGGACAGTGGACTTCTTTGAGAGCTACACAGAGTTCCTAACATTGCACTTTGCAGTTGTGGGAAAAAGTTGCATAGATGCTCTAGTCTCTGTAACTCTTCTGAAAACAAAGAATAATGCTTACATAGTCTTTAAAATAATAAGACATGTATAAAGATTGCTAACATAACTCTTTAGATCTGCATTTCCATCAGAGAACAGAGCTCCATCTGATCTCAGCTTAATCTTCAAAATCTGTGTTTATAAACCTTTATTTTCTAATACTCCTTTGACCCTCACTGAACTTGAAAATTTGGTCATGCTGGTCATGACAAAAGGGACAAAAATTAGTTTTAGGATTAGAACATTTTACTTAAGACTTGTGAAGAGCCCTGCCTTACCTGAGATAAGGCTCTGCCTCCCACCTTACTGCATGTTAGAGTGACTCCAAGATAAGTCAGACTTCAGCTTATTTAAAGTTATAATCAAAAGATTGGTTTTTTGTTGTAAAATTACTATGATCTCAAATAGGAAATATAATGTGGTTCTCAGTCAAAATTCAAGATAGCTATTATACAAGCAGAATATATTTTTACTCTTGCTAATTTCATTTTGTGAAACTGTTACCTGTTAATGTTTTGCAAAAGTAGCTGCTTCAAGAATACGCAACCTAGGTAACTTATGATAATAAGCCATCACCTATAGAACAGATAGTGGTAACTTCCAGAACTAATGCAGACTCCAGTTAGATAAAAGGGTAAATAACTGTAAAGTTATGGACATTAAAGTTAAAGCCCAGTACTCTTACTTTATGACTGGTGAAACTGGCTTGCTGGATGATTAAGATCAAACTTAGAGATTGGAATTAAATACAGAAGGCAAGATAGACCAGTATTTGGATCTTTTGTCCTCAGTCAGCCTGAACCCACGAACAAGAGAACTTCTCTAAGGAGCTTTGCAACTCTGTGTCACACAACCTCCTGATCAAGGAGATTGTTGAGACTAGAGGATGAGAATCACTCAGTGCATCTGCTGCAGAGGAGGGTCATGGAAAAAGGGAGACACCCCTTAATGCTTCCAAAGGAAGTCACCTCATCAAGGAGACCCTGCCTAACCAATGGCACTGGTGGAGTTAAGAAACTGCCCTTAAGTTCTCTACAAGTGGCCCCTGTGGGAACTCAGCTGACTCCTTAACAAGACAGGAACCAGGTCAATTTGACCAGCTTGATCTTAGACACCCAGCAAAACAGTTAAAACCAAAATATAACCATTATTGGGCATTTAAGAGAAATAACAGTTAAATGTAACTTAAGATGTACACTTGTGTTAATCCACTAGAATAAAAACTGGAAGCTACAAATGAAAGAAAGATTCTTCAGCAAATGTGCCTGATAACTATCAAGAGAAACTGCCAGAGTCAGAAGTTTTTAGTCAGTTTAAGGCCTACAGTCACAGGTAGGCTTTATCTATGTTTGCTCGTATGATTATCTATCCCTAAGTAACAGAAGTATAGAGATCTCTACTAAACACAGGTTATACCAATAAGGGATATTTTACAAAATCAGATGACTTAAGTAGCTTAACTATATTTTTTTTGGGATATCTATGACATTAAGAGTTAAATGTTGTGTTTACATTCCTGATAACCTGGACAATGTTAAAGTTCCCAAATAAAGGCCTTGTCCTTTCCAGCCTTTGCTAGGTCTAGTTATGGGAACAATTTCTCAGTTCCTCCACCCGCCTGGTGAGAGATTGACTTCTGTCATTTTCATGATACTCAGTGGTATGCTCCAGATGCTGCAACATTTACTTTGTACTAATTTCATTTCAGTACTCATGTCTTTTTGTTCTTCTATCATAGAAGCACCCACCCCCAGATGACTTTACAACCTGCTCTTCCCCAACCAGACTTCTACCTTGGACCCCTCGGTTGACCCGATTTTTAAAAAAGGAACTCCAAACTGCTTGCCCCTCACCGCCCCCTTTCAGCTTTGAAGCAGCCAGAACGACCGACGCCCCCTTTTCCTTAAAGCAGTTGGGAGCTCCTATAGCTAAAGGGGGGAATGAAGCCAGAATTAAGGACAGGTAGTTCATGTAGAAATAGGGAATCAGGTCAATTTGAGGAAATGAAGCCATGAAGCCATCTGCCTTTGAAAATGTAAAGGATCTCTGGAGCCCATTGATTACCAAATTTACCTGCCTTTATCAAGGACTGCAAGCAAGAAGCTGCTAATTAATGCCCCCTGGGCCCTTACCTGCCTGAATCACCTTGGCCCTCCCCCTGCCCATGGTTTCTCACTTAATGCAAAACCAGGCCTAGTCACGAAGGCAGGAAGGAGAGAAAGGTAAGGGGGGGGAGAACTGAAGAACAAAGGAAACTTTGACCTATAGGGGATGTAGGGTGCGCTCACTTCTCGGGACTTTTGGAATATCAGCCATGGCCCCTTTCTCCCTGCCGGGAGAAGTCTGTATTATTCCCTTTAAACAATCCAAACTATGGTCCTTACTCAACAGTACCAAATGATTAAGCAAACTGATAACCGAGGGAGGATGGACAAATGGATATAAGATTCTATCCATGATAAAGAAAAAGGGGGGAATGAAAAGACCCCTGCCCCACCAGCTCAGGCCTATTTTAAGAGAAAAAGAAAAATTATTAACGGGGCATGTTAAAGGAATTTATCTGAAGATTTAGCTAAGAAAGAGGCAGGATAATTGGGAAAGTCAGAGCATGTCTGAACTAACAGGAGCTGATAAGCAGGAACATAAAACTGTCCTGTAAAACTTCAGATACCAGATTCCTGACCAAGGACAGAGTAAATAGGATGAGATAACGAAGGACTGTAAATGGCAAAGTAAAATTATGGCTTGTGAAGCATGGCATCTTAAGTTCTGAGCCGCTCTATCCTTAACAAGTTTCCTTCTCGGGTCAGCTCCCCTAGCCTTCACAGATAAGGTGAGAGAAGTCTGAGTTTATACATTCTTTACCATTTTTTACGACCCGTGCTGCGGGCAATTAGGGAAAGCCTGTGTTTATGCAGGTGCGGAAGAGAGGGGCTGCGGGCAATTTGGGGAAGCCTGTGTCTCCGCCTGTGTCTCTATCTTTCATCCCCCTCTACAGTTAAAGTAAATTTATGGCTTCTCCAAGAATGTCTAAATGCTGGATTCAAAATAACCAATAAGAAATCTGTTGCTTACCGCGCGTGAAACCTGCCCCTTTACCCTATAAAAAACCTGTACCCCAAAGCCCGGTGTGCCGGTTCACCGAAGCTCCGGCTGAGGTTTTACTGAGCACCCGCAGGCGCCTGTGTAATCAATAAACTGCCTCTTGCTTTTGCAGCCAGTGATTATGTGAGTTCTTCCTTGGACAGGGGGTCTGAGGGTCTTTCACTATGCAAACATTATACTTTGTATTCAGGAAAGTTACAGAAACTAGGACATCTATGTAGTTTTTCTGCAGTTGCAATCCACATTTGCAAAGTGCAACATCGGGAGCTTTGTGTGTCTCTCAAGAAAGTCCATTGTTAGAAACAGGAGAAGCAGAGCTGGTAAAGCACTGTGGCTGTCGAGCATAAGAGTCCTTCCTTCCCAGGAGCTGGGTGCCTGAGATCAAGGTCAGAGCTGATAGGACTCTTGCACAGCCTCCTCATGCAGGGCGTTGCCACGGCAGCTGAGCATCCTGTGCCCTTGCACAGAAACATTTCCAGACACCAGGCATGCCACAGCCATGAGGTCATCAGAGACCTCCAATCCCAGTCATTGCTCTCCCATCCTCTGTCACCACTCTCCACAGTAGTTTCCACAATACAAAGCTCACCTGTGCAGCCCTCACTGTGGAGAACTCAGAGTTGCAGGCTGGGCTCTCACCTGGGTGTTATGGAGCGCAACTTAAGAAGAGACCGATCACCACTGAGAAGTCCAAATTTGAGAGTCTTTATTAAGCTGGCCAGCTGACTGTCTCACACAATGCCCCCCAAAAATGGCTATTGGGAGAACAGCCCCAACCACAGGGTTGTAGGGGTTTTTATACCAAAAATCACATCAATCATAAGTGTCTGTTGCTATGATTCAAAATTACAAACTGACATCATGAGATCATCGACAGAGGGGGAAGTGGGTCAGAATGACCCTTACCTAGGTGCAAACTAAAGAATGGCTACTAACATCCAGACAATCACTGTTCACATGGTACATTGGTTACTACATAGGAGTTGTCATTGTATATTATTAAACATGTCACACCAAGTAACTGATGATGGGCACAGAGGCGGGGTGTTCCCATGGGAGAAGCTTATTTCCTACATAACATGGAGTCTCAGAGCAAAATGGAGTCTGTTTAGTCATTTCCCTTAGAGTCTGGCCTATAACATTCTCATGGAGCCAGATCCGTCAGCCCATCACACTGGGCAACCTCCCCAGCATTCTGGGTAGGGTAGTTCAATGCACTACTCTACAACCCTCACCAGTGAGAATCCTGGGAACTGCAGTTCCCTGAGTATCTTGGGTAATTGAGGCTAATGGTTTGTCTGATCATCGCTCAAGATTCTAGGTAGTACGCTCTGTCAGTGCAGCCCTCACCACGTGAACCTCAGGGAGTTACAGCATGACGGGGTACGGGCATGGCCTTGCAGGCCCTTGCAGCCTTCACCCCGGAGGCTTCTGGGAACAGCGAGCATCTGAGGATAATGGGCAGCATAGTTTGTCATTCTGCCCACACAGCCTTCACTGCAGGGGTCTCTGCAACCTGCAGGTCTCCAAGTTTTATGGGTAGTGTAGCCTGTCATTCAGCCCATGCTGCCCTCGCTGCAGAGGGCTCTGGGGACTGCAGGCCCCAAAGGATTCTGGGTAGTGCAGTCCATCTTAACCTTTGCAGCCCTCACCCCAGAGTCTCCCAGGAGCTGCTTGTTGCATTGTTATCCAACCACCCTGAGGACTCTGGGCATGTGGGACAGCAATCTGCTGCCCAGCATGCACCAAAAAGGCCCCTGGAAGCTTTGGGCAATTTGCTTGCCCTGAAGGATTCTGGGTAGTATAGTCCAGCAACTGCCTGCCCAGTCAAGAATTCTCCACAAAGTCCTCTGGGAACTGCAGGACACGTGGTTGCCAGGAGCCCCCTTGACTTCTGGGTAGTGTTCTATCCATGCAGTTCTCAACACACAGGATCCTGGGAGAAGTGGGTCCCTGGGGATTCCGGGTAGTGTTGTCCAGCATTCTGCCCACACAACCCTCAGTATCTGGCCCATAGGAGCTGCAGGCCACATGCTGACCCTTGTACCTCAAGGATTCTGGGTAGTGCAGTCAAGAAACTGCCCATGCAACCATCACCACTGTGGGACTTGCCAGAGGGCCACCCCACTGTGAACGGATGCAGCCAGAAAACTCCAGCATCATCAGCTCTCTTCTAAAAAAAAAAAATTGAATTCATGTAATGGAAAGAAGTCTTTAATCCAGCCACAGTCAAAAATAATCACGACTAACCCAGGAGCCCCCAAGCCAGTGGTAAGCCAGAGACTACACTAAGCACAATTCTAACAGGGAAGAATCTTCCAGAGTTTCCCACACTAAGAGGTTAAACCCAAGACTACATTATTCACAATCCTAAGGGGAGAGAAACTACCATGATTCTCTGCGGCTAGCAAGAAAAAAATGCAACTACATTATCCACCATCTGAAGGAGAGGATATTCCCTGAATCTTCTGCAGAGAGAGGGCAAATCATGGGACTACGTTACCCACAATGCCAAGGAGGAGGAAGCTCCAGGACACCCGGCACTGAGCAGGCAAATAATGGGAGGTTGCCCACAACTCTAAGGGGGAGGAAGCTCCCAGAATCCCCAATGATTGGCAAACTCAAAATGACTCCAGTCCACACCTGGTCACCTGGCCTGCCTTACCTTTGTGCCTCACAGTAGGGGAAAGCGTTCTGTGTGGAAACACCTGTAGATGACCAGCTCAGTAGGACACAGGGGCAGAAGCCCAGGTCTCCATCTTCCCCATAGGAGCTTCCCTTGGAAGGACCAGACCTGGAAACAACTGAGCCCCACAGGGCCACACCTCCAGGGAGAACCCGTGCCCCACGCTGATCAGTCTGGAGGACTTTATACTGTGGTTTCATTCCCACAACACAACTTTTAACTGTCAGGGACCAAGAAGTTCTTATTCTGAGAACATTCTGATCTTTACAATAAGCAGCAGCGCCCCTCCCTTCCCGCCGGCGCAAACTTCACCTTCCCGGCGGCGCGAACCTCACCTCCCGGCCGGCGCGAATTTGCACCCTATCAGGAACCCAGCAGAAGAACACAGCCAACCAGCCTGCACCTTGTCACACCCCTCCTTCCCTCAGTATAAATACCCCTGTGTGAACAATAAAAATTTGCAGCTTGATCAGAATTCCTGTCTTGCTGCCTCTCCCTGCGTCTCTTGTCCCTTCATTCCTTCTCTCTCAGGTTTGCGGTCCCGTGTTGATGTCCCGCGGGTCGGGACAGTTGGCGCCCAACGTGGTCGATTGGAAACTTTGAGAAGCGGAACGCTGCCCTCCGGGGAAGACTTGGCCAAGCAGGATTCGGGATCGCCCTGGTAGACGCAACCGGGAGTCAGATCCAGGAGGAGAGTGAGGTCAGCGCAAGGTAAGTGACGTACCATGGGACAAGCAGTCTCGTCACATGATTTGTTTCTGATGGGTCTCGAGGAGGCCCTCAAGACTCGGGGAGCGCGTGTTAAGAAAAAGGATTTAAGATTATTCTTTTCATACATAGAGGATTTGTGTCCTTGGTTTCCCCTCGAGGGATCGATTGATGGTAAAAGGTGGCTCAGAGTAGGAGACTGCCTCAAAGATTATTATGAGACTTTTGGTCCTCAAAAGGTGCCCGTCACTGTCTTTTCTTATTGGAATTTAATTAATGAGATTCTTAAAAGTTCACCCTTTGACAGTGGTACTTTAAAACTTGTAAAGATTGGGGAGCAGGCAATGCAATCTACCTCTCGCCCCCCCATCGGCATGCCCTTCGGTTAGTATTCAAATGCCCCCTGCTCAGGCTTCTCAGGACCCTGGGACCCTCCCAGACCCTGGGAACCTCCCAGACCCCACCTTACCAAAGGAGTCCCCTAAAAATCCCCCTAAGATTTATCCGGTTTTAAATCCCCATGATGAGTTGACCCCAGAGGATGAGGCCACCCTGGAGGAGGCAGTGGCTCAACACCATTTTCCAGACCTGCCACCTCTTACAAATCCACTTCCCACTTATACACCCCCTGCCTTTCGTGCTCCGGTCCTTCAGGGACCTACTGCCCCCCCAGACATTTTTTCCCCGCTTCCCTTGCCTAATCTAACCCCTTTACGCGAGTCTCTCCAACATAGGCGGGAACAAATCCAACTTTTAAAAGAACTAAAAGCCCTTGATGCCGAGCTTCGCTCACTGGCCTTGGGCACGGAGTTAACACAAACTGGCCCAAAACCCCTTAATACTCGTAAGGTGAAGCCACGTGGTCAGCCTGTTCTTGCCTTTCCAGTCACTCGCAGTCAAGCAGATCAGCCCCCCCAAACTGAAGCAGAGAATTTAGAAGGAAGTCAGGAAGAGGAACCAGGGGAGGAACAAGAGGTAGAACCAGAGAGGGAACAAGAGGAGGACCAGGAATCAGGGGATGAGGAGGAGCCCACCTCTGGACAGAGTGGAACCCTTGGTTCTTATAAAAGGCTGAGCCTCCGCTTTCTTGAAAGACTTAAAAAGGCTTGTACACAGTATGGCCCCACTGCACCTTATACACTGGCCTTGCTAGAGAACCATAGTACACAGTGGCTCACCCCTAATGATTGGAAATTTTTGGCCCGAGCCACCCTCAGTGCAGGTGACTTCCTGTTGTGGAACGCAGACTTTAGGGAATACTGTCGGGAAACTGCCCAAAAAAATTCAACCAAGGCTTCCTCTAAATCCTGGACCTATGTTAAATTAGTGGGTAATGCGCCATTTGATACTAACCCTAAACAGGCACGCTTTCCTACTGGGCTCCTAGCACAGGTTCAAACTGCTGGTTTGCATGCTTGGAGACGGCTCCCTCAAAAGGGCTCGGCCACCACCTCCCTAGCAAAAATTCATCAGGGTCCAGACGAGCCTTATAGTGACTTTGTTGCCCGGCTTAATCTAACTGCGGAGCGCCTACTTGGACCAAGTGAAAACGAGAGCTCCTTTGTAAAATATCTTGCCTTTGAAAATGCCAACCCAATATGTCAAGATGTTCTTCGGCCCCACAAAGATAAAGGGGACCTTTCTGACTTCATTAGGCTGTGTGCCGGGGTAGGAACAGCCCATGCCATGGGTCTCGCCATTGGTGCCGCCTTCACCAAGGCCCTTCACCACCCTGGCCCACGTACTTGCTTTACTTGCAAACAACCTGGCCCCGACCACCCCCAGAGCAAACCCAGGGGCAATAAGGTTTGTTCCCTCTCAGACTCCCAACCCAATCCAGGCTCCCTGTCCTTCTCCACAATCACCTCCCTCCAACGTGCTACCCCAGGCAGCGCAGGATTGGACCTCTGTGCCTCCACCGATACAATATTAGACTTTATGCAAGGACCTCAAATAATACCCACTGGGGTTGTAGGCCCCCCTCCACCTCATATGTGTGCTCTTATTCTTGGGAGAGCTCCTACCACCTTACAAGGTGTTCAGGTCTTCCCTGGCATCATTGATGATGATTACACTGGAGAAATTAAAATACTGGCCACAGCTGTTAACGGAGTAGCTGCCATCCCTGCAGGAACAAAAATTGCACAATTAATACTCCTTCCCCTCAATTCAGGAAATTCACCAGGAAACACAGCCTCCTTAGGTTCCTCTGATGTGTATTGGGTCCAACCTATCTCCCACAAAAGACCCACTCTTACCTTATTTATTGAAAGAAAGAAATTCCGAGGGATCCTAGATACTGGTGCGGATGCCACAGTTATTTCTCAAAAATATTGGCCATCAGAATGGCCCCTCACCTCATCACTAACTGACCTTAAAGGAATAGGGCAATCAAGAAACCCCTTAGTTAGCTCCAGGGTGCTTAATTGGACTGATACAAAAGATAACACAGGGAATAAAGGAACCGTTACCCCCTTTGTTGTTCCTGATCTCCCTGTCAACCTTTGGGGACGAGACATTCTAAGCCAAATGAAAGTTATTCTTGCTAGTCCCGACTCTTTAGTCACTCATCAAATGCTTCGTATGGGCTTTATCCCTGGTACAGGCCTTGGGAGGCTAGGACAAGGACAGGTTGAGCCTGTACAGCCCATACAAAAAACAGACAAATTTGGACTTGGGTATGTGGATTTTTAGTGTCGGTCCCTGACCCTCCTGTACCCCATGCAGACAAAATTATTTGGGAAACTCAAACTCCTGTGTGGGTGGATCAGTGGCCCCTTACCCAAGAAAAATTAGAGGCTGCCTCTATGTTAGTACAGGAACAGTTGACAGCCGGCCATGTGGAACCCTCAACCTCACCCTGGAATACTCCTATTTTTGTTATTAAGAAGAAATCAGGCAAATGGCGCCTTTTACAGGATTTGCGCGCTATCAATAAGGTTATGCGCCCGATGGGGGCACTACAGCCAGGCATCCCTACACCGGTAGCTATTCCTAGGGACTATTATAAAATGGTCATCGACTTAAAAGATTGCTTTTTTACTATTCCTTTACATCCTGATGACAGACCCTATTTTGCTTTCAGCCTCCCCCGCATCAATTTTCAGGGCCCTATGCAAAGATTTCAATGGAAGGTCCTTCCCCAGGGTATGGCTAACAGCCCTAGTCTTTGCCAAAAATATGTTGCTCAAGCAGTAGACCCTGTGAGAGAGCGGTGGCCACAAGTTTATATATTACATTATATGGATGATTTGTTAATTGCTGCACCTAATACCTATGATCTTAATAATTGTTATTTGGATCTCTATAAAGCCCTTACTGCCTTGGGGCTTCAGATAGCCCCTGATAAGGTTCAGACACAGGACCCCTACACCTACTTGGGCCTCAAACTTCAAACTAATCAAATTCAAATCCCTAATATACAATTGCGTGTGGACCATCTCCACACTCTTAACGATTTCCAAAAACTACTAGGGGATATCCAATGGCTAAGACCATATTTAAAACTGCCCACCTATGTGCTTTTGCCTCTTAATGATATTTTAAGGGGAGATTCTGACCCTTCTTCTCCTCGAGAGCTTACTCCCGAGGCACAGCAAGCATTAATTCAAGTCACAGAAGCCATTGCTCAACAATTTGTTACACAAATATCTTATAACCTTCCTTTGGTTTTGGTTATATTACACACCCCTCATACACCCACGGGACTATTCTGGCAGCGGGATCCACATTTTAAAAATAAAGGTTGCCCCTTGCTTTGGGTTCATTTGCCCGCCACATCCTCTAAAGTTATTGCTGTCTATCCTGCTCAGGTAGCTTCTATCATTATTAAAGGTCGCTTGCTTTCTCGACAACATTTTGGCAAAGACCCTGATAGCATTCTGATTCCATACACTAAGGATCAAACCCAATTTTTGCTACAGACGAGGGATGAATGGGGTATTGCTCTATCAGGCTTTTTGGGAATAATCGATAACCACCTTCCCAATGACCCCCTTTTGCATTTTGCTCAGTTACATCCATTTATTTTTCCTCGGGTTACTCGGAAGGCTCCTATTCCACAAGCCCTTACTGTTTTTACAGATGGCTCCAGCAATGGCCGTGCAGCCTTTGTTGTTGATAATCAGCCCACCACCTTTGACACTGCCTATCCATCAGCACAGCTTGTAGAATTGTTTGCTATAACACAAGTCTTTATGACATTTTTTGATAAACCTATTAATATTTATACAGACAGTGCTTACATTGCCCATTCTGTGCCCCTATTGGAGATTTCACCCGCCATTAAGGCTTCCTCCAACGCAGCCTTTTTGTTTAACCAGCTTCAACGACTAATTCAGGCTAGAAAACATCCATTTTTCTTAGGACACATTAGAGCACATTCTGATCTTCCCGGTCCCCTATCACGGGGTAATGCTCAGGCTGATGCAGCCACTCGGTCCCTTTTCCCAGTTCTTATTGGATCCATCCAAGAGGCCACAGATTTACACAAACTTCACCACTTAAATTCTCAGAGCCTTCGGCTACTTTGTAAAATTACCAGGCAACAAGCAAGGGAAATTGTAAAAGCGTGTCTTGCTTGCGTTGTCTCCCTTCCTATTCAACATCTGGGTGTTAACCCTCGAGGATTACTGCCCAATCAGATTTGGCAGATGGATGTTACTCACTTTCCTGAATTTGGGAAAACAAAGTACATACATGTTTCCATAGATACCTTTAGTGGCTTTATTTTTGCATCACCGCATTGCGGAGAAGCTACCAAGGATGTCATTTCTCATCTTGTCTCAGCCTTTTCCATAATGGGAAAGCCAGCACATATTAAGACAGATAATGGCCCTGCATATACCAGTACCAAGTTCAAACAGTTTTGTGCCACTCTTCAAATCTCTCATACTACTGGAATTCCATATAACCCTCAAGGTCAAGGCATTGTGGAACGTGCACACCTCACCTTAAAAACCTGGCTTACCCGCCTTAAGGCCTCTTCCCTTGCATTTACCACTCCCAGGGATCGCCTTAATCATGCATTATTTGCTCTTAACTTTCTTACCCTAGACAATGAAGGACATTCGACCGCAGACAGACATTGGCATCCCTCTTCTAATTCTGCTCGCCCATCTGTTATGTGGCGCGATCCTTTAACAAATAAATGGAAAGGCCCAGATCCCGTCCTCATTTGGGGACGAGGCTCAGCTTGTATTTTAGATCAAGAACAAGCAGCCCCAAGATGGTTACCAGAACGCCTGGTCAAACAGGTCAATGATTTACCACAACCCAGGGACGGAAACCTTCCCCCTGAGGATGAATCTTCCTCTCTTATAGATGCAGCTAACAATCTATGCGAAAAATCCCCTGAATGACAGACCCTGTTCTTGCACAACCTCTACAGCAGTGGCCTCAGGTACTGCTGGTTTGGGGGTCTCTCTTACTCAATATACAAAATTATCCAGACAATTGATTTCTGATGTACAGATACTCTCAAGCACCATACAAGATCTTCAAGATCAGGTGGATTCCTTAGCAGAAGTGGTCCTACAAAATAGGAGAGGTTTAGACCTTCTAACTGCCGAACAGGGAGGCATTTGTCTGTCTTTGCAGGAAAAATGCTGTTTCTATGCCAACAAGTCAGGAATTGTTAAGGACAAGATCAAACAGCTGCAGGAAGACTCAGAAAAACGCCGACAAGCACTGGCTGATAATCCACTATGGACTGGATTCAGTGGACTCCTTCCCTATCTTCTTCCCTTCTTAGGTCCCCTCCTTTGCTTGCTGCTTATTGTATCTATAGGTCCTTTGATATTCAACAAGATCATGGCTTTTCTTAAAGCTCAAATTGAGGCTATACAGGCGAAACCTATTCAGGTTCATTACCATCGACTGGAGATGATGGATCGTGATGATGATCTTAAAAGACCATCACCCCTGTGAGCTGAACTGGACAGCCAATGACGGGTAAGATTCGTGAGAGCTCATACCAACCTAAGACAGGAAATGAGGGCTAGAGCCTCATTATCCAATGACGGGTAAGGATGCTGCTCTGCCACGGACAACCCAAGACAGGCGCAGTTCCCGAGGGATTGTCACTCCAGCTCTGTACCTGTTCGGGCAAGCCGCGCCCCCGCCTCAGCGCATAGCCTCTATCACCCCCTTAAAATATGGATATCGAAAAATGGTCAATAATTTTATATAAGAAAGGGGGAAATGTCAGGGACCAAGAAGTTCTTATTCTGAGAACATTCTGATCTTTACAATAAGCAGCAGCGCCCCTCCCTTCCCGCCGGCGCAAACTTCACCTTCCCGGCGGCGCGAACCTCACCTCCCGGCCGGCGCGAATTTGCACCCTATCAGGAACCCAGCAGAAGAACACAGCCAACCAGGCTGCACCTCGTCATACCCCTCCTTCCCTCAGTATAAATACCCCTGTGTGAACAATAAAAATTTGCAGCTTGATCAGAATTCCTGTCTTGCTGCCTCTCCCTGCGTCTCTTGTCCCTTCATTCCTTCTCTCTCAGGTTTGCGGTCCCGTGTTGATGTCCCGCGGGTCGGGACATTTAACTTTGTATTTTTCCACAAGCAGCAACTCTATCCTAAGCCTGAATATTGCTAATTAACTCTGGAGAATGAGAGAGAGCCATGCCACTGCTGGGACCTGGCGCATGACCCACGGCATTCAGCACGCCAGTGGTTCCACATACGATATTGCTCATTCAGGCTGAAATGGAGCCCACCACCCCATGCCTTGACCTGAAAGGATGGTGCTATGGTTTGAATATCTGCCCTACAGATTTCTCGTTTCAGACACTTAATCCCCAAAGTCCTGGGGCCCAGAAAGCCCAGAATTGGACAAACCACCCTTCACATCTCCTCCGCCCCACTCCAGACACCCCCCGTTTGGAAAAACCAAGGTGTCTCTTTTAATCTCAGCAGGCAGGGTGCCTGGGGAAAACACAGAAGGTGCTCCACCTGGTCATGGTATCTCACCTGTGTCCACTGGGCCCTGCTGGTGGAGGAAAGGCCACAGGCGGAGGTGGGTTGGCTGAGGGCGCACACCCTGTCACCGCCCACGGCACAGGAGTTGCTGATGCTGCCTCTGGGTCTGGGGGAGTCGGCCTGATTGGGAACAAGAGGGCCCAACTCTCCAGTTGTCCCCTCGACCCTCAGGTTCTGGCAGCACATCCTCTGTCCTTGGGGCTCCCAGGAGGCCAGTGTCTGAGAAGAATCCTGGGGTGCACCAGGCATGGATCCAAGGTATGGACTGGGCTTGAGCACAGAACACTGGGCTCTCTTCATGTCACATGAGAACACTCTGTGATGACCCAATGCCTCGTGGGCCTCCCTGGTCCCCAGTAGAGGTCTGCTCTTCCCTGTAGTACGGTAGTGTAAACATGTAACCTGAGCAGTGGCCTGGCTATCTCATTAAGATGATTGGTTCTCACTTCATATATAAACTACTGCACTTCCTGAATAAACCGAGTCTGCGTCACAGAACCTGGCTCCCGGTTCACCGTGGCACCGTGGCACCCACTCCCTTCCCGAGAGACCAACCCACATCTGACAACAAGTGTCCATGTTCTTCCCCCATCCCAGGCCTAAGGGCTAACAGGCTCACATGGAGCCACAGTGGGCAGCGTAGTGGCCTTTGGATGCTGGACTCTGAGGCACCCGTCTCTCTGTTGCATCATCTTCTCCCCCTGCCAGGAAATGCCCTTGTCCAATCTCAGTCAAGGTTTCCTCTTCCAGGAGTCCTACCCCCTCCCAAGCTCCCAGTAAGGACTCCTTGTTCTTACACCTTGGACCTACAGGACAGAGGGTCTCCCTCACTGACCAGCTTGGGTGCTTCAGAAGCTGGGGTCTGATGCCTGGGTCTAGGGCTGACAACCCCCAGCCCAGCCCACACTGGGCTTGGCTCTACAGTTGGCACATGGGGAGGTAACAAGGGCCAGTTCAGACACCACAGTGCATCCCTCAGGCCCAGACAACCTGCCTGGAAAAGCAGCGGCCAGGAACTTTTGTGTGCGCGGTGCTGGGGGTTGAACCCAGGGCCCTGTGCACTCGAGGCAAGCACTCTACCAGCTGAGCTCTACTCCTGGCCCAGTGCGAGGAACTTGTCACTGAGAAATAACCAAGTGAGGGCAGAGGATGGAGCACCCAGCCTGACACGGCTCACAGGTCAGGAGATGGATAAACCGTGTCCATCACTAGGGAACAACTCATCTACTGATGCCCACCAATCACCAGCACCAGCACAGTGTTTAAAGGCGGTCAGGAGGCAGTTAGGTGAAAGAAGGGAGGGCAACCAAACCACCAGACTTCAGTTGAACAAAATATTTCCTTCACAGACATAATGAATTAAAATCTGATGGGAAATCCACTCTCGTCTACACTGCCTTGTCTAACCACCTTGTCTGCTCCAGTCAGGTTTGCCTCTGGCACTCAAGAAAGACATGTGAACACAAGTAGTCAGAACGCAGTCGACACCCTACTGAAAAGGCTAATGGGTACAGAAGTGTGGCCGTGTGCACAGCTGGAGGGAAGGCGGCCAGGAGGGAGACTCCCTCTCTGTGGGTCCTTCACTGCACAACTCACAGTGCTGACAGGGTGCAGTGTGGCCGTGTGCACAGCTGGAGGGAAGGCGGCCAGCAGGGAGACTCCCTCTCTGTGGGGCCTTCACTGCACAACTCACAGGGCTGACAGGGTGCAGTGTGGCCGTGTGAAAAGGTGGAGGGAAGGCGGCCAGCAGGGAGACTCCCTCACTGTGGGGCCTTCACTGCACAACTCACAGTGCTGACAGGGTGCAGGGTGGCCGTGTGTACAGGTGGAGGGAAGGCGGCCAGCAGGGAGACTCCCTCTCTGTGGGGCCTTCACTGCACAACTCACAAGGCTGACAGGGTGCAGTGTGGCCGTGTGAAAAGGTTGAGGGAAGGCGGCCAGCAGGGAGACTCCCTCTCTGTGGGGCCTTCACTGCACAACTCACAGGGCTGACAGGGTGCAGTGTGGCCGTGTGCACAGGTGGAGGGAAGGCGGCCAGCAGGGAGACTCCCTCTCTGTGGGGCCTTCACTGAACAACTCACAGTGCTGACAGGGTGCAGTGTGGCCGTGTGCACAGCTGGAGGGAAGGCGGCCAGCAGGGAGAATCCCTCTCTGTGGGGCCTTCACTGCACAACTCACAGTGCTGACAGGGTGCAGTGTGGCCGTGTGCAAAGGTGGAGGGAAGGCGGCCAGCAGGGAGACTCCCTCTCTGTGGTGCCTTCACTGCACAACTCACAGTGCTGACAGGGTGCAGTGTGGCCGTGTGCACAGCTGGAGGGAAGGCGGCCAGCAGGGAGACTCCCTCTCTGTGGGGCCTTCACTGCACAACTCACAGGGCTGACAGGGTGCAGTGTGGCCGTGTGCAAAGGTGGAGGGAAGGCGGCCAGCAGGGAGGCTCCCTCTCTGTGGGGCCTTCACTGCACAACTCACAGTGCTGACAGGGTGCAGTGTGGCCGTGTGTACAGCTGGAGGGAAGGCGGCCAGCAGGGAGACTCCCACTCTATGGTGACTGCACTGCACAACTCACAGGGCTGACAGGGTGCAGTGTGGCCATGTGCACAGCTGGAGGGAAGGCGGCCAGCAGGGAGACTCCCTCTCTGTGGGTCCTTCACTGCACAACTCACAGTGCTGACAGGGTGCAGTGTGGCCGTGTGCACAGCTGGAGGGAAGGCGGCCAGCAGGGAGACTCCCTCTCTGTGGGGCCTTCACTGCACAACTCTCAGGGCTGACAGGGTGCAGTGTGGCCGTGTGTACAGGTGGAGGGAAGGCGGCCAGCAGGGAGACTCCCTCTCTGTGGGACCTTCACTGCACAACTCACAGGGCTGACAGGGTGCAGTGTGGCCGTGTGTACAGGTGGAGGGAAGGCGGCCAGCAGGGAGACTCCCTCTCTGTGGGACCTTCACTGCACAACTCACAGTGCTGACAGGGTGCAGTGTGGCCGTGTGCACAGCTGGAGGGAAGGCGGCCAGCAGGGAGACTCCCTCTCTGTGGGGCCTTCACTGCACAACTCTCAGGGCTGACAGGGTGCAGTGTGGCATGTGCAGAGCTGGAGGGAAGGCGGCCAGCAGGGAGACTCCCTCTCTGTGGGACCTTCACTGCACAACTCACAGGGCTGACAGGGTGCAGTGTGGCCGTGTGTACAGGTGGAGGGAAGGCGGCCAGCAGGGAGAATCCCTCTCTGTGGGACCTTCACTGCACAACTCACAGTGCTGACAGGGTGCAGTGTGGCCGTGTGCACAGCTGGAGGGAAGGCGGCCAGCAGGGAGACTCCCTCTCTGTGGGGCCTTCACTGCACAACTCTCAGGGCTGACAGGGTGCAGTGTGGCCGTGTGTACAGGTGGAGGGAAGGCGGCCAGCAGGGAGACTCCCTCTCTGTGGGACCTTCACTGCACAACTCTCAGGGCTGACAGGGTGCAGTGTGGCCGTGTGTACAGGTGGAGGGAAGGCGGCCAGCAGGGTGACTCCCTCTCTGTGGGACCTTCACTGCACAACTCACAGTGCTGACAGGGTGCAGTGTGGCCGTGTGTACAGGTGGAGGGAAGGCGGCCAGCAGGGAGACTCCCTCTCTGTGGGACCTTCACTGCACAACTCACATGGCTGACAGGGTGCAGTGTGGCATGTGCAGAGCTGGAGGGAAGGCGGCCAGCAGGGAGACTCCCTCTCTGTGGGACCTTCACTGCACAACTCTCAGGGCTGACAGGGTGCAGTGTGGCCGTGTCCACAGCTGGAGGGAAGGCGGCCAGCAGGGAGACTCCCTCTCTGTGGGGCCTTCACTGCACAACTCACAGTGCTGACAGGGTGCAGTGTGGCATGTGCAGAGCTGGAGGGAAGGCGGCCAGCAGGGAGACTCCCTCTCTGTGGGACCTTCACTGCACAACTCACAGTGCTGACAGGGTGCAGTGTGGCCGTGTGCACAGGTGGAGGGAAGGCGGCCAGCAGGGAGACTCCCTCTCTGTGGGTCCTTCACTGCACAACTCACATGGCTGACAGGGTGCAGTGAGGCCGTGTGTACAGGTGGAGGTAATGCGGCCAGCAGGGAGACTCCCTCTCTGTGGGGCCTTCACTGCACAACTCACAGTGCTGACAGGGTGCAGTGTGGCCGTGTGTACAGCTGGAGGGAAGGCGGCCAGCAGGGAGACTCCCACTCTATGGTGACTGCACTGCACAACTCACAGGGCTGACAGGGTGCAGTGTGGCCATGTGCACAGCTGGAGGGAAGGCGGCCAGCAGGGAGACTCCCTCTCTGTGGGTCCTTCACTGCACAACTCACAGTGCTGACAGGGTGCAGTGTGGCCGTGTGCACAGCTGGAGGGAAGGCGGCCAGCAGGGAGGCTCCCTCTCTGTGGGACCTTCACTGCACAACTCACAGGGCTGACAGGGTGCAGTGTGGCCCTCTGCACAGCTGGAGGGAAGGCGGCCAGCAGGGAGACTCCCTCTCTGTGGTGACTGCACTGCACAACTCACAGTGCTGACAGGGTGCAGTGTGGCCCTGTGCACAGCTGGAGGGAAGGCGGTCAGCAGGGAGGCTCCCTCTCTGTTGGACCTTCACTGCACAACTCACAGGACTGACAGGGTGCAGTGTGGCCGTGTGCACAGCTGGAGGGAAGGCGGCCAGCAGGGAGACTCCCTCTCTGTGGGGCCTTCACTGCACAACTCACAGTGCTGACAGGGTGCAGTGTGGCATGTGCAGAGCTGGAGGGAAGGCGGCCAGCAGGGAGACTCCCTCTCTGTGGGGCCTTCACTGCACAACTCACAGTGCTGACAGGGTGCAGTGTGGCCGTGTGCACAGCTGGAGGGAAGGCGGCCAGCAGGGAGACTCCCTCTCTGTGGTACCTTCACTGCACAACTCACAGGGCTGACAGAGTGCAGTGTGGCCGTGTGCACAGCTGGAGGGAAGGCGGCCAGCAGGGAGACTCCCTCTCTGTTAGGCCTTCACTGCACAACTCACAGGACTGACAGTGTCAGAGTGTGACTGTCTGGCTGTCCAGTAAGTTGACACCAACTGCCGGGTCTCGGTGTGGTCATCCTGCTTGTCTTTGCACAGTGTGCCCACCGGGGTCACCAGCTGTCTGCGGCAGGAAGCAGTCCTTATGGTCCCTGGGCAGCACCAGGAAGGTCCAAATCATGTGCCAACACAGCTGGTCCTTCCCATCTAACAACCTAGAGTCCAGTGTGTGAGGCTGGACCCTAAGGCCAGGAACACGGCACAGTAGGAGAGTAAGAGCTCTCCGGAGACGAGACCTACAGCACACCCTCTAGAATTTCCTTCCCAACACCCCAATGGTTGCATCCCTAGCAACGGTGATTGTGCGCAAAGCACAGAGCTGGGTGCTGCCTGTAACCATCCACACGGGGTCTCAGCCTCCCTCTGTGCCCTGTGCCCATCCACAGGCCCACCCTGGCCATCGCGTTTCTCCTCCAGGTGCTGAGACTTTTCCTCTCACCCTCCCTGTGGCCTCAGAGGCCCCGGGCTGCCAGATGGCGCAAAAGTCTGCCTGACCTCACACACGTGCTCACTCTGCACAGCAGGACACAGCTTCTGCCACCGCCAGCCCACTAGTGTGATGGACGGATGTCCTGGTACCGCAGAGACGCCACAAGGGAGGAGCTGCCCAGCTGGGGCCAGGGACGTAGGAGGATCGCTGCCCGACCTGCCTCCGCGCCTGCGCC
Source organism: Sciurus carolinensis (assembly GCF_902686445.1). Lineage (NCBI taxonomy): Eukaryota > Metazoa > Chordata > Mammalia > Rodentia > Sciuridae > Sciurus > Sciurus carolinensis. The sequence continues at coordinate 143,446,625 of NC_062220.1, read as the reverse complement.
CCGCCGTGAGGCCCGAGGCGCCCGCCCGAGCTCCCCGCCGCGCTGGCCTGCGGGGCGCCTCTCCTCCACGCCGCAGCTCGCCGGCGGCCGGGGCGGCTCCGGCTTCCACCGGCGGCTGTGAGGGAGACGGGGCTGGGTGCAGGTCGGACGGGCCCCAGCGGGACGGCGGCGGCTTCCTGACCCGGGCCGACTCCGCGCATGCCCCGCCCTGCCGGGGACACTGCCAGAAGCCCAGGCGTCTGCTGGAGGCCTCGCCCGGCCGCCCTTCTGTGGCTCCCGCCGCGCACGCCTCCCCCGCCCCAGGCGCCTGTCCGTCCACTTCCACGGCGCCCGCACCCGGCCCGCTCCCGCTGGCCGCGCCACGCGGGCGCACGCTGCGCGGCGGGCCCTGGAGGAGGAGCCCGCGAGCGCGCCTGTCCGAGCTGGCCAGTCCACTCCCGCGGGGTGGAGACCCGGCCCAGAGTCCAGGCGAGGCTGAGCTGGCGCTGCCCCTCCTCGGAGACCCGGGCGTGCCCTCCGCCCAGACCTGAGGGCCGCGGCCCCAGTGAGGCGCACCTGACGGGCCAAGGCGGGCCGCGCCGCAGCTGTTCGACGCAGCAGCTTGGAAGCCGCTCGGTAAAGTGGAGCCCGGGGCACCTGGAGCTGGGCCTCAAGGGGAGGCCAGGTCTGTCTGGAAAGAAGCGTGTGCAAGGCCATGCAAAAGCCTTGGGCAGAGACGGACCGGCAGCCTGCGCTCCAGGGCGGATGTGGACGCAGCCTGGCCTGTTGAGCAAATCCTAGGTACATCGTGGCTCCCAGGACCGCTCCCAGGACTGCTCCCAGGAGCTCGTTACAGTTAGGTCAGGGTTGCCTGGTTGGCAGTAAAACCAAATGGTGTGTTCCAGCACTGGGGGAGGCTGTGGTCACCTGAAGTCAGTCACACACGCAGACATTAAGTTACTTAGGCCACATCGTTACACCTTGGCTGTCCCTGGAAAATACAGTTATCTTAGAATTTCTATTAAACTTTTTTGTTTTCTTTTTTGCTTCTCCACACTTTCTAACCTAGCAGTCAGATCTGGGGAGTTCCCTTTATTACTTTTCCTTTTTAAACCTCATGCACTTAGCTGAACATCTTTCCACTCTTGGTCAGCCTCCTGGGAACTTCGGCCTCAGCCTGAATCCCTCATCCCCACCCCCTACCCCGGGGCTCCCCTAAGGGAGCGTGACTCCAGAGCCTTTGGGATGCTTCTTAAACAGGCAGGTGCCTCTCAGATTTGTCTGCATATGAGGGCACCCGGCTATTGGGGAACAGTCTTCTGGGCTCCCTCCATGGTCTCCCAAGGAACACCCTGGAATACTTGCCCAGCAGAATCCTGTGCAGGGCAGAGAGAACAAAGAGGTGAGGGAGTGCTCAGAGTCTGGTTCCTTCTTGGAGGCAGGCAGAGTAATTTGAAGGCAGAGAACAGAAGACAGGATCCTCAATTCAAAGTGCTCCCCACATCTTGACCTAGAGGGAATCTGGAATGGCCCCTCTGCTGTGAGAGGTGACTCAGACCAACAGCCACACTCAGAGGGTTGGAGGTTCTCCTTTCACATGCCTCCCGCTGGGCCATCTATGGACAAATCCAGCCTCCCCTGTAAGGCCCAGGTCATATGTCCTGGAATGCCCTATTCCTTGGTAAGGCTGGAACTGAGGAGAAGAGGGTGACACATTAAAAACTCAGCAATTAAACCGTTAACGCAACAGTTTTAAAAATCAAAACATGCTCAAGGGTCAGGACACTTTAAAGGCAGGACTGCTGACTTCCTGCCTGAGGCTCTTCACCAGCTCCTACCCCTTCTTTCCCTCTGGCTGGGAGCTGGGGCCAGGCAGGGGCTGTGCTCAGAGCACAAGGTCACATTTTCTGGAGAGGTGTGCCCCATGGCAGCTCACGTGTCGCACAGCACCCCAGTTACCCCCAGCAATGTGTCCATTCAGAGGTGGTGGGGGGCAGGTCTGAGGCCCGCCTGGCCACCCCGGGGTCCTCCTGGTCCCAGTGGCACTGATGCAGAGGGTGGGTCTGGCTGTAACCTGCATTGTCTCTGCAGGCTGATGATGCTGTCCTCAGAGACGGCATCAGAGGTGAGTGGGGCCCCTTCTCTAGAGACACGTCTCTTAAACAGGAGTTGTTGGCTGCCTACCTCATGGAGGGCAGGAGAAAACAGGCACCACTCGTGAAAGAATGGGTGCTTCTGAATGACAAATACTCAGCGCTTTGTTAGCTGAATACTGCACACAGAAAGTTGGTAAGAAATATAAGCCCAAGAAAGTCAAAGTGTATTGTGAGTTTTGAGTGTTACAGATTCTGATTCTGTATTTTTCCTAAAGAGCTATAACTTACATGGTGTCCACATCTCAAGTGTACACCTGATTTTCCTTGTATGTGTATGCGTGATCACCAATTCTAGGACCCTAAGTCTCTCATGTCCACAACCACTCTATACCCCCAGTAGCCACTGCTCTGCCTAAGTCACCCATGACCCTGGGCTGTATCTGTTCTTATGTGGATGAAGTTGTCACTCGCACTCAGATCAGGACAGCTCCTGACAGCCACATGTTCCCCTTGCTGGCCGCATACCCCAATGACAACCACCATTTGGCTTCTATTGCCAGACTAGTTTGTCTCTTAAATTTCACATAAAGTGAATTATGTACTATACATTCTTGAGCCTGGCTGCTTCTGCTCAGCAGTGTTCTGAGATTCATCTATGCTGTTGCAAATATCAACAGTTCATTACTTTTCCTTGCTATGTAGAAGCTTGTGGTTTAATGGACCACAAAATGCTTGTGCATTCAAACAGTGAACACATGAACAGCCTGCAGTGTATCATCAAAGGCACTGTGAACATCCTTCTAATACTTAGTAGCAGGGGCATGCACTTATTTCTCTTGGGATATAGCCAGCAATCAAAATATTGAATTATAATACTGGCAAGTTTATTTCTGGAAGAAACTGTCAATTTCCCAAAGTAGCTGTAAAAATGTATGTTCCCTTCAGCATGAGTTCCAATTCCTCCACATTTTTGATGGAATTTGAAACTGTCAGCTCTTCTGTTCACCCTGCAGGGAGCAGTGGTACATCCCCATGCTGTTACTGGAGGATTGTGACCATAGGCACATTTCCATATGGATATTGTCCATTTGTTTCCCTTTCTGTGGAGTGTTTCACATTGGATTATTTTTCCCAGTTTCTTGTTTTATTGCTTCGTTTGGTGGAGCTGGAATCCAGGGTCCATGCATGCTAAGCACACTCTCTCATGGAGCCACACCCCAGTCAAGCTTATCTTGCTGTTTTATTTTTCTTTTTTTACAATACTGGGAATTGAACTCAGGGCCTACCACTAAGCCACATCCTCAGCTTCTTCCCATTTTCTTAAAGATGTCTTGGCTTGATTTTAATGAAATCTATTTATTGTACTCCCTTTATGGTTAACATATTTGTATTCTATTTGATACATTTTTGCCTTATCCAATGCCATCGTGTGGTTAATTACATTAAAAGACTTCTAACTGTAAACTTTCCAAACATAACAACTGTCTTTTAAGTACAATCGGCCAACTATCCTCTCACAAGAAAGGTGACTGAAATGGGTAATCATGAAAAAGACCACCCTAGTTGCCAGATAGTCTCTTTTTTTTCCCTGCTCAAGATGGATCAGGTTCTGAGACGGCTCCTGAATCCTCCATTGTGTGTTGCAGATAGAGAAGAGGAAAGGCTAAAAGGCACTGGGGCTCTCCCCAGCTGTTTCTCTTGTAGGGGAACTTCCATTGCACCTTCTCCACAACTTCCGCTTCCATCTCATTGGTCAGAACTAATCACTAGTTTAGAAGCATGGTCACACTTAGCTGCAAGGACAGTGAGGGGATGCAGTTTAAGAGCACACTGCTGGGCTGGGGTTGTGGCTCAGTGGTGGAGCACTTGCCTATATAAATAAATAAAATAAAGGTCCATTAACAACTAAAAAAAAAAAAGCACATTGCCATTGTGAGTACAGTGGTTGGTGGGCATGAAAGGGAGGTTGACCACCATTAGTACTCCGTTAAACCTAGCATGTCCTTTACAAATTTTTTTTTTAGTTGTAGAGGGACACAATACCTTTATTTTATATTTATTTTTATGTGGTGCTGAGGATCAAACCCAATGCCTCACAGGTATAAATTAAGTGCTCTACCACTGAGCCACAACCTCAGCCCTAGTAGGTCTTTTTTTTCTTATTTTTTGGCCAGGTATATATTTGCTATAATTCCATTAAGACAGGGGGATGGGAGGGAAATGCCAGGGCCTCACACTTGCCAGGAAAGTCCTCTACCAACTGAGCTATTTCCCCAGCCTGAGAACTGTTCACAAATATTTTTTGCAAATCATTTCTCTCCCGAATAGCTATTTGATGGCAGTTTATAAACTGTTGAAATGGTCTCTCCTTGGCTCCCCCCCGCAAAACACCCAAGCAATTATTAACTATTCCTGAAGCCTCTAGAACCTTTGTCTTTCCTGGGCTGTGGAGGGATAGAGGAACTTACTAGATCTACAAGTCATGGTTGAATTATGGGTTTGCTGGTGGCAGATCCAGGATTTGTTGCCACTCATAGATGAAAAGCTCATTCCTGTCAAGCTTCATTCATCTCACAAATTTTTCATGTAAGAACATTTATCCTTAAGTATGCAACACTTCTGCCTTCTACGTGCTGAGGCTGCACGTATGAGATGGCAAACTGAAGTCTAAGCCTGGGTGGTAGTTACCCAAAGGTACACTTTCTCCTAGAAGCTTGTTCTATCTTATTCTGTATATCAATGACAAAATACACTTTTACACAGTTTACCAGTTAGGATATACACTTTAGCAAACATTTGCAACTCTTTACATAGGTTTCTTCTCTGCCAATCATCCTTCTTCACCCCAGGTGTCTTGGATTCTGCATAATGAGCAGAACAGCACAAATACTGGGCATTCAGAAACCAAGGGCTCCCTCCCATCAAGGAGCACTTTGAGTCCCTTCTCAAGTAAACAGCACAAAATGGAAACTGTTTCAGAAATATTTACAGTGCTGAATCCTTATATTCTTCCCAGATAGCCCTAATCTGCCAGGGTCCTGCTCTTTCCAGATCAATGCTCATTTACATACGGAATGTGTGAGGTTGCAAAGGAAAGTGACTGTGGGAGAGATGATCTGATTTCCACCACCTGATTCTACAGCTATACACAAACGGCAACACCACCTCTCAAAGCCCCTGGCTTGACACACCACCTCGATGTTTTGAGCTCACCATTTCCCATGTTATCCATGACCATCAGAGGCCCCTCTTGGCCACAATCCAGGATTCTTGTTGTTTGAAAATTTGCAGCAGCAGCAGCACATGCTGATATCCCCCAGAACACAGAATCGTATGTAAGTATGATTCTAACTGTTAGCTTTTGTACTTTGTTCCATGTGCCAAGTTCCTGCCACAGAACTTGAAGGCCTTCCTTCCTGTCATGTGAAACCACCATTTCCTACTTTCCTTTCCACAAAGCCTTGTAAGTTTCTGTCTGCACCTCACTCTCTGGCACCCATTTCTGAAGCAGTCCAAGTTATTATGCAGTTAAACACACACACACACACACACACACACACACACACGGTTAGCTTACCCAATGTATTAAAAAGGATACCAAATAATTCAACTTGAATATAAGTGACTAGGCAAAATGACATTCTCTAAAGCTGTTCATGCAAATCTAAGCAGAAGGAACAACCACATCAAGATGCACCACAGGACAAAAGCTCAGGTTGCTTTTCTGTTCTTGAGAATTTTACTGAAAATGTGGAGTTTCAGCCGACCTTAGTGATCATGCAGGACACCCTGAATGGTGGTCACGTCATGAGTCCTACACTATGAGGGTTACTCCTTGTAAAAGAAATCAAGATGTTCCAGCCAGAACATCTAGCTCATCATGGGATGAGCACCACGCTGATTTCCGTGACTGAGTTAGCTGCTAGCACTGCTTACAAAGGGTGAAAATGACAGGAAGTACTTGTGGTATTGTTAAAAACTCACTTTTAATTAGCCACAGTTCTCTAAAAACAAGTTGTATTTACTCAGAAACAGAAACATTTGGTAGGTGATACTTTATATGTTATCTATGTTTCACACGTGGCTTTCCTAAATAAAATATCCAACTAGACAAAATCCATATGAAGTAACACTTATAGGAAGATATTTAAATCATTTCTGTGGGTCTTGGGATGTATTTCTTATTGAAATCCTGATTATTACATGAACACACTAAAAAACCTTATATCCTATTACCATTCAAAGTTGAGTATTTTCTCCAATCTTCACAAAAAATGGAACATCTGCAAAATAATTTCCCTTAAAATTATTTCTAAAGGAAAATTTCCATATTAAATGAAATAACAGGCATTTTAGAATGAAGGTTCTGACACCTGCTAAGGCGACCCTTCCTGCTAAGGCTTCCCCCTCATGTGATACATCAAAATCTTCATTTCTACATCATCACCACTATTATTATTGCTAGAAGCTGGCCATTTCTAGATGAAGAAATCATAATGTACAGCATGATCCTCTAAGGTATGGACTCCTGATACCTAATGTTTGTAATTTTGATAGTTCTTCCATTCACTGGTTCTATTTTATTAAAATCCTAATGAGTAATAATTGATGAATGTCAGCAGTGTCCATTCCACATTCATTTCCTCACAAAGCTTTATCCATGAACTTTACCATGGACTAAGACAACCTGCCAGCATTCATCTCACACATATGGTTTCCCACAAGTATAGACTGAAGCCAGGTATAGTCCCCACTACTCAAGAGACAGAGGCAGGAGGGTCACCTGAGCCCAGAGTATGAGCAACTGAGTGAGATCCATTTAAAAATAATAAAAGATCTGCTCCTGAAAACATTGAGGGTTGCTGAATTTTTAGCATTCTTGTGTATATCCCTAGTATTTGTGAGTATAAAGAATAGCTTTTTGTAGATTACTGTGGATTCCTGGCATATGCCAACCATTGAAAAGGTTTCTGTTCAATATGAGTTTTCTTGCATATGAGATGATTCCAGTTGAGTTTCTCTTTTATATGACTTTGTTGGTATCCCTTGTGAATTGACTTTTGAGAGAAATTTTCTGATATGAAATGCATCAATATGTTTCCCATGTGCATGAGTCCTCTGATGCATAATGAGTTGTGACTTCCAACAAAAGGCTTTCCCACACTCAGGGCACTTGCAGGGTTTCTCTCCTGTATGTGTCCTCTGGTGTGCGCTGAGAATTGACTTCTGAGAGAAGGTCTTTCCACATTCAGTGCATCCATAGGGTTTCTCTCCGGAGTGAGTTCTCTGATGTACAATAAGCTGAGATTGCCTAATGAAGGCTTTCTCACACTCACTACACTCATACGGTCTCTCTCTTGCGTGCATTCTCTGATGTACGAGAAGCCGTAACTTCCCGCTGAAGGATTTCTCACACTGATTGCATTTGTAAGGGTTTTGCCCAACATGAGTTCGCTCATGCACAAGGAGTAGTGACTTCCAAATGAAGGCTTTCCCACATTCATTACATGCATACGGTTTCTCTCCTGAGTGAGTTCGCATGTGTATAATGAGGTATGACCTGCTGCTAAAGGCTTTCCCACATTCACTGCATACATACGGCTTTTCCCCTGCATGAGTTCGCTGATGTGCGATGAGTTGGTCTTTCCTATTAAAGTCTTTCCCACATTCCCTGCATTCAAAGGGATTTTCTCCTGTGTGAATTCTTTGATGCACAATTAGCTGTGAATTGAAACTGAAGGATTTCCCACATTCGATGCATGCATGTGGCTTCTCTCCTGTGTGTGTCCGCAGGTGTATAATGAGATAAGACTTGCTCCTGAAAGCTTTGCTACATTCATTGCACACATAGGGCTTCACTCCTGTGTGACTTCTCTGATGCACAATGAGCTGTGACTTCAAACTGAAGGCTTTCCCACACTCACTGCACCCATAGGGTTTTACTCCAGTGTGAACTCCCTGGTGTACAATGAGTTGTGACTTGAACGTGAAGGCTTTTCCACAGTCAGTACAGACATAGGGCTTCTCTCCTGTGTGAGTTCTCTGATGTACCACAAGGTTTGATTTTGTATTGAAGGCTTTCTGACATTCACTGCACTCATATGGTTTCTCTCCTGTGTGAGTTCTTTGATGTATAATGAGCTGTGACTTCAAACCAAAAGTTTTCCCACATTTGTCACACCCATAGGGTTTTTGTCCTGCATGAGTCCTCTGGTGGGAAATGAGCTGGTATTTCCGACTGAAGGCTTTTCCACATTCCTGGCACTTGTAGGGACTCTCTCCTGTATGAATCCTCTGGTGTATGATGAGCTGTGAATTAAAACTGAAGGTTTTCCCACAACTACTGCATTCATGTGGCTTCTCTCCCGTGTGTGTCCGCATGTGTATGATGAGATAGGACTTGCTCCTGAAAGCTTTGCTACATTCATTGCACACATAGGGTTTCACTCCTGTGTGACTTCTCTGATGCACAATGAGCTGTGACTTCAAACTGAAGGCTTTCCCACACTCACTGCACCCATAAGGTTTTACTCCGGTGTGAACCCCCTGGTGTACAATGAGTTGTGACTTGAATGTGAAGGCTTTTCCACAGTCAGTACAGACATAGGGCTTCTCTCCTGTGTGAGTTCTCTGATGTACCACAAGGTTTGATTTTGTATTGAAGGCTTTCTGACATTCACTGCACTCATATGGTTTCTCTCCTGTGTGAGTTCTTTGATGTATAATGAGCTGTGACTTCAAACCAAAAGTTTTCCCACATTTGTCACACCCATAGGGTTTTTGTTCTGCATGAGTCCTCTGGTGGGAAATGAAATGGTCTTTTCTGCAGACACTTCCACATTCATGATATTCATGGGAATCGCTGCCTAGGCAAAGCCTCTGATATTGTGAACTGAAATCAAAAACTTTCCTACATTCACTGCGTTCATGTAATTTCTCTCCTGTGTGGGTTTTATGGCATACAATGAGGTATGCCTTACTGCTGAAGGCCTTCCCACATCCACTGCATTCACAGGTTTTCTCTTCCCCATGGGTTTGTTGATGCACTATAAAGTATGACCTGCTGCTGAAGGTCTTCTCTCCCTGATGCACCTGCTGACATATAAGTGGTGACTTCTTGTTTGTGGTTTTCCCAGATTCATTATTTTCACAGTGTGTAATTCCAGTAACAGTTTGCTCATGTTTAGAATGAAATAATGATCCCCCCTGTAAGTGAAACCCATCAGGATTCTTTCCAGCATAATTAGTAGTGAAATCTATATTATAGTTCAACATCTCTCCATGTGTGCCACATTTATGAACATTTTGTCTCGAAGAAGCATAACTTGTACTAAGAAGACACATTTCTCCAAATGCAGTGCATTCAAAGTTTTTTGCCATGCTTCCTGGCTTGCCTTGGTTCTCCTGTTGCCACTCTGTATGATCATCAATTTCCCAGATTTTGTCTAGAAGTGAAAATAATTAGTTGTGTTATAAATAACAAGATGATCCTGGTATAGTACACAACTGCATTAAAATTACCCTGTCAAGAAATTTTTAGTTTCATCAGATCTTAAAGGAGAGTGACTGGTACAAGAAACTAATGATGAATAAAGATGGTTTTGAATTCCAAGTTTTGTATACTGTAACAAAAACAAAACCAGCTCAAGGAAGAGTGAGTATAATACAAAGAAGTTGTATGGGATCTCTGAGCATTAGTCTCATTCAACAAATACTGAATACATATTATGTGCCAACATTGCGCTAAGTTCTGGAGAAATGACAGCGTTGCATATTAGCTCATAATCCCTTTGGAGTAATGTGCCACTGAACTCCCAGACCACACTGGAGGAGTATCATCATGAAGCTACTTAGGACAAGGAGAAGTTCTTAAAGGGTTCCATAGGAATAACAATACAAAGTTTCAAATAATGGACCAAAAATTAAAATAGCCTCTCATTAGCAATGTTTGAAGACAGAAAATGGAGCAGTTCACAATACTGAGAGTAAAAATATTGTCAGATACACAGATCTGTAGAGAAAAATGGAGTCCTGTTTAAGAGTGCTTCCAACAGGTAAAATTAGGGCAAGGAGTAAACAACTTACATGAGAAACTTAGTGCTCTGGCAGTGCCCCCATTCAAGGACAGATAAACTCTCTGTCCAAGAACATTAAAAACTTTCTGCTCTCAAGGCATGGCTCCTGGCCAGATCCAGGTCTGGAGACCAAATGTACTGATGGCACTGAACCCAGTGGCTCCAGACAATAACTTTAGATGTTTAGTCCAGTGTATTTAAGAGAGATGGGAAGAACTCAAAGGTGACAAGACTGCTTTCTTTGCTTAAGTATGCTGCGAAACGCCTGTGATGTCTCTCTGGTGCTGAGTTGGTATGCTACCTGGGATGGTTTTCCTTTTGCATATACTTTATATGTCTTAATAAATATTATCTTTTCCTATACAGATTGTGGTAGTACATTCAGCAGATCAACCCATATAAATTATAAGTCTGTGCACAGCCACGGGAACACGTTCCCGGACAAGGTCTCAAAAAGTGTCTACCACACACATCCTTTCTCAGGAAGGTACTGGAGGAAGTGTTCCAAAGAAACACACCAAGAAGCCAGGCAGTGTGGAGCATGCCTGTAATTCCAGCAACTGGAGAGACTGAGGCGGGAGGATCAGAAGGTCATGACCAGCCTCAGTAACATAGCAAGACTGAAAAAGAAATTAGGAGAATGATCTCATTCACAATAACCTAAAAAACAAAATGAAATACCTGGGAATAAATAACGAAGGAGGTAAAAGACCACTACATGAGAACTACAGAACACTAAATAAGGAAACTGAAGATCTCAGAAGATGAAAAGACCTCTCATGTGCTTGGACAGGTAGAATTAATATTATTAAAATGGTCATACTACAAAAAGTATTATACAGATTCAATGCAATCCCCATAAAAATACCAATGACATTCTTCACAAAACTAGAAAAAGGAGTACTAAAATTCATTTGGAAAAATAAAGAGATCCAGAATAGCCAAAGCAATTCTGACCAAAAAGAACAAAGCTGGAGGGCTGGGGATGTGGCTCAGAGGCAGAGCACGGGAATCCATCCATGACGATGCATATGAGAACCAAGCCTAGTTCAAGTCATTAACCAGGAATATCTGGCCTCAGGAACTCACAGCTGGATGACTGTTCGAGAACGCCTGTGTTAGCTCACCATTCAAGTTCAAATACAAGTATTAGATGTGAGAGTGACCCACTAGAGCCAAATGGCTTGCTTACCTCCACCCCACCGCCTGTTTTTCAAGGAAGAAGCTTCTACTGGTCCCTTTTGATCTATACTGCTATAAATAAAGCAAGTGCAGGCTCCTTCCTTTGTTAGAGCCAGACCCTCAATCAGTCACGCCCCTGCTCTTAAGATAATTTTGTCTTGTCTTTATTTCTGATAAACAAATTTCATAGCTTTTATTTCACAGCCAGTTCATCCCTCCTACAGGAATCCTTTCCCTTGCCCACACAGGATGTGGCAAGAGCAGAGTGCCTGCTTGGCATGCATGAGGCCCTGGATTCAATCCCCAGTACCACCAAAAAAACCCATGAAAGAACAATGCTGTCAGCACCACAATACTGGAGCTAAACTCATTCTACAGAGCTATAGCAACAAAAAATAGCATGATACTGGCACCAAAACAGGCATGAGGACCAATGGAATAGAAGACAGAGATAAGTACACAGAAATACACTTATCATATACTAGACAAAAATGCCAAAAAATTTATTGGAGAAAAGATGACCTTTTTAACAAATGGTGCCAGGGAAACTGCATATCCATATGTAGAAGAATGAAAATGGACCCTTATCTCACCCTGTACCAAAGTCAACTCAAAGTGGATCAAAGACCTAAGAACTAGACCAGAAACTCTGCCAACTGCTAGAAAATGTAGGCCCAAAACTCCAGCATGTTGGCACAGGAACCAACTACCTTAACAAGACCCCTAAAGCATAAGAAATAAAACTAAAAATCAATAGGTGGGATGCCATCAAACTAAAAAGTGTCTGCACAGCAAAAGATACAATTAAGAGAGTTAAGAGAGCCCACAGAATGGGAGATCTCTGCCACCTGCTCCTCAGACAAGGCACTAATATCCAGAATATATAAAGAACTCAAAAAACTTAACAAGAAAAAGTAAATAACCAAATTAATAAATTGGCAGAACTAAACAGACATTTCTCAAAAGAAAACAATACAAACAGCCAACAAATACATGAAAAAAAGTTCAACATTTCTAGCAATTAGGGAAATGCAAATCAAAACCTCATTGAGATTAATGGAGTAGAAGAAGGGGGTTTAGGGATTGAGGGGTAGGGAGGAGAAATGAGATAAGGGGCAGTGGAATAAATCTGACCTAACCTTCTTAGGTATTTATGAATATATTACAGTGACTCTCACCATTACATACATCCACAAGATACTAATTTTTAAAAAATTAAGCAAATAGCAGAAAGATCAGTAGAGTAGAGGGAAGGGAACGGGGGAGGGAAAGGGTAAATACCTGGGAGTGAGTTAGAGCAATTATATTAAACGCTTTTATAACCTGGTCAAAACAAATCTCAATGTTATGTATAACTAATATGAACCAATAAAAAATGGACTAAGAAGTTTCTTCAAAGCCACAACACGCGGGCTGGGGAGTTAGTTGCTCAGTGGTGGAGCACTTGCCTACCATGTGCAAGGCCCTGGGCTCTAACCCAGCACCACACACACACACACACACAGAGTTACGACAGATAAGGATAAAGAAGAACACACAAATACCCACATGGACACAGAGGGAAGAGCAAGAGAAGACCTGAAGGAATGAGGACTTGGAGGAGCACTGTGAAGGCAGGTTCCACGGGGGTCATGAAGTGGCAGGGAGCACAGGAGTCATATGATGCTGGATGTGCACAGAGGGGGCAGAGAGGATGTGAGGCAGCCAGCAGGGCCGACCTGGAGATGAAGAATCCCTAACAGGTTTCAAAGAGATGAAAGAAGTTGGAACTGCAGCTGCTGAATTTAAGCATAAAGTATTTAGAAATGCGTGTGTGTGTGTGTGTGTGTGTGTGTACATATATATGAAAACCACATATGCACGCATGTATAAAGGACACAGAAGAAGCCACACCAGTGAGGGGGAAGAGGGACTCTTGCTTACATGAGTAATAAAGTGAGTCTATCAACATCAAGCAAGAAGGGACAAAGGATGCAGAGGAGATTAAGGGCATGGCTACGGAGGAGACCAAAACTTGACAGACAAGAGGGTGTGTCACATGGACACTCAAACCAGCTCTGAGTGAATGGGGAGAGAGCACGCTGTCTCTGTCACTCACCTGGGTGGGCTTGGCCTGGGCTCCGGGCCTGCACCACACATAGCTCTTCTTGTTCCAACCTGAAGACGACATCAGGTATGGAGTGTGGATACCCTGTGAAAGGAAAACCAGACAGCCTGGACCCCAATCCTGGGGTCAGGGGCTGGGGAAGAGTGCTCTGGAAGGGGCAAGATGAAGCCTCCCTTCTGCAGGGTCATTCGACCCGCACACTGATGCGGACCCAGGAAACCTCCAAGTGCAGCGACAAGACAGGGTCCACAGAGCGCCAGAGGGTGGCCTCGTCTGCACTCGCGCCCTCAGGGCAGCACCTACCCAGGGACGCCAGGTTGCAGTAGTTCTCCAGCATCACACTCCGGTACAGGCACTTCTGCGCTGGGTCCAGCAGCCGCCACTCCTCGCAGGAGAACTCCACACACACGTCCAGGAAGGAGAGCGGAGCCTGTGACAGAGGTGCAGTCCATCCACTGGGGTGGGAGGACATTAACAAAGCACAAAGCCCAAGCCAAAAAAAACTGAATGGACACTGAGCATTAGTGCTACTGGTGAATCTCAAGTGCCAAACAAACATGCTTACTGGAAACATCCTTTCAATTCTGGCCTGCATTTAAAATTTTTCCTAACAATAAAGTTAATGGTAAAAAGAAGTACGCCTGGTAAAACTTGAATATGGATTTGATGTAAACTGTACTATACATGAATCAAAGACTCAAGAGTTGGATTCTTTTTTCCTGTACTGGGACTGAACCCAGGGGTGCTCTATCCCTGAGCCACATCCCCAGCCCTTCTTTATTTTAAAGACAGGGTCTCGCTAAATTGCCCAGGCTGGCCTGCCTGGAATTTGAGGTCCTCCTGCCTCAGCCTCCAGAGTCACTGGGATGACAGGTGTGCTCCATCATGCCCTGAGAAGAATCTGATATTAATCATTGTAAAAATGAAGACCCTAAAATTAAGAATTGAGGTGTAGTCTGAGATTCTGCATTTCTAACGGCTTCCAGAACAATTCACATCTTGCAAACAAACATAAACAAAAGCATACTCTAAAACAGAATAATTCTCAGGGGTGGGAAAGTGGCGGCAATCAAGCATGCAGATGTAAGTAAATGTATGAATAAAGGTATCGTACACAAAGGCTGCATGATATATAAAAGGTACCAACCAAGAAGGGATCGACTCAGCCTGCTGACATAAGGATCCCCAGGTGCCCCCCACCAAAAACAAATAAAAAATAAAGGAAAGAAATGCAACAGACAAGCAAGAAACTCACCCAGGACTTGGTTTCTGGATACTCCTGGGAAATAAACAGCCACTCTAGGACTTGCTTTGTCCTGGGGCTCTTCTGCCCCTGACCAGTTGCTCCCAGGAGAGGTCTCTGGCTGGGGGTCCCTTGGCACAGGACAGGTTCCTGACATTGGAGCTCTGTGATCATGTTACGTGAGTGCTCTCCTTCCTGGAGAGGAGGAACCTGTGGCTCAAGAGAAGCTTGCTTCAGCAAGGGTTTCCTTTGGGCCCCACCTCAGCCACTAGTTGGTGACTACTGCCACATGGTGGGGAGACTGAGGTTCTGTGCACAGTGACTGGTGGCAGCAACAGGGCAAAAGCCAGAGTACATACACAGAGCCCAGTACACAGATGGTAGTTAGCAGCCCAGGAGCCCTGGAAGTGCAACAAACCACCAGATTCACTGGATGTTTACAGGACTGCTGAACAGCAGCCAAATGCTCAAGAGGGCCCCCCAGGTGGTGCCCTGGACCACACGGTGTCAGTCACAACCAGGACCATCCTGCCACCTGATGCTGTACAGCTCAACTCTGTGAGGTTCCATTTTTGTTGTTCAAACACTGAGTGAACAAGATTGCAGGAGCATAGTTTTTTAATCTCCAAAAAACTTCCACTGAAAACAAGAGACTACCAAAACTGTAAAGGAAAAACACATGGCATCTATAAAACAAAATAAACTAGCGCAGGGCCATAGGATGTGGCCTATGTGACCCACTACCAGACCCACTGGTCCGATGGTCCAGGCAGCCCACAGGACCTCAAGGTCACACTGGTGCACACCCCTAACAGCTGAGCACCTTGTCCTCTGGAACCTGAGTGAGTGCCTCTCAACAAACACAAGGAATACCTCTCAGGCTCAGAACCACGGTGACAAAAACATTCCTAAAGTTACTAAATGATCTAACAGTGCTCTGACTATCTGAGACCACAGGGACCTGAGAAATCCCCAGTACCAAAAAAAAAAAAAAAAAAAAAAAAAAAAAAACTCACTCTAGGGAAGAGTTATTGGAAACAGAGACCAAAATGGGTTGCCGGAAGAGAGAAAAATGATCCAGGGAAGGGAGGGAAGAAAGAAGGATATTCTGAGTGGGGCACAGGAGAGAAAAGGGAGAGATAGGGTTTAGATGCAAAGATGGAGGATGCAGTGCAGGTTTAGTCCAGAAACAATCTGAACAACAACACAGCATGTGAATGTAAGAGAAAACAGCAGAAAACAAGGCGTGTCTAGCCCCAGGAGACACAGGATTGGGGCAGAAGAAAGGCTCCTGGCAGGCCAGCCTTCACAGTACAGACAGAGGCAGGAGCCAGATCTGGCCCATTCCAGGCCCCAAAAGAACAGCCACAAAACACCTTACTTGAACTGGAAAAAGAAATAAAACACCATACACTGCTTTGGAAAAAAAGGAACCAACGACAGGCTGACAAACAATAAAAACACATACAAAATATCTGCCTCCCTTGCACACACAAACTGTAACCTAGTATTTCAGAAGCTAAAATCAGGAAAACAAAAAGGACAGACATATCAAAAAGGACCTAGAAAGCAGGTGGAGAATTTGAAACAAGAAATGTGAGAACTAAGGAATGAACTGGGAGAACACCTGAGAAACAGATCAAATTAGGAAGAACAAAGGCGGGGGCAGGGGGACCTACAGAAACCAGAGGACAGCACAGGTGAAAAGTGAAGAAGGCCTAAAGAAGTAATGATGGAGCAAAAAAATCCAGAGAAACAACGAAAATGACTTCTGAAAAGACTGTTCACAGAGGCTTGTTTGTTTTGTTTTTCTTTTGTCACACTGGGAGGGAACCCAGGGCCTCACACATGCTGGGCAAGCTCTACCACTGAGACCCCCTGCTTTTAAAAATTTTTGAGACAGTGTCTTGCTAAGTTGCCCAGACTGCCTTCCAACTTAAGACCCTCTGCCTCAGGCTCCTGAGTAGCTGGGATCATGCCCACTGTGCACAGCATTTGTGTGCACTTTATCTTGAAAGCACATGCACTGAAATATCGTGTTCCCAGCTACTTGAAAGGCAGAGGCAGAAGAATCGCAAGTTCCAGACAAGCCTGGGCAGTTTATCAAGACTACAAAATCAAAATAGGGCCAAAGAGGTTTACAGGTTAGTAGAGTGTGTGCCTAGCAAGCAGGAAACCCTGTGTTTGATCTCCAGCACAAAACCGCAGAAGGGGCTGGCAAAGTAGCTCAGAGGTAGAGCACTTGCCCAGCATCTGTAAGGTCCTGGGTTCAATCTGCAGTACCCACCACCCCTGCAAAGAGTGCTTCGACCTTATACTATGTAAATGTTGATTATTATACTGACATTGTAAAGCTTTCTTTTCTTGTAAAGTCCTCTACACATCTTAGGTTGTATGCAATTTTATCCTTTTATTCCAATTGTAAATAGCATAACTTCTTTCATACACTTTCTGAATAAATACCATTTGCAAAGAGTAAATCTATTGTTTCCCAACTGGTTTCATACCAAGGCACCTTTCTGGTTCTCCACAGGTCACTGTTCTCTTCCCATCACAACAGAACATCTTTACCAAGTCCACACCACTGTTTCTATTGCCTCGTTCCATTTCTGCACCCAACGTGCTCCTACTGTCCCACGCCTTCACCACCCATCCCATCCATCACGCACACACACCTGCATTCTTCTCTAGAAACATTACCAGCAACATCACCACTCCACTGCCATTAAATGCAATTCAGGATTCCTTGACTTCTGTGGTTTAAATGTCTGTGTTCCTCCAAGTTTCATGGTGAAACTTAATCCCCATTGAGGTGGCACTATGAGGTGAAGCCTTCTGGGAAACGATCAGGTCACAAGAGCTCTGCCCTCCCAAGTGAGACTGAAGTCCTATAAGAGAGCCTTCAGAGAGCTGCCTGGCCTTCCATCTCTCCTGCCAGGTGAGGACACACGCATCCCTTTTTACCACCTGCACCATCCTGGAAGCAGGGAACAGCCCTTAGCAGACACTGAACTGCTGGCACCAGGATTGTGGTCTTCCTAGCCTCTAGACTTGTGACATAATTTATTTCTGTTTTCTATAAATTACCCAGTTTCTGGCCTTTTGCTACAACAGCACAAATGGACCAAGATAATGATCTAACATTACTTGACCTCCCTGAGGCAGTTCATGCAGCAACCATTTTTCAGGCTTGCCTTTGTTTAGCACTGGAACCCAAGTCTCTCCTTATTCTCTCCTACTTCTCTTGGGCTCCATCTCATCTCCACCACTCCTTCCTTGCCTTCCCTTGTCATTTCCCTAAGCACTGTTCTCCCTGAGCTAATGTGAGCACACCTAAATAGAACTTTGACTTTCTCTTGAGATGCATGACCCCCACTTGCCCACCAGCAACCTCCACCAGAAAGTTCCAACCCACATGAAATGTAAACACCCCACCCAAGAAAAACCAATAGTCTTCCCTTCCACATGGAATGGTGCAACCATAAACGCAGGCCAACAGACCAGAGCTCCAGCCCTCCTTCCTGGCCTTCCATCTCTCTTGCCACCAGTACTCAACTAGTTACCAAATACAGTGGCTTCTGCCTCTACCTCCTTTCTTCTCAAAACCACTAGTTTATTTAAACCCTTGTGTTCTATTGCCAGTTGCACTGTTCCATCCAAAATTCCGCTGTGAAAACTCTACAATGAAGTCTTTCTCCTCTACAGGATGAAATCCAAGCTCTTAAGGGGTCCACAAAGTCCTCTATGATTTGTAACCTACCTTTGGCTCTGGCCTCATTTTGGGGGGCGGGGGTACTGGGGATTGACCCAGGGGTGCTTTACCACTGAGCAACATCCCCAAACTTTTTTTTCTTTTTTGAGATTGCATCTTGTTAACTTGTGATCCTCCTGCCTCTGCCTCCCAAATTGCTGAGATTACAGGGGTACACCACCACATCCAGCATCAGTTCTTAATACACACTTCCACAGCCACCATTATGCCCCAACACTCTTCATTTCAGCAATTCTAAAGAGAGCAAATTTCAACAACACAGTAGATCATCTGAAACTCCTCAAATGTCTACATGCAGCTCCCTTCATAAACTGGCGGTCCATCTCTCGTTCGCTCACCACATTCGCCTTTCAAACCTCAGTTTACAAATCTCTTAATCTAGCTGGGTGTGGTGGTGCGTGCCTGTCATCTCAGGTACGGGGTAGGATGAGGCAGGAGGATTGCAAGTCTGAGGTCAGTCTGGGCAACTAAGCGAGACCCTGATCAAAATAAAAATGGGCATACGGCACTGGGTGGGATTCCAAACACCCAACGCCTCTTCATCTCCGAGCACTTCTTGGGATTCTCACGTCCACAACTGACCTGACGCAGCCGGTTCACCAGCACCGACCACCGTGCCGAGGCTTTCCTCGTCCACCAAGCCCCGCAGACCACCCGCGCCCATCTCCGCACTCGGCACTTGCCGCGGCGGCGACAGACCCAGGACAAACTGACGCAAAAGTTAGCCAGCAGGTGCACAAGACGCAGTGAGCGAGGGTGGGAGAAACTGGAAGACGATGACTACCCGTGTAACTCGAGCCTCGGTGGACAGAAAGGAGACTGCAGGCGAGCGCAGTCCGGCGGCAAGAAGCACGGTCCTCCACGGCAGACCCAGCGAGCCGCCACGCGCGGGCAGCCCTCCCGGGGCGAGCGGAAGCCCCACTCACCCAGACGGCAGCGGTGCGGACCCTGCCGGCCATGCCTGGGAGGCCGCGGGGCTGCCGCGCCCGCTCCGCGAGCCTCACACCAGCCTCACGCCTCCGGCGACCAGGACCACGCTGGGCTCCGGCCGCCTGAGAACAGGCCCCGCCCCGCGGACGCATAGGAAGTGCGTCACACAGGCCGGCGCGCGCGGAACTACGACTCACGAAGGCCTCTGCGGCGGGTCCGCGCGAGGGACGCCGGGAGTCTCGGGGGCGTCGGCCCCTCCCCTCCACTTTGCAATCGCACAGGTGCCGGTTATCCGGCTGCATGTCGCGGTAAGTGACTTTTGGACCGAGGAAGAAACGAAAGACGGCAAGCGGCAGCAGCCCGCGAGCTTTGGAAGTGTCGGTCTTCCCCGTGGAAACACCTGGAGGGCCGTGAAGCCGCCCGACCCCAGGGGCGCCTCGCTCTCAAAAAGCTAGGTTTGAATAAACCTGTTTCCTCGCCAGCCCGTTCCCCGAATTTCAGTAGAGTCACGCGTGGGTTCTCCCGGCCACGCCCGAGATCCCAGTGGCTCTTGAGGCTGCGGCAGGAGGATGACAACTTGGTGAGGCCCAGTCTCAAAAAATAAAAGGGCTGGGAATGTTGCTCAGTGGTTAAACACCCCTGGGTTCAATCCTCAGTACCAAAAATAAAAATCTTATGTTAACTTTTTTTCTTTTTTACATTAATAACCATTGATATACTTTGCACTTTGGATTCTTTTATCCTATATGATTTTGTGACATGCATTAGCCATTTGGGAAGTACCGAGTGGACACATTTCATTATACAATAAAATCACAAGTCATTAATATTGATTTTAAGTATCATGAAACCGAAATTCACAATGGCAGATACAAGTTTCCTGAAATTACATTTTTAACCTGAAAAAAATTTTTTTCTTTGCGGTACTGAGGATCAAACCCAAGGCCTCAAGCATGCCAGGCAAGGCTCTACCACAAAGCTACACCCCCAACCCCAGAAAGCTAATTTTATATTGGCAAACAATACTGGCATTTGTTTTCCTTGAAGTGACAAGCTCATTTGGCTGATGTAGAAAAAAACGTCTACCAAGGTCTCTCGGCCCTTCTTTAAAGCAAACTTCAGCTCCCAACTGAGGTAACCCGGAATGCTTTCACTTGACAACTCCACAACCCGGAATGTTCATTGCACACATAAGGAGGTATGCGCCCAAGAGCTGGGATTTAATAAAATTTTTACTGCATTCTTAGGGACATTCTGAAGTGAAACTCTCTGACATGTAGTTTTACCCTCCCTTGCTTTTGCATCATTGTACAAAGTTTCACAACAAATAACAGCTTACACTTGGGAGTGTCAGTTTGCCCTAAAACTGTAATCCCAGTGCAGAGTCACATTAATGAAGTGTGGTCTTCTACAGTCTCCTTTGGGTACGTTTCATCAACCTGTCCTTCAGTTTTGCAGCAGGGATGTCATGGAAGTCATGATGAGCTCCTTTCATTGTGTCCTGTGAGGTGAACAGTGGCTGTGATTTTTCACATTGCTGATGATGTTTGTCACCTGGTTCAGATGTGTTGGTCAGCATCATTGCCTTACTTATTTTCTCTTTGTTATTAATTAACATGTCATGGTGAGGCAGTTCCTCAGTTAACTTCCAACTATACTTTCTTCATATTAATATGAACATGGAGACTTGGGGATAACATGAAGCTGGCTGGTTCTTCACTTCATACTCTTAGCCCCAAATCCTGCATTCAAAAAAGCACGTTTCAGTTCAGTATCTTCTCCATGATTTTCTTGTAACTTTGCAATTCTTCAAATCTGATTGAAAACAATGGGTCCAACAGGTGGTTATGGTGCAAACAGCCCTTGGATGTCAACTTTAATGTCAAGCTGAGCCTTATAAGGTTCTGAAATCCTGAACAGGGCATCCAGTGTCACAGCACACAGAAGGAAGCTTCATAGGTGGTCTCTGCCTGGAGTCATCCAAAAGTAGAGAATCCAAAAGTTCCAAACGTGATCAGTCAAGAGCATTAAATTTGTCTCCACTGTGCTCCTTCAGCAAGCAGGCCGTGCACAGTGCCACACACCCCAAGCCTGTCCTCACTGAGCACTACAAACTTCTCCCTACCACCTAAATTGTAGCAAAACATTCACAACAAAATATTTACCATCTTAATGATTTTTAATGTACAAATAGTGGTATTAAATGATCTGACCCAAGAGTCCAAAATTTCTGCCTTTAGTCTTGCCTACATGGTCCAATTTTTCTCTTCGTGGTTTGTGTGTGTGTTTCCCTGATTCTATAACAACAAATTCAGGAAACAAGCAGGGAAACACTGAGAATACACACAGATACAAAAACCTTTAAAATCTGGACACAGAAAATGGTTCTGCCCTCATGGCTGCCTTGGGAATGGAGACAGATGTTGAGGGAGGGAGAAGCTGTTGCTCAGCACTCAAAACAATCTACTATGCTCTTCGTCAGAATCACTGCTACAGTCTGAGATCAGGCTTGGGAGAGGATCCCAGGGCTCTGGTAATGAACCTGCCAGAGTTTTCAGAAGACACAGGCGCCATGTCTGCATCATTCTGAGACTAGGTTGCACAGTACACAGTGCAAGGGTGTTAGAAATACATGGACTCCTCTATGCCTGTAATATTGATGACAGGATGTCAGTGCCTCATGTGGCTCAGTGATGAAGGCCTGCCCAGCATGCAGGAGGCCCCAGGTTCTGTCCCCAGCACCACAAAAACCAGACTCCTCCATACTTCCCTCTGGCCAGCATGATGGCCAGGCAAGGAGTAGCAGAAAAGACTCAGAGACCAGCCCAGGAGATGCGGTGTGGAACCCAGCTCCTCCACTTAACGGTTGCAACGGTTGAACTCATGAAGCAGAGCTGTTGTGGATCTAAATGAGGCAGCAGGTGACAAGCCACACACAAGCCGTGTAGGGTGCTTTCTTCACCTTACTCTCCACTTGGCGCTGTCGTTCTAAAGACACATTGGTCCCAAATGACAACAGGGGATAGGACAGTCTTAGTCTGGGTGAATGTGCCTCTGGGGAGAGCAATAAGCAGGTCTCCAAACAGGTAGTTTTATACCACCACCCGACTATGGACCAGGCACTATCTTTTCAGATCTCTGCCACAAGCTTGCTAGTTTTTTAAAACTTTTATTTCTTGGTGGTACCAGGGATTAAACCCAGGGACACTCAACCAGTGAGACAAATCCCTAACCATTTTCATTTTGAGACAGGGCCTTGATAAGTTGTTGAAGCTGTCCTTGAACTTGCAATCCTTCCACTTCAGCCTACCAAGCTGTTGGGATTATAGGTGTGTACCACTCTGCCTGGCTTGCTAGTTTTCAAATGAAGCTTTTCCCATTTCCAAGTTTTGTGAATTTCGCCAAATTACTTAAAATTTCCAAACCCAATAGAATGGGGAGGATGATATTAATTCTTCACAGGATTGATACAAATAATGCAGTCATCTAACCGTGGAAAGGGCCTAGCACGCTGCTGCCTCCTGTCAAGTTGTCCCTCGGTTCCCAACACCAGCACCTGTCATGACTGAGCCTTCAGTTGCAGCTGCAGATGTCCTCCTTGCCCTGAAACCCTGGTTTTCTACACATTTCAAAAATCAATTTTATTGAGGTGAAACTTACATACAACAGATTGGACCCATTTAAAGGGTGCTGTTCCAGTAGGAACCAACAGGGCCAAAAGAGAACAGCTCCAGTAATTCCTTGGGGCAGCCTGACTAGTCCCTTCTCACCAGCCCAGACCACGCCTGACGTGTATGGATCTGCTTTTGGAGGCTTGGGCTCCATCTTGTGGACCATTACAAGGCAGTCCCATGGTCTGTGCTGCTCTTGCTTCCTTTACTAGATCTACCCGTCCCGTTGGCTGTGTCATTAGCTAGGTGCTATGGCAGATTAGAATTCCATTATATTTAACAGCATTTGCTTATTCATTCACACATTGCTTATTTTTGTGTTTCTTCCTGTTTTAGGCTACTGTGAACAGAGCTCAACATTCATCTACATGTTCCTGAGGGGACATTTTTTTCAATTCCCTTGGGGAAATTCAATGGACTTGGTGGGCCATGTAGTAACATTTTGAGAACCTGCCAAACTGGTTTCCAAAGTGGGTGAACCATTTTATAGCTCCACCAGCAATGTCAGTTCTCATCTTGCCACTCCCAACACTACCTGGTTCTCCTTAGTCATGCTCCTGGATGTGAAGTGCTAGCTCCTCCTGATTTGGATTTTCACTTCATGTTGAGAATCTTGTCATGTGTTTACTGACCACTCATATGTATTCATTTATGAAGCATGAGAAAATATTTTGCAGTTTCTACTTGGATTGTTACATTATTCTTCTCCTTTAGGTACAACAGAGAAATTCAAAGGCAAGAAACAAGACAGGAGGCCTATGTTGAGAGTAAGTCCTGTTGAGAGTACCATTTGAACACTCTGCATTCACTCCCTTAACAGTCACATTCTTGACCCTGGCCTCAGCCATCCACGAAGCTGGTAGTAAGGCCATTTCAGAGAAGGTATAATGTATGCTTAAAAAGAAATCCTAAAACCGACAGGTTCCCCTTCCCTAACAAACTCAAATTCCTATGAAGGGATCAAAATACTAAATCATATTTGAAAATCTGAGTAAGATTGAATATGGGGCTAAATAGCTGTTGAACTTTAGGAAGTGACTAAAAGATTCCTCTCTGGCCCAGGCTGGTGAAATGCTTTGGGCATAAGGTAAAAATGAGACAGCAGGTATGCTGTGGGGGTGCATTAGACAGGGTACTTACAGACCCCAAGGCCTGACAGCAGGTCCAGGAGAAGTTGAGACCACAGGGGAAAGGGCCAGGCATTCAGAGCCCACAAAGGCTTTTGGCCTGCCTGGTCAGGGTAGGGGCTGCCACCTCTTCCCTGTGCAGTTGTGCTGTGCTGGGTGGAGGGCATCCGCTTCTGCTTTCCCACTGAGTGGGTAGAAAGGGCAGCCAGCTCAGGCCCTCAGTCTCCACGGAGGAGGCCTCCTGTTCCTGGCCAGCCCTCTCGTCCCTTCCCTCCTGTTTGTGCTTCTGCCAGCCTGGTTTTTGCTTTCTGGGAGAGCTGGCACACCTCCTGCATCCACGAGTGCACCAACGGAATGGGATTCCTGGCAGTTCTGGAGGCCTGATCTGCTCGATTGGCACACATCTCCTGCTGCCATCTCTGAAAAGCCAACTGAGGTCATCCAAGTGGTTTCCAGCTTCAAGTCTTCTTGTTTTATTTTTTTATTTTTCTTCTTGTTTTAATATCATCTCAACTCTGGCTCCTATGATCACCTGCCACACTTCATCTTCCTGTGAACTCCTTTTCCTAAAATCATTTGTATATTGTCAGCACAAAGAAATTATGGTATATTCAGTGATTGCTTCCATCAATTCATATGTGGTTTGAGAGAGAAAGATGGAGGTGCTGTCACCAAAGACACAGCCTCTTCATTAATGCTGTTACTAAGAGAATGAGGCTCCAATTTCTGAGCAACAGGAACTGCACACAAGGTTACACCAAATGCAGCCACCACTGTTTTTCTGCCATGGTCTTACCAATTCTGACACACTATTTCCTAGAATTAACTGCAACAGGCAAACACTGTCTGTATTCAGGGGTCCTTCTCAACCCCCCTGCAGGACACTGCTGGTTGATGGGACATGGCTGGCAGGTGGAGAAACAGCCCAGGGCTTGGGGAACTCACTTTCAGGAGACAGTCAGTTGGGCTGTATTCTTAAGTTATAGGGTTCTTTATATGTTGGCTAGGAGTCTTTATCAGATGTATGCCTTGTGACATATACTCCTAGCTTATGGCTCACTTTTGTATATTATTTTTATTCAGCAGCCAGTTATTTGCATTATGTTAGAAAAAATTCAGATCTTTTTTTCCTGAATCTTTTAGCATTTAGTAACTGTTCAGAGCAGTCATTTTCCAAGTAGAAGCGTTCTGACTCCAGCTTCTCCACTGGCCTGTGTGCAACACAACTTGGTCTGTTCCCAAACACTGGTGGCAGAACTAACTTGCCTGGCTGCCACCAACACCACTGGGCTTGCAGACACAAAACCCTGAGGATGAAGGTCACCAGAGGGATGCTGGTGACGATTCCCATCCACTGGCCCCTGCTGAGCATTCCCACCTTCACCCTGCTTCCCCAACAGCTGGGGTCTTGGCTGTTAGTTTTGTAGTTCTGGGGATTGAATCGAAGGGTGCTCTACCACTGAGCTACACCCAGCCCTTTTTGAGACAAGGTCTCCCTAAGATGCTGAGGCTGGCCTCAAGTGTGCAATCTTCCTGCCTCAGTCTCCAGATTCTCTGGGATCACAGGCATGTGCCACGATACCCAAGAGCTAAAGTCATTTTCATTCTGGGAAGAAACCCAGGGCTACATCCATGCTAGAAATGGAACCCAGCTCCACCTGAACTACATCCTCAGCCCTTTTTAAAATGTTAAGATAGGGTCTTGCTAAATTGCTCAGGCTGGCCTTGTGATCCTCCTGCCCCAGGCTCCTGAGTTGCTGGGATTACAGGGTGTGCCACTGTGCCTGGTTGTTCCATTTTTTTAGTTTTATGTAAAATTTGTGCTTTCAGTGCTAAGAAATCTTTGCCTACACTATTATCATATATATTTTTCCTCGACACCTTCAATGTCAGCTTTCATATTCAGGTCTGGAATGAATTCCATGTTAATTCTTCTGTGTACCTATAAGTAAGGGGAGTCTTTCTCTGCCCCCATACAAGTATCCAGTTATTTAGCAGCATTCATTGAAAACACTCTTCCCTACATCAAATTATTGAACATTATTCAAAACTTGAATAATGTGTAGACTGACTTCTAGACTTCATGTCCTATATCTTATGGATCTACACCTATGTTGATACAAATAATAAATAGTGCTTATTAAGATAGTTCTATAGTAAAGATTTGAAATTAGGTAGTGCAGCCCTTACACTTGTTTTTTGTTGTTTTGTTCGTTTTGGTACAACTGTGTCTTGAACCAGGTCTTTGCACATGGCTAGGCAGCACTTCACCACTGGGCAATGTCTGCAGCCTCTCTTTATTTTCACCAAGCTGCTCGAGCTGGTCTTGAATCAACTTTGTTCTTTTTCAGAAATTTTCTTTGGTTTTTCATTGCCATATAAATGTTTGACTAGTTTGTCAATTTCCACACAAATGCCTCTAAATCTAAAGATTACTCTGAAGCACAACAGAGCTTCCCAACCTTGGCATGGCAGGGACACCCTTTTTTTTTTAATGTGGTGCTGGAACTGAGCCCAGCCCCTCACAGCTAGGAAGGCGCTCCACAGGAGCACAACCGGCTCCTACCCCCCACACCTGCCATGCTGTCTGCGCACCTTCTTCCAGCAGCATCCCTCACTGACTACAGAAGGCGCCTGCTCCCCTGGACACCTGAACAGTGCATGCCTCTGCTGTGGCACAAGCGGCTTCAGGAGCCGACTTCCTTCCTACCTTTCACTGCCAGGACAGGAAAGTGACCCTGTATCCTGTGGCCTTGCTCAAGTTCCTCATCAAGATTACTTAAATATGAGTTTCTGAAGAGAAAAAAAAAAATTCCATCACTGAAGGGTCTGTTTTCCTGATTCTAAAAATAGCTTATGTTCCTCAAGAACACTTTGGCAAGAATAGAAAAATTAAAAGAATGAAAGGAGCAACTTGAGTTCTCCCAGAGGTAGGCTACCTGCCATCAGCCTTCCCACATGCCCCTCATCTGGGCAGCACCACCTGCTGTCTAACCAGGCGTTCCCTCGGCACCTGCGCTTGCTCACACCGACGCTGCTCCAGCTCTCTTCACTGTGCTGGCAGGACCAGCACTTTCCTAAGCTGTCAGACCTCTGGGTACGTACTATCCCGTGCCACGGTTATGCCACATGACTGCTCTGCTAGGGTACATTCTTTATTTTGCATATGATGCACTGCTGAAAGCAACACTTCAGCCAGATGCTTGTCAGGCGAGGTCCTTGGGGGGTTGACAGAATTATGCACAGCTCTCACAAACGGCACCTACTATGTGCAGGCACCAAGTGCTGCTAGCATTTCACCTCAGTCCACACAGCAGCCCTCTGTTGTAGCTATTAGTAGTGTCCTCCTTCAATAGCTGAGGAATACCAGCCACACGTATCAGAATATGTGGGGCTACTCATACTCCCATGAAGAGCCCGGTCGTAATGAAAACTGCTGACAGGAGCACACTGTGTGTGAACAGCATGGAGAAACGATCAGCCTGGATCTCACTGGCTCTGCCACCACTGTGTTCTCCCCACTGTATCGTGAGGAGCACAGGTTAGGAGGTGCCATGCTCCTTTACAAGACTGATTCCAGCCATCATCCTAGTTCTTCCCAGGAGATCACAGTCTGCTTGTCTCTGCAATACTAGTATTCAGCAGTCAACCACTGAACTTCATCTATGCTATACAATGGCAAACCATGGTCAGCCCCCACTGTTAACTGAGAGCACAGTGACAAGTGACGCAAAATCAAATTTTGCTTGGGAACAGCACTGCAATAGGAAAAACGTGTATCACAGTGAACTGTGGGTGCCCTCACAGGTGGCAGCAAGGGGAAGGTTTTAAAGGCAAAAACAAGGACATCAGGTACGAATAAGCAAGGTGATGTCACTCCGAGGCTGAGCACAGCTGCTGGGCAGGGGTCCCTGTGAAGGGTCACTGTGCGAATCCTTGTGGCCTTTGAGTGCACATGAGGCTCTCTGGTTGTCTTATCAAAGCTGCTACCAGGCAATAGTGCATAACAGCTCTTCCTTCACAACCTCGTGGCTTTATTTTTTTGTTAGGGTTGACACAACTACTTCACTTTGATTTCGACAGTTTTCACACTACACACACAAGATTCATTTATACAATGAAACAGAAAATTAAAACAGATCCTCTTCCTGAATCTATTTTGGGTCATGGACTTACCAGAGCATCTGAAGGTTGGGGTCTTCTCCCTAGAAGTCCTCTGTACCAGCAAAACAATTTTGCATACAATATTAAAAGCTGTTTACTAAGCCTCAGGAATCAAACCATAATCCCACTAATTGTCAGTGATTTTCACAGGTAAGTTCTGACGTAGGCAAAAGGGAAAAGCATGCATGAGCGGAAGGCAAGTGAGAACTGAGGAAGCAACAAGCACATGTAAACTAAGTGACAAGTGACATTTGGTGGGGCAATGATATTAACAATCACAGTAATGGTCACAAAGAGCTTGGCACATGTGAGGCACTCTTTGAAGCTGCCACACACACTCTCACTCACCTCAATGACCCAAGGTGCGTGCTACCCTCATCTCCAGCTTGCTGGGAGGCTGTGTGCATATTAGGCACAGAGAAGCCAAGCAGATGCCCAAGAGCACCAGCTGGTTAGGGACAGAGGTGGGATTTTACCCTGGGCAGTCCAGCTCAAGTCTATGCCCTCAGGCATGAATTCTACTCTACAAAGGGAAAAGACTCAGGCAGTGCTGGGTTTGTCTGGTGCGCACATGTGCTCTGCACATTGCCCAGGTTCCTGATCCTGATCCAGTGGCAACCCTCCCTTGTGTATCCAAATGCCAATGTTCCTCTAAGTCTCCACATCCAGAGAACTGCTGCACTTTAAAATGCTTAGAAACCTTCAGCACCATTTTGCAAAAAGTGGAACTCTATGGCCCCAAACAAGTTAGAATTAATAGGAACCTTCTCAAGCTTCCTGGATATAGGAGAAACTAGATGTCCTTTCTCAACACTTTAAGATGTCTTAACAATTATTTCAGCAACACTGAATAGACTACAAAGCTCACAATCCCCATAGCTAAGAAATCAGTTTTGCCCATTCACTTACATTTTTCTTGTCTTTCCATTCAATTTTTGTCCACGTGCAAATACATTTAAAAATGGGTAGTATCACTGGTAGTGTAAATGTGTTCTTTATTGTTTGACATGAGAGGCATTTTCCTGGCTGCTAACCAAAATGTGGCCCAGCCAAGACACCAACCTTAGGGAGCACCACTGAGGGTCCAGAGACAGCACGTGGTGAGCAGCACCCTGGCGCACAGGAGTGCATCCTTCCAGCTCAGTGCAGCAGCATGGCGGCTCTCCTTCTAGAAAGACCCTCCCTACACAGCCCCGCTCATCTCTTCTCTTTCTGAAGACAGTGATGAAGCTGGATCATCCCCAACAACTCCCCTCACAGCTCCTCCTAGGCCAGCACTTAGGGTTTGGTCGACAATGCTCCAGAAAAGTCGACTTGTGTACTGAAATGAAATTGGTGGACGTTTTCCTACTCCAGGACCAATTTTTTTTTTTTTGGTGGTACCAGGTATTGAACCTAAAGGTGCTCTACCACTGAGCTGCAACCCCATCCCTTTTTAGTTATTTTTTATTTTGAGAAAGGGTCATGCTGTTGCTGAGGCTGGTCTTGAACTTGCAATCCTTTTGCCTCAGCATCCAGAGTAGCCAGGATCACGGGCCTGGCCACTGTACCCGCTCTGCACATATTCATTTGTACAGCTTCTCTCCAGGTGTTCTCCAAAGCAAAATGCCGTCCCTGCTCTTGGAGAAGGATGCCTACCGTCATCACGTCAGCACATGCTCCTCTAGTATGCCTTGTCTGGAATGCGAGTAAGGGTAGAGCTGCCCGCGAGCGCAGTCCCACAGCGACGGCAGGTGAAGAACTGCTCCCCGGTATGTGCTATCTGATGGACGACAAACGGAGAGTGCTGGCCGAGAGTGAGGCCGCACCGCTGACACCTGTAGGCCCCCTCTCCAGCATGGGTCTTCTGGTGCTTCATGAGGTCGTTCTTGCGGATGAAGGCCTTCCCACACCGGCACTCGTAGGGCTTCTCCCCAGTGTGGATCCTCTGGTGCACAATGAGGGCAGAGCTCTGGCTGAAGGACTTTCCACAGTCGTGACACTCATAAGGCTTCTCTCCAGTGTGTGTCCTCTGATGTGAGAAGAGGTGTGAGCTGCGACCAAAACACTTCCCACAGTCCTTGCACTCGAAAGGCTTGAGTCCAGTGTGGATCCGGTGGTGCACCACCAGGTGGGACCTCTGGCTGTAGGACTTGCCGCACTCACTGCACTCGTAGGGCCGCACTCGGACATGAGTCCTCTGGTGCAGGATGAGGTGCGTGCTCTGTCGGAAGGCCTTCCCACATTCAGGGCACTCATAGGGCTTCTCTCCTGTGTGCGTCCTCTGGTGTCGAATGAGCCTGGAGCTGTGGACAAAGGACTTCCCACACTGACCACATGTGTACAGTTTGTCCCCAGTGTGTGTCCTCTGGTGGGTGACCAGGTGGGAGAACCAGCTGAAGGACTTACCACACTCTTTACACTCATAGGGCTCCTCCCCAGTGTGAGTCTTCTGATGCCCAATAAGGTGGGAACTCCGACTGAAGGACTTTCCACACTCCTTACATTCAAAGGGCTTCTCTCCAGTGTGAATGAGCTGGTGCCTGGTCAGGTTGGAGCGCCAGCTGAAGAATTTCCCACACTCCTTACACTCATAGGGCTTCTCCCTGCGTGAGCCTGGAGACATGCGGAGGGACGCCCCAGGAGCCAGAGGATTGCTGCCAGCAGGACACTTGCAGGGTTCGCCCCCCGGGTGAGTTCTCGCAAACTCAATCAGATGGATGTTTTTGCAGAAAGCCTGGCCACACTGGCCACTGCCACCTGTGCAGTGCTCCTGATGCCCCCTAAATGCCAAGTCATGTTTCGCGCTTCTGGCATCTGAGCCCCGTTTGTGGAAATACTCTCTCAGCACCAGCTGAGCAGGAAGGAGGCAGCTGCCCTCGTACTTACCACTCTCACAGACCCTGCCTGGAGAAAAGGCTTTCTTTGGGGTGAAGGCCACTTGCCTCAAATGTCTCTCTTGGTTCTCCTGATATTTGCCCAATTGGTCTTCACGTTTCCACACATCTTCTAGTGACAGATACCAGAGATCATTCCTTGCCATTCCTTCCACTTTAATGCCAAAGGATTTTTTATCTTTAGAAATACTCTTACTGGAAACTGGCGACTTAATTTCAACTGTAGTCTCCAAATCTGAAAGAAATTAAAAAGTTTTCTTCAATTAAAGTATCAGGTTAGGAATGGTTGTACGTGGACTCAGAACATGGAAGAGGTGCACAGAGCTGGCTTCAACGTGGGGGCAAGAGAGGGGAAAGTGCAGTAAGCCACAAAACACCACGCTACAGACACAAGAAACACCACAATGAGGGGGAGATGCGGTCTGTGCACAACTACTGGGATCGAGATGCACTGGCAGCTGGGCACAGGGGTGCACAGCAGCTGGGAGGCTGAGACAGGAGGATGGTGAGTTCAAAGCCAGCCTCGGCAATGGTGAGGCGCTAAGCAACTCAATGAGACCCTGTCTCTAAATAAATTCAAAATAGGGCTGGGGATGTGGCTCAGTGGTCCAGTGCCCCTGAGTTCAATCCCTGATACAAAAGGAAAAAAAAAATAAAAAATGCAATGGCAGGAAGAGGGAAATGCCAAAGACAGGGTGCCACCCATTTCCTGACCCCAGCAGGAACAAGACCTGACCTGTCCACATGCTGCTAGGCTTCCCCATTACAGGACATGAATCCTGTGCATACACAGGTCCTGGGGTGGCAGAGCCTGGGAAAGGGGGGGCCTCATGAGAGGTCCTGAGGTCATGGTGTGCCCTAGAGGGGACAGGGGGACTCCAGTCTCTTCTGCTTTGCTTCCTGGCTGCTGAAGTGGTGGTTCTGCTCTACCATGTGCTCCTGACAAAGCATACTACCCCCAGCGACCACACATCACAGGCCTGGCTGGCTCTAACTGAAACCTTCACAACTATGAGCCAAGATGAACCTCTACTCTTTATAAGTTAATTTTCTTATTTGAGTTTTTTGAAGAGGAGGGACTGGGAATTGAACCCAGGAGTGTTTTACAACGGAACCACATTCCTAGCCCTATTTTTTGGGACAGGGTCTCACTAAGTTGCTAAGGTTGAACTTGAACTTGCAATCCTCCTGCCTCAGCCTCCCAAGCCACTAAATTACAGGCATGCACCACCATGCTTAGCATACAATATTTTTAATAATGTTGTGCATGAAACAAAGTTTGTATACACTGAACCATCAGAAAACAAAGGTGTCCAGGAGGCTGAAGCAGGAGTATCGCCAAGTTCAAGGCCAGCCTGGGCAACTAGCAAGACCATATATTGAAATAAAATATAAGAAGGGGTGGGAACATAGCACTGTGGTGGAGAAGGGAAGAGAAGGAAGAGAGCAAGCAGGCAAGCGACATAGGCGTGACTGTCTCCGCACCCTGGGGACACCTGTGGTCGCGTGGCACTGCCACTGTCCTGACTGAATCTGTACTGCCACAATCAATTTCTTACACTTCTTCACACATGACTAAGAATAAAAAATACCGCATGCCAGTAAGAGTAAAAAAATACACAATGCGCATGGCAGTCTCCTGCTCAACTCCCTGGAAGACACGCCACGCCTCTCTGTTCATGGCCATCAGCATATGCTCAGGAGGGTGCGCTTACACTCACTCTTCAGTGATCTAAGGGCACTGCGGCCCCCAGGCTGGATCAATGCAGTCACATTTAGGGAAAAGGGCTTGGCATAAACACTGTTTCTAACAAGTCTCCACAGAATGAGCAGCATGCTTACCAAGGAAGAATAACGTCCTGCAGTGAAACCCGTGCAGCTTCCCCAAGTGATCCTGAGCCACTGGCACAAAAAGCTTATGAAACCCATCAGAAAATCATTCCTGGCAATCCCAGCCTTTCTGTTAGCATAACAATGGCCCAGCAAGAAACCAGCTCCTTTAAAACAGGGAGTGCTGGAGCTTCTGTCCCTCACACAGGTCTGTGCTCAGAGTGCTGAGCAAGTTGCTCATCAGCACATCCCAGCCCTGGTTCTGTTGGGGCCCGGGTCCTGCAGGGGCTTCTTCCTGGTGCAGTCAGCATGACAGACTTGGTTCTGACACCAGGACAGTGACAGCTTCCAACAGTGCCAACCTTGGCCAGCTCTTCTGGGAACTTCCCCCTGCCTGGGCATCAGTAGACGCTTTATCACTGCCAATCTCTAAAAATGTGTCCCTGTCTTTCCTTAATTTCTGTAACCAACCAGTTGAATATCCACGGTTCCCCTGAATTTCCGGTTTACTGAGATGAGCACACCATTATGTGGCATGTGCTCACTGAGATGGATCATCTTTTTGATTCTTCTGATACACTGCAGACATCTTCATTTTTGGCTTCATGCATTTTAAATTTTCTCCCTATTTTTCAAGCTTTTTTCCTTCTGTTCGCTACTTTAGCATGGAATTCACCAGTTCATCTTTCTGTTCCTTCAGACGTTTCACACTTAAACTGCTGTCCAGTTTCTCAAGCAGCACCTTCTAAGCTACAGAAAGACCCAAATGCTTGCACTTTTTCTTATCACCATTATCAAGGGCATCTGCAGGCCTTTTTGACATTTTAAACCCTTTACACCACAGTGTAGGGAGTAAAGAAGAAATACAGTGAACAACAGGCACAGATCTTGGCCTCGTGGGGAACTGGGAACCTGTCCTCATGATCCTGATGATGCACATTTTGTTGCACTCCATGGACGTGCTTGTGCAAGGAACACAGGCATAGCTAGAAAAGATACACCACAGCTGAGGGGACTGGGAGTTCCTGCTTCCCTTGGGGACTGAATAAACTGTGTCACATTCCTATATGTTGACACCAACACATAGTCACAGA
The DNA here is from genome assembly GCF_902686445.1 of Sciurus carolinensis. Classification (NCBI taxonomy): domain Eukaryota; kingdom Metazoa; phylum Chordata; class Mammalia; order Rodentia; family Sciuridae; genus Sciurus; species Sciurus carolinensis. Next base: position 143,412,479 of record NC_062220.1, on the reverse strand, counting down.
GTAAGGCATTGTGTCAGTGCTCAGAAAGTTTCAGTTTTGTCACGTGGGGGCAATGTACACACCTGTAATCCTAACTACTTGGGAGGCTGAGGCAGGAGGATTGAAAGTTGGAGGCTAGCCTGGACAACTTAACGAGACCGTCTCAAAACAAGAAATAAAAAGGGCCGAGGTGTAGTGAGGTGATAGAGCAGCACCCTTGGGCTTAATTCCCAGTACTGGGGGGAGAAAAAGAGTTCCGGGTTTTAGAGAGGTCTGGATTCAGCTTTCTGGATTAGAGGCTCAGCCTGTACCTTGTCATGACAGCGTTAGGAGACACATGCCAGGAACATGATCTCTGTGCCCAGCCAGATCCCTGGCTGACTTCTTTGTAAATCCCACCCCCAACATCCTAATTTTCATGACAATTAGATCCCATTTTCTATATTGCCCTGATGATTCTTTGTCCCCTTTCCGTCACCCAAGGCATCAGAGAATCTCAGAGAGCAGCTTTTCAAACTACAAATGGCAACTCAAGATTCTAAAATGGACACTGTGACATGAAGGGGTTACACACTGGGGAAGAAGGGCTCTGTGAGTGACGTGGGAGATAAGCGGGGTGCGCTCCTCACCAGAACCCGGAAATCCAGACAGCAATGTAAACACGTCACTGTCAACTGCAGCACCTGTCAGTCCACTTCTTGTCCCTCTGTTAAAGCATCACTCATTACACTGCTCATTTTGATAATGAAGTTCACCGAGACTTGTAGATTTTTTAAAATTTCATGTGTCTGAGAACATGGAGTTTTAGTATTTCATTTTATAACAAATTATCAATAAACACCTAAACTGTTTTACCAATAAACATCTAAACTGTTGAATCTAGTTAATGACTGCTATTTTTAGAAACTTGTCAGTTAACATCTAGGAAAACTTGCTGAGTGAAGGAACATGAAATAAAAGAAATATAAGAAAGCAAGAAAGAAAAGAAAACAAAAAAAGCTTTCTTCCCAGGGCCCAAAGCAGTTGACTGATCAAGTTCTCACAAGTGAGTCAAAGCAATCCTCAGTGAGAAAGTGAAGCAGGAGACATCACAATACCATACCTTAAATTATACTACAAAGCTACAGTAACAAAACAGCATGGTATTGGCACCAAAACAGACATGGAAACCAATGGAATAGAAAAGAAAACACAGAGACAAACTCACATATATACAGTTATCTCATACTAGACAAGATGCCATAAACATACATTGGAGAAAAGACAACCCCTTCAACAAATGTGCTGGGAAAACTGGAAATCCATATGTAGCAAAATGAAATTAGACCTCTCTCACCCCACACAAAACTCAACTCTAAGTGGATCACGGACCTAGGCATTAGACCAGAGAAACTGTGCCTACTAGAAGAAAAAGCAGGCCCAAATTTCCATCATGTTGGGTTACAAACTGAATTCCTCAATGAGACTCCTAAAGTGCAAAAGTAAAATCAGGAATCAATAAATGGAATGGTATCAAACAGTAAAAATCAAATGGTAAAAATGTTCTTCACAGCAAAGGAAACATGAAGAGAGAGCCTCCAGAATGAGAGACATCTTGCCACCTGCACTTCAGATAGAGCACTAATCTCCAGGATAGAGGAGATGCCTGCCATGTGGGCCTATCAGGTACTGGAGAAGAGATGGAGAAACAGGTCTTTCCAACATGATGGGAATCCAATGGGTTTGGGAAGCTGATGTCCTATGAGAGCCTACATGGAGCCCCCGACATGTGCACTGGCCCTCTGCCTGGCGAGGAGCACTTCATCTGTAGTATGACTGACAGCAACACATGGGATGGTGAGGGGAAGAACACCAGAGCATGAGCTCAGAGGACAGAAAAGACGTTTTACAAAGGACACAGGGGCAGACGGGGGGAGCAGACAACTTCCTATTTTTTTTTTTTTTTTTTTTTTTTTTGTGGTACTGGGGATCGAACTCAGGGCCTTGTGCTTGTGAGGCAAGCACTCTACCAGCTGAGCTATCTCCCCAGCCCCAACTTCCTATTTCTAACTCAGAGGCCGATTTCCCTGTACACAGATATACACAGGGAATTGGGAAAAGAAATCATCTTTGTAAGCTGCACAACAATTTGTACTTTAGGGATACTGACATTAAAATACATGAGTGCGCTGAAAAACATTAAGTACGGAGTTATCACAGTGGGAAGAGGTCCCAGAGCAGCACTTCTGGAATGGAGGGAGTCGAGCCAGCAGGAGCCTGAGTGCCTCTGGAGCAGTTTACAAACGCTCAGAACACTGGCAGGGGACAGTTCCACTGGCCAGCACACAGGGAAGAGCTGAGTTATGTGGAGGTGCCACAGGAGAAAGAAAAGAGGCGGGGGGAGCTCATCAAGATGCCAACAGGAAGACAGTGTCAGCAGACTGCGGCGCCTCGGTCTCTGCATGAAAACACAAGCATGCCAGGAATGCAGAACAACTGGAAGCAGGAGCCCTCTCTCAGAAGCGAGGACCTGTGGAGTGCCCGAGCTCATCTCCGAGCCTGTCACCCTCGGGTCACGAGGACGTCATCGTGGCAACTCTGCCTGGTGCTCACCTGGGTGCGCCTCTTGGTGAGCTGCCCTCTCCACCAGCCAGGGCTCTTCCCCTTTCTCCAACTGCAGAATCACCTCTGGTTTAGGAAGGTGGTGCCCTGTTCAGGGAAAGACCGAGGCCTGGGTAAGCGCGGGCGAGCTCAGGGCGACAGAGAATCTGGTTCAACCCACAACACTCCCACAGCACTGGTGCTACTCTGAAAACTGACAATGTGAAGATGCAGAATTAGCAAAAGAAATATGCATTTTAAAAAACTTAACCATTTTTTCCCCCACAAAAGTAGGGGTACAAAAAACCTGCTCTATGCCCTAAAGGAAGTGGGTAACTGAACCCAAGCCCACACCCCACACCTGAAGAATGCTTCAGGGTCCGTAGCCACTTAGCAATAAAGAGCCAAAATCACCACAGTGCGTAGTTTATCACGCGCAGAGGTCAGTTTTACCCAGGGACGCCAGGTTCCTGTAGTTCTCCAGTGTCACGTCTTTGTACATGACCTGCTGAGCTGCGTCTAGCAGCTGCCACTCCTCCCTCGTGAAGTCCACAAGCACGTCCTTGAAGGTCACCAGTGTCTATGAATCAAACAGATATGCACTGAGCCAGATGAATACATCTGTCCTCCCTTGGAGAGGCTGACAGCACGGGGTGGGAGAGGATGGACCAACTCACTCTAGGAGTGAGCAGTGTTTATTTTGAGGGATCCGAGTCAAGGCTCACAAAGAATGGCCCTTAGGTAGTTACTATCCAAAAGCAATGTCTGCATAGTGCTTTAGGTTAGGAACAAATATTTTTACTTAAACCAAGCTTATTTAAAACAAGTATGGAAGGGAGAATCAGATATCAGAAGTTAAACTGTTTATAGCATGTGAAATTAGGACCTTATTTCAAGGCAGGAAACAGGGGAAAGTAGAGGGCGAGCACGCCATACAGCTCAGGAGGCTCCACTCAGCCACATCTCAAGATACCAAATGATCACCCAGAACACTTTCCCTCAATGCTGACAGGCATAAAAAAGGAGACGGTGGGGCTGGGGATATAGCTCAGTTGGTAGAGTGCTTGCTTTGCAAGCACAAGGCCCTGGGTTCAATCTCCAGCACCACAAAAAAAAAAAAAAAAAAAAGACAGAGAGAGAGAGAGAGAAGATGGTGGTTATATTTCAATAGCAGCAAAACAATTTAATGAAGGAACAAGAGATACAAAAATGGACTTTACTAGCCTCATCAAAAAGAAGAGTTGGGGAGGTGGGGAGATAGCTCAGCTGGTAGAGTGCTTGCCTCGCAAGTACAAGACCCTGAGTTCGATCCCCAGTACCACAAAAAAAAAAAAAAAGTGTTGATTATATATAGAAAAACTATCTATCTGGAGTTTGGCACAGTGGCACACACCTACAATACCAGCAGCTCAGGAAGCTGAAGCAAGAGGCTCTCAAGTTCAAAGCCAGCCTCAGCCATTTAGTGAGGCCCTAAGCAACTTAGTGAGACCCTGTCTCAAAATAAAAATAAAAGGTTGGGAGATGTGGTTAGTGGTTAAGTACCCCTGGGTTCAATCCCTGGTACCAAAAAAAACCTATTTAAGTGATTAAGGATTTCTCATCAGAGCATGAAGATTACAAGACAGTGGGAAAATATATGCTCCTTTTTAAATGCTGAAACAAAAGAAATGTCAAGACAAGATTTCTTTTTTTTCCTTTTGGTGGTACTGGAGATGGAACCCAGAATTTCACACGATAGGCACTAAGCTATACTCCCAGTTCTTTTGGTAAATTTTTCTTTTGAGACAGTGTCTTGCTGAGTTCCTCAGGCTGGCATTGAACTTGTGATCCTCCAACCTCAGCCTCCTGAGTAGCTGGGATCACAGGAACGTGCCACTGTGGAAATCTTTCAAAAATGCCACAAAATATACATTTTCAAATGAAGTAAAACTAGCACAGTTTGTCCTCAGAAGATCTGCTCTGAAAGACATGCTAAAGGTTGTTCTTCAGGCAAAAGGTGAATAATGCCAGAAGAAACCTAAAATCTTAGAAATGAAGGATGAACCACAAAAACAGTAGCTATCTGGGTAAGTGCAATGATTTTCTTCCCTTAATGTCAAAAATATATGGGATATAGGATAAAGAAACATAGACAACAACAATGTACATTTCAAAAAGCTAGAAGAGGGGCTGGGGTTGTGGCTTAGTGGTAGAGTGCTTGCCTAGCACGTGTGAGGCACTGGTTCAATTCCCAGCACCACATAAAACAAAATAAAGAGCAACAACAAAAAATGCCATATAGGATTTATGTACTTAAGTAAATAAATATTTTTTTTAAAAAGTTAGAAGAAAGGATTTTCAAAGTTTTCACCATAAAGAAATGATAAATGGGGCTAGGGTTGTGGTTCAGTGGTAGAGCACTCACCTAGCACTGGATTTGATTCTCAGCACCACATAAAAAATGAATAAAATAAAGATATTGTGTTCATCTACAGTTAAAAATATTAAAAAAAAAGAAATGATAAATGTTTGAGATGAATATGTTTAAGTTCATTCAAACATAACAGAATTGAACATTACATGATACCGATTAATACAATTTTTATATTTTTATGTACTAAAATACTTTTAAATTTTAAAATTTAAAATTTCTAAATTTTTAAAAACTTTTAAAATATTAAACTTATGACTATAAAACATATATGTGGTAGTTGAAAGTAAAACTGCAACATTTTCCAGTGGGGTTTTTTGACATATGTAAGAACACACACACACACACAGGATGAAAGTCAAGGGATGCATGTGTTGCAAAAGGCTTCCAGATTTTAGCTGTCGTGATAAAAATTAAGTCTAGGTGATAAAAGATTACATATGTATACTCTAACCCCTACAACAACTCTTTAAAAATACAAAAATGCATTGCTAAAGAGTCAAATATAAATTAAAATGAAATACTAAAAAACACCCGAAAAAAGGCAGAATGGGGGTTGGGATGGGGAAAACATAAAAAACACAGTGACACGTTTAAATCTAATTGCACTACTAACAATATTAATAAAGAATCTGCACATACAATTGTCAAACTGGAATAAAAAAAAAATAAATCCAGAAGCCTCCACTATCTGCTGACCTGGAGAGGGCAGAGTAAAGCACAGGAGGAGACACGCCCTGAAGCGTGCCGCCAGGACGGCGAAGCTGGAGGACTCAGTGCCAGGCAACACAGACCTCTGGTCAGTCACCTACCAGGGCAGAGAGGGGCAGGTACTGATGGCACAAAAACTAGACCAAGATACAAAACGGAAGTCTCTGACACTTCTATAATAAAACCTGGAGGAAAATCTCTATACTTCGGGTTATTTGGAAGGTTCTTAGCTGTAGCACCAAAACATAATTGATAAAAGAACAGACTGATAAAGTAGACCACTAAAATTAAAATGCTTTTTTCTTCAAATGACACTGCCCAAGCCAGGTGATGTAGTGATCCCAGCTACTCAAAAGCTGAGGCAGGAGGATCACAAGTTTGAAGCCAGCCTGGTGAAACCCTTTCCCCAAAATAAAAAAAAAAATGAAAAAGGCTGGTGTGTAGCTCAGTGCGGAGTGCCCTGCATTCCACCCCCAGTACAGAAAAAAAAAAAAAAGATAAAGAACTCTCAAAACTCAATAGTAAGTAAACAGACCAGTTTAAAAACTGAACAAAAGACTAAAGCGTTTCACTGAATGTGTTAAATACTCAAGAAAAGATGCCCAAGGTTATATTCATCAGGGAAATGGAAATTAAAACCGCAGCAAGACACCGGACACCTCTTAGGAAGGGTAAATTTTCAAACCAAACACTGGTGAGGCTGTGGAGCGACTGCTGCTCTCCACTGTGGGAAAGCGTTGCTCATTTTCAGTTAGACTTCCTTATACCACATAGCCTGTGTCAGCTGGCTCTCACTCTAACAGAATACCACATAGCCTGTGTCAGCTGGCTCTCACTCTAACAGAATACACGAGTAATCAAGTTAAAAACAGGACAGGCTCATTTTGGCTCTCCCTTCTGGAGGCCCATGCCGGTTGGCCCTGCGGAGGCACAGTGTTTCATGGCGGGATGTGTGGCAGTGGAGACCTGGAGACCCATGGCGAGGTGGGTGCAAGAAGAGAGAACCAGAGACCAGGGCCCCACAATCCCCTGCGAGGGCCCACCCCAGTGCACAGGGACCTCCAGCTCTAACGGCCCTTCCTCTTAAAGGTCCCACTGCCCGCAACACACCAAGCTCAAGAACAACACAGGGCCTCCGGGGAACATTTGACCTGTCCTTCTCTTGGTTAAATACTAGGAGAATGGAAACAGGCTCACACAAAAACCTACATGCAAATGTGTAAGAAACAATAAAGGGCTTTACTGATAGCTGCCCCAAACTGGAATTAACCCAAATGTCCTTCAACAGACAATGCAAAAACAGTTTTTATGCACTTCTACTCCAACTATCAAACTACTTTTTCTACCACTGAAAATTTCCATTAGAGGTTAAGACCAAAGCCACTGTGATTTCTCATTAACTTGTTTTTCAGAATGCAGCCTAGTTTCTCAGCAGCACCACTGACGTCTCACCTGCTCTGAAGCCCCTCAGCTCTACCAACTTGCCAATTACTGACCTGTGCCAATTCTGCTGCTAGGCCTTTCCTAGGGGATGGCAGAGTCAGGCATAGGCCCACACTGCCCACTCTCCCCTCAGAGCTGCTTTCAGTTCTTCAAACAGGCCCTGCTTTCTCAAAACTCTGGGTATTCACAAAACCACTTCCTTCATGCTTATGTGGATAATCAAAATCATTCTTTTTTTTTTTTTTTTTTTTTTTTGGTGTGGGGGGGTGGGTAGGGATTGAATTCAGGGGCACTCACCACTGAGCCACATTCCCAGTCCTATTTTGTATTCTATTTAGGGACAGGGTCTCACTGAGCTGCTTAGCACCTCACTTTTGATGAGGCTGGCTTTGAACTCTCAATCCTCCTGCCTCAGTCTCCCAAGCCACTGGGGTTACAAGCATGCACCACTGCATCTGGTTCATAAATCATTCTTAATGTCTTGGTATAAATGTCACTTCAAGTTTTTTCCAGAATTTTAAAATTATTCAAAGCTCCTTGTGTTAAATGTACACACCAAACACCTGCCCAAAGCATTCTAGTACAGGGCTGAGCCCTCCAGAGAGGTCAAGGAACATCCGTTCTGCTCTTGGTCTGCTCCCCTGGATCACCTGTCCACACCTACATAAAGCATGCTCCCAGAGGGTGCGTCCCCAAGTCTCTGGGCTGTGCCTTAGTGGAGTTTTCTCCCTTTGATCATGACCTGTGCTGTCCTGAGATGTTTCAAACAGGAGTTCCCCACTGAGGAATTCATACAGACAGCAGCACACCTGGACAGCCAGGACCAGGGAAGCCTGTGTGAGGCACCAACACGCTACCTCTTCATAACCTCTGGAAGGAGACCTCTGCGGGTTCAACGACTACTGTGGATGAAAGAGCATTCCACCAGACTCCAGCCCAGGTGTTCCACTTGTGTTCGTTTTGTATTAAAGGAAACAAAACTACGTCTACAAAGAAAGCAGACGAACACTCCTGGTCTCCTGAAGAACAGTCTAAGATGCAACCTCCTCCAGACCAGGGCACAGGGCGTCAGAACCTTGGCAGAGAGGTTCCCAACTGGGCAACAAAGAAAGCAGCACAACATACCTGGGACCAGGCAGGCAGCAACGCAGCCTCCATGCCCTCCTTGTTCTTAGCAACACTTTTCTGAGCAACAGGGGAGTCCTGAAAAATCAAGTTGGGGAAAAGAGAAACATGAGACAAGGGTGCCGACTCTCCAACTGTCTGTGCAAAAGTGTCAAAGACCTACGATCCAGAAAAGTAACACACGGGGCCTGAAACTTCCCAAGATTAGGGACACAGGGTTACATAAAAGGGACCCCTTAATCTCTGGGGTGCCATACTAAAGCTTATTTGGAACTGAATAGTTCTACCTACCACTACAAATCCTTTTTTTTTTTTTTTTTTGCGGTGCTGGGGATCGAACTCAGGGCCTTGTGCTTGCAAGGCAAGCACTCTACCAGCTGAGCTATCTCCCCAGCCCTGCAAATACTCTTTTGATGTAAAAAGCAAAAAATAAAACCTGACCTGACATTTGCACTTTAGAAATAAGAAACAAGTCCCTCCAACTGGTCACAGAAGGCAGTGGACTAATGCACAGGGACGTGAGGAGCCAGTGGCTCGAGGAGGGAAGTGCAGCTCCCGGGAGCTGAGAGCAGCATCTGGCCCACAGTCTCCATGGGGGACAGACAAGAAACTGAAACCTGCCACAGCCTTGAGGTGAGCACTCAGGCCTGTGTGTCCCCAGCCTTGGCCTCCAGACACCTGCAGTAGAGGACACAGCCCTACCACGTGGGGCTGCAGAACTGTGAGCCAAGTACTGTCTGAAGACGCCAGGCACCTGGTACTTGTTACACAGTGACAGGAAACTCACGTGGTCAATTTCCTCCTAGAGATAACTTACATATTAAGTAGAACATCTTGCACTTACCTATTTACCACTGCAGGGTCTGCACTCCTTGGTACAGGTCCAGATCTCCATTTGATCTCACCTCCGTTCTCCCTGAAGATGTTCTTCAACGTTGGTGGTAATGGGGTCCTACAGCTGTAAATTCTCGCAGCACTTGTTGTGACGTCTTTACTATATCTTTGGGTTTTTTAAAGAGCTTTATTGAGATGCAACTCCTATACCATATAATTCGCTCATTTAAAGTACACAATTCAATGGCTTTTGGTACATTACATGATTTTTAAAATCGCAGTGAAATATAAGTGACAATCTGCCACTGCAGCTGCATTCCAGCATACAATTCAGGGGCATTACAACCACAATGTTGTGCAGCCATCACCACTAACTCCACAGCTTTTCACTGCTCAAAACAAACTTCGTATCTGTCAGTTAATAGTTCCCCATCCTCCCTCTTCATAGTCCCTAACAACCTTTATCTACAAATTTGCCATTCTAGATATTCATGTAAGTGGAATCCGACAATATTTGTCATTTTGTCTAATTTATTTCACTTAGTATGAGGTTTTCAAAGCTCGCCCATGTTGTCATGTAATACAACTCTATTCCTGCTGGGCACAGAGGCCATGCCTGTGATCCCAACAACTCAGGAGGCTAAGGCAGGAGGATTCCAAGTTCAGGATCAGCCTGGGCAACTTAGTGAGATCCTGTCTCACAGTAAAAAATAAAAAGGGCTGGGCATGTAACTCAGTGGTACAGCACCCCTGGTCAATCCCCAGAAATATTTATAAAAAAGAAGAACCTCACTCCTTTTTATTGACCGAGTACTACTCTGTTGCATATTTCACATTTTATTGTCCACTTGTCTGTTGTTAGACACTTGGCTGTTTATGACTTTCAGTTACTGTGAATAATGCTTCAATGGACACTGGCAGACAAGTATTAGTCCCCCTTTTCAATTTCTTTGGGAGTACACCCAGGGTCATCTGGTGGTGTTTAGCCCTTTTTTTCCTTTTCCTTTTTTGCAGTACTAGAAATAGAATTCAGGGCCAAGACAAGAACTCCACCACAAAGCTACAGCTCTAGAATTGAATCTGGTATGCTTAACCACTGAGCCATGTCTCCAGCCTGTTTTTATTTTGAGACAGGGTCTCACTAAATTGCTTAGGGCCTTGTTAAGTTGCTGAGACTGGCCTCCCACGTGCAGTCCTCCTGCCTCAGCCTCTCACAGTCAAACTTTATTTTTTTTTTTATTTTGAGATGGGGTGTTGCTAAGTTACCCAGGCTGGCCTCAAACTTGTGATCCTGCCTCAGCCTCCTGAGGAGTTGTTCATGTTTTTCTTCCTTACTCTCCTACCCTTGGGTATAATAATAGTAGACCATAGCCCACTTATCACTGGGGGTCTGTTCTGAGAACTGCATGCTAGGTGATCTTGTTACGGTGTGAACATCATGGAGAGCATCTATGCAAACCTATGTGTAAAGCTGCTGCCAGCTTAGCCTGGCATGCTGTTCTCTTTTATGCAAAGGTGTACTCTCTAAAACAACAGTTAAAAAAGAACAGCAAACCCATATTTAACAGCCAGTCTTACATACTGTATACCCAGGACATACCACACTGTGTGGGGGTGCTGGTATCAAACACAGTGCATGGCCTCGCAGAAAGCAGGCGAGCACCACACCCTGAATCAACCCAGCCCACCTGCTGTGTCCCACAAGGCACTGTGCTGCCACCACATTTTGATGGCCATGAGGCTGTTCTTTCACTAGCAACAGCGATTTTTCAACCCTATTACATCACAGTACCACTGTCCTATATTTGGCCTGTTGCTGACCAAAACATGGTTGTGGAGCACAAGACTGCTCATGCAATGGGCAACTGGACACAGTCCACAGCTCAATAAAGCACTTTCCTTTTTTTTCCCCCACTTCTTTTTCTTCCTGTATTTCATTTTGGACAGCTATATTGCTTGTCTTTAAATTCTTCTATTTTTTTCTTCTGTAAGTCTGATGTATTGTTAATCCATTGTATTTTCCTTTTAGATAATATACATTTTTCTCTTTAGAATCCCAATTTAATTCTTCTTTTATACATTCTATTTCCCTACTTTAGGCGGGGGTTTTGATTTGTTTGTTTTGGGGATTTTTTTAATATGAAAGTGTACTATCCAAAATAACACAAACAATAGTAAATACATAAACCAGTAACAAAGTTACTGATATGGGAAACTGAAACCAGGAATCTTTTACCACTGAGTTAATGTTCTCAGCCCTTGAGACGGGGTCTTCCTAAGTTGCTAAGGGTGGCCTCGAACTTGTGGTTCTCCTGCCTGAGCCTCCTGAGTAGCTGGGATCGCAGGTAAAGGTTGGAAAACTGCATGAAGAAAGGCTGAGCTACAAGATGGTGTGTGATGTGCTGGTACATCCAGTGCACGCAGCCAGGCCTGGTGCCTGAGACCATTCTCAGAAGCGTGGACTATCAGATCTGTGTCTCAAAAATGCTGTAGTAGGGGCAGTTAAATGAAGGACCAGAGGAAGTCACAAAGGCAGCAAAGAAGTCAGGCAGAAGGCTGTTACCCAGAAGATGGAAAAATATGGGAGGGCCGTGACAGGGACGTGGGGAGCAGAAAGCACATCCTGGACAGTGGCAGCTGTGGTGTGAGGAACAGCTCGTGCTGGTGGTTGCTGCAGGACCCAATAGAGAACAGCACACCAGAAGGAAGATGTGCTACAGGGATGGAGGGACTGATGTGCCACACAGGGGGTGGGCACGGAGAAGGCAGATCTAGGAGGGTCGCCTGAATGTGATTTAACCCATGTGGCATCTGACTGCATGTTTCCTTCTATCTGTGTGTACTCAAGCTGCCTGGCAACAGACCCCACCTCTGCGGTCTTTTGTCATGGATTCAAAAGTAACTGTGGGCTTTTGCTTTAAGACACATGTGAAGAAGACCTCCTAAGGGAGGTCACAGATTTCCATCAACAGCCCTAGGGTAAGCCTCCCCCCATGACACCTGCTATGGGACTATCACATTCAAAAAAGGTAGCCAACGCACTACAGGACGAAAAAAACGGCAAACAAGAGACAACCTCAAAAATACACTGATTAGACTGTAGGGAAATCAACAAGTAGGGAGCAAAGGAGAAAGAAGCCCATGGAGAAGGAATTCTCAGTGAGAAGACACAGAAGGGGGAACTTCAAGGAGGTAGGATAAAATAGAGCTAGATAAATTAAGGGTGGAAATGCATTAGATCAGCTGGATACGGGTTCACTAAAGATCTTGGGAAAGCAGTTTCAATACATTGAACCCATGATAGGAATAAGAAGTTTAGAAATGGTATAATAAGAGAAAGGGTAATGGAGTCAAGTGGATAGCATGTACAGGCAGGAACTGGCACAGAGGGGAGGGTGAGGGGACACCAAGTCTGAGGAGAAAGTAGGCCTGCAGAGGAGGGTGCGTCACCGTGTACTCCAGGAAGTCAGGATGGGCAGCTCTTGACAGCAGAACCAGAAGCTGGGTGCCGTCAATGAGAGGGATGGCACTGGCCATGAGCTCTGAGGAGCGTAATGGTGGGGCCATTCTGTGGTAGAGCAGCAACAGCTGAAGAAAAGTAGGCTGAGGCTGTGGAGAGTGTGCTGGTCACACCTGTCTACCTGGCTGTGATCTCTGGTGGGCTCGCTGCCAGGTGAAGGAAAAGGCACATGGTGGAATGAACCATGCAGGCTTTGCACAGCCAGGAAGTGAGGATGCCCAGCATGAGATGTGTCTGATCCACAACAAAACCTTCTTTGGGCACAAACATGAAAATCTAGAAAGGAGTTGACAGACTTGAGATGAAACTCTAAGAACAAATGTTATGAGACTCAGATATAAAAAAGACCAGGAAGACAAGAGGCAACAGGCAGGAAGAAGGACCTTAGAGTTGGAGGTTTCATAGATTATGCTGCTGGGGTGACGAGAGGAAGTCTGAGGCATAGAGGTGGAGGCATAACCAGGGGGATGTGCAGAGCCCCCAAGGGCAAGAATGTCACAGGTAAGGAAGGCTCGGCTCATGTAACAAAGTCCCAGGAAAACAACCCCACAGAAGAAAACTGTTCCAAACCTTCTACCTGCCGATGTCCAGCAATACTTCTCTTCTGTTTTGGCTGCAGTAGCATAATGAATCTTGGCCTGCAGGGAGCAGTCCCCCTTTCCTGGGTCACCACAGAGAGTTTGAGCCCATCTTCTTATTTGGTCACTGGTGTAGGAAATAAAACAAAGATGAGAGGTAGTCCTGGTGCTCTGGAATCCAAAAATCTTCCCAGTAAGACAAGACACACCCATGAAAGGCAAAGAACCAGTCTATGAGGCAAAGATCAAAGGCATTCAAGAAGCTCACAGGTGCCTGAGGGCTTCCTAATCAGTGAGCTCCTTTTAGGTGGGACCACAAATGACCCAAGGAAAGATCTCATGCTGAGTTAGCACAGTAAATGCCATTCTACACTAGCACCTATAAATTTGCAGAGATATTTTTATTCCCACCACCTCCAAATGGTAAAATCTACTAGGAGACAAACATGATAAATCTTCAACATCTGGATGTAAATATTACAAGCCTACATATTCTACCAGAAGTAGCCACCAAACAAAGTATTTAAGCCAGGCACAGTGGCATACACCTGTGATCTCAGAGATTCAGGAGACTGGGGCAGGAGGATCAAAAGTTCAAGGCCAACCTGGGCAACTTAGTGAGAACCTATCTGAAAAATAAAATTTTTTAAAAAGGACTATGAATGTGCTAATTGGTAGAGCACCTGCCTAGGATGTGCAAGGCTCCCTAGTACTGCCGCCACACAGAAAGTATTTAATTTATAATTACTCTGTTTTTCTTCTGAATCAAAGTCAAAAGATAGAGCCATCTGCAAATTCTTTTTCACCAGACAAGATACAGATTCTGGAGAGACATCTTTGGGGAGTCATCACTTTGCATACCACAGAGACAGAGATGGACTCAAAGGTTCTAATACCAGTGAAAGGTTCTGCAAGTCACAATCTGAGGTATGAGCAGTTACACAACTTAGCTCCAACCAAATTACTTAGCATACAGCTTCACCAGAGTCTACATCCTGGATGCTGACAATTTTCAACCTTCCCCAGACTTGTGGACAGGAAAGCTTAGGATGCAGCAGCTAAGAGGGATTGTGTAGAAGGAACAAAAATGATGTCTTGAATGTTTGTTCCAAGTCCAAGAGGTTGTACAGCATACAGACAATGGCAGCCTATATCACATCCTTGGTAGAAAAACCAGAGCCCTGGCTAACAGGAAACATGCTAGAAAGAGCACTACAGTAAGGGCACTATCCACAAAACAGAAATAGGAACGATGTGATATTTCGTTTCCCTTAAAGTTCTTAAAACCCAAAAGGGTACTTCAACTATATGTTACTAGGAGGCTTTGGTGCTTGAATTATTTGATGAAAACCAAGGAAAACCACATTTCTAGGCCTAGATCTCCTTTAACAGAATGCTTTTCTAGTCCAACTGTAAAGAAAGGGAATGGACCACTTCCATGACCACTTTATGAGGCATTAAGATATTAAGGAAGAAAAATGAGCATAGAAGTTCTTACAAAAGTTTCCAGGTACATTTTGTTTTTGTTTTTTTTTTTTTTTTTGGGGGGGGTGCTGGGGATCAAACCCAGGGCCTTGTGCTTACAAGGCAAGCACTCTACCATCTGAGCTATCTCCCCAGCCCCTCCAGGTAGATTTTGTTGAGAAACAAATTTAAACTAAAAACAGAACTATTTTCATTCTTATTGATCCTTTATTCTTAATTCACAACTTCTATTATTTTGAAATTTTTTCCATATAGTTAACACATTACTTCTATTTAAAATTAATTCCGAGTATTTTCTTCCTATTGTGAATAGACCTTTGTTTTTTGCAAAAGTATGTGTGAACTTGTTATGGAGGACAGTAAAACAATGTGTTATTTGAGTCACTTCATTAAAAACTTACTGATAATAACAAAATCTCCTGCGTGCTGGAGACTTAGCTAATTAATAATGATAGTTTCATAGTTTGTTTGCCAGAACACAGGTCTCAAATCTGTTTAAATATTGCCCTAAGCAGAATCTCAAGACAATGCTGCACACACCCACAGTCAGCCAGCCTGCCTCGCTGAACGCAAGATCGGTGCCTTAAATCCCTGCACCTGCGATCGGCCCACTCGAAGACCTCAAGAAGTGCCGAGAGAAGGAATTAAAGAACACAAGGTTTCTTAAAAACAGGCAGGAGGATGTGCAACTCCCTGTTCCTGAGGCTTTGCAAGATGGAGGACAATTATGAAACAGAAGAGGAGCTGAGGTGGTCTGGGGGCGTAGGAAGTTGGGCCACGTGGTCCTCGGGTAACTGCGGACACTACCGCTCCCCCAGCACGTGGGCGCTGGCATTCGGGGTGACACCTTGTCTTCCCTTTCCCTTTTCTTTTTAAGTTTAGATTAACAGATCTTTCCTGCTATTAACGTGCAGGAGGGAAACCTCCGCACACTTCGGGGAGGATCTTGCGCAATCTTGACACTGACCTAACTTCTTCACACATCAGACGCTGGACGACACACCGACGCGTAGCTAATTTAGCGAACCTAGCGTCAAGAGAAAAATGAAAATGTGAAACCAAGTTTGTGAGCCGTCCCTCAAAAAAGTAGGCTAAATACACACACGTTCCAGCTAATTTATTTGATTAAAAAAAAAAAAAAAAAGAAACCCCAAGCGAGAGACACTATTTTCTTCTAAGGTCACACAAACCGCTCGATCCTAACTGAAAATACCGATGCCCTCCTGCGCAGTTTCGACGCAAGCACTGCTTAGATAACCTGCACGAGGAGCGAGGTTCTAACCCGTCCTTACATCCGACCACAAAAGAGCGACCCGTCCTCTGCTCCCTGCCGGGTCCCGGAACGCGGCCCGCCCGCGGACCGGGGACACCCGCGGGGGCGCCCGGTAGGCCGCCGCGCTCGGCCCGCGTCGGCTCACCGTGCTCGTCCCGGCGCCGTGCTCGTCCGCGGGCGCCTCCGCGCCCCGCCCCGCCCCGGCCCTCCGCCAGGGCGCCTCGTGGGCGGGGAGCGAGGTCCGCCCGGAGGCGGCGGCGACGGCCAGGCCCGGCAAGCGGGCGCGGGCAGCTGGCCCAGGGCCACGCCGGCCGTCTGCGGCCGCGGGGGCGGCGTGGACCGCGGCGCCAGCGCGCCCCACGGGGCCTTTTCCCGGCTCCTCGGCGTGTCGTCAGCGCGCCCCGCCCCTGCCGGCACGCATGCGCTGCCTACGCTGACGTACGCACGCATGTCCTCACGTGCCGACACGCACGCTGCACTCCGCCCCTTCCGGTACGCTCCCCCGCGCTGCACGCTGGGAGATGCAGTGCCGCTGCGCCTCTCTCCTCGCGCCGCGGCTGCCGTTCGCTAATAAAACCCCGGGTCCGAAGTGTGCGTTTCAGCCCCGGGGACTGGCCCGGGCGCTCCACCGAGCACTCCCCACCCGTCCCGCGGGCCGGCGTGCCCTGGCGCCTTGGCAGGCGCTGTTCGCCTGGGAACCGGGGGGCTTCGCTCTTCTCTCCGCTGTGAAGCACCTTGCGCAGTGAGCAGGCAGGACCTGCAGGCTCAGGGTCCTTGGCACATGCTTAGCCTCCGACAGCTGTGGCTGATACAACGCCTCGTTTTCTAAAGAGAAAAATAATGTTTTTTGTCACCTACCGGAAACAGCTGGCCATACTGTCTTATCGCCCTGTGACTTTTATGACGATTTTTAAGATGATCGCATTTTACGATGCCGACTTTGGTGGTTTTCGTGGTACGTGTTTGGGTTTTCTCTTAAGTCCTTGTAGTCTGGCCTTTATTGCAGTTCTTTTTCTCTTAAGTTTAATCTTTTATTTTGCAGTTTATCTACACCTTGGTTTGATTATGTAATTTATTTTCTATTGTTTTCCAATAAATATTCATACATTTTTAAAAGTCAAATAAAAATAGGAAGTCCCTTTTCTCCATCCACTTTCAAATATTTAAGCAACTCTGACTTTGGACTGTCCTCTATTTTTTTTTTTTTTAGATGGACACAATACCTTTATTTTATTTATTGATTTATATGTGGTGCTGTGGATCGAATCCAGTGCCTCACACATTTTAGGCAAGCACTCTAGCGCGGAGCTACAACCACAGCCCCTGAGTATTCTTTCATTCATCAATCTGAGACACTATTTTTAACATTTTTTTCCTATGCTTATTGAGAATTTTGGCCGCCTTTCTTTTACCATATCCTTAACTCACAATATAATTATAAATATGTAATGTAGTTCTCACAAATTTTGGCCAGATACATTCAGTGTTTTCACTGTGATGACAGTCTTTCCTGCAGAACCACAGACAATACGATTTTTTTTTTCAGGAATTGCTTTCCGTTGTTGTTGGATTTTTTGTTTGGCTCTGGGATTGAACCCAGGGACACCTAACCACTGAGCTACATCTACCGCCCTTTTTGAGACAAGGCCTGGCTAAATTGCTGTGGCTGGCTTCAAACTTGCTCAGCCTCCAGAGTCACTGGTATTACAGCTGAATAGCTTTAAATCCATGTAAGGTGCCTTTCAGTTCTACTTCCCTCAAGTTTTAATCTGTCTGCATTTTATCTGATTTCCTCTTTTTCCTGTCCAGCCTCCCAGGACTGATAGCTCCCCTGTAGGCATGCAGCAGCCAGCATCTTACTGATTAGCTACCTGTGAGCACCACTTGCTATGCTCCTGCTTCAGCCTCCTACCCACTGGGATTAGAGGCATACACCTCCATGCCCGGTTATGTGTGGTTCTTAAAATACCCAAGCATGGCATCTTTTGTATTCACGCTCCATGTTTGTTGCTTGTATTAAGGCCATTATAAAAGTTATTCAAAAAATTACAATATCCAATGTTGTTAACATTGTTAGGGCCTTATTCCCAAAGCAGGTTTTAGATAATATAAATTATCATAAGAAAAGATGGGAGGTAAATATTACGAATATTTTTTTCAATGTCAACACATATGTAGTAGAGTAGCAGCTAAGTCATCAGTTCTGCTCAGCATATGGAAAGTTACTCAGGAATACAAGTTATACAACAAAGTTGTGTTTAGAACAAATAACTTTAAGGTTATTTCCCTTTCTCTTAAGGTAAGACTGATGTTTAGCAGGAAAATTACTTTTCCATTCCAAAAAATTAACAAAATAGCAAACTGTACATGACATTTAATTATACAACCTTGCATTATTGATTCTTCAGCTTTAACTTTTTAAAAATATTTTTTAGTTGTCAATATACCTTTATTTTATTTATTTAATGTGGTGCTGAGGATCAACCCAGAGTCTCACACATGCTAGGCGAGTGCTCTACCACTGAGCCACAACTCCAGCCCCAATTTTAATTTAAAAGAAAAAATAATGCATGCTTCTTTTACCCAGGGCAAAGTAGTCTGAGAATCTAGTACAAATAATCAGGATGGTAGTTCTAGAAGTAGGTCAAAGATGTCATGTTACATGTCAATACAATCCAAGGGATGATTTCAAGCTAGCTAGACCTTGCTGAGAGGTAATGGGGAGGGTCTATAAAATATTTTCACCTTGTTCCCATGGGGTCATTTCTACCTCTCTTCTTGTACCTGAGTCTGCTCTTTGGCTACAGGGAGGACACTGATGAAATGCAGCCTACCCCTTAGTGGATCAGAGAAACGAGAACCATCCTGATCTTGCTGCCCTATTATGCAAGTTTGTCACTTTTGGACTCACAGGATGCAGTCATTGACCTGTCCTCCACATGGGCTCTCCCTACACAGGACTTCACCTGTATCTGTGTGAGAAATACTGAGGAGGAAAGAATAGTGGCTGGATTTCTGACAACCTAGTTATAGGAACCAGTGACCTTCAAGGATGTGGTGATGGAATTCACTCAGGAGGAGTGGATAATGGTGGACTCTTCTCAGAAAAGTCTGTACAGAGAGGTAATATTGGGGAAGGAAGAAAAAAAAAAAAAAAAGAGAGGTAATATTGGAAAACTATAAAAATCTCACCACAGTAGAATATCAATTATGCAGACCTTCTGTGAGCTCCTTGTTGGATCAAGAAGACATAAGAAGTATGAAAAGGAGAACTCTCCAAGCCATCTGTCCACACTGGAAGATTCAACTTAAAACCAGAGAGACAACTCCTATACAGAATATTTTGGAAGAGAAACCATCTAATGGAGGGCAAACGATTCACAATGAATGATTGGTGTTCCACATTAGAAGACTGGGAATGTGTTAAGACCAGAACGCAGCACACAATCCCAGAGGGATGTTTGAGGTAAGTGACATATACCCAAAAGAAAACTATGTCTCAGAAGAGATTATCTGACTATCATAATTAAAAGAAAACTCTAAACTTAGATCAGAACTTATTTTTTTTACAGAGTTTTCACGAGTAAACCTTACCATAAATATTACTCAGATAGTGAATTAGACACAATTAAATTCCAAACAATTATGAGAAAGACTAAGTGAGAAGCACTGTGAAAGTCATGAATCTGATCAAGCTCCAGGGTATTGTGAAAAAACAGAAACACTAAGAAAAAAATATGCATGCTCCAAATATGGTATCCGCCTCATAAACAGAATAATCTGCTTCCTACACATACCAGTTTTCATATGACAGGAAACTCCTGTGAACACATCAGGAAGAAGAAAACATTTGATCATCATTCGTCCCTTAAGCAACAAGAACAGATTCATACTGGAAAGAAACAATATGAATGTAATCAATGTGGAAAAGCCTTTGAAAGGAAATTCAATTATATTTTGCACGAGAAAAGTCACGTGGGTGAGAGACAATATGAATGTGGAGAATGTGGGAAAGTATTCAATGATTCCTCCACCTTGAGACAGAAGAACTCACACTGGAGAGAGACCGTATGAGTGCAGTCAGTGTGGAAAAGCTTTCAGTCAAAAAAACATCTCTTAAGGCTCATGAGAGAACTCACACTGGAGAGAAACCCTATGAGTGTAATCTGTGTGGAAAATCTGGTGGCACAAGCTCTTACATCATGGTGCACAGGAGAATACACACTGGGGGGAAGCTCTATGGGTGCAGGAACTATGGGGAAGCCTTCAACACCAGCCTCACCTCAAGGTCTCAAGAAGACCCACTGGAGAGAAGCTTTTTGGATGTGGTGACTGTGGGAAAGCGTTCAGTGGTCTCCTGTCCCTCAGAATGTAGCCAGAACTCACACTGCGGAGGAGTCCTGCAAATGTAAGGAGTGTGGGAAGGCCTTCACCGTGTCCTCTTCCCTGATGAGATAGTGTGAATCTACACTGGGGAGAAACCCTACCACTGTCTTCAGTGTGGAAAAGCTTTCAGTCAGAGCTCTTATTATACACCGGAGAACTCATGCTGAGAGAGAAACGCTGTGAGTGTGGAGTGTGTCCTCATCGTTTTCATTGTCTTGTGGTGGACTGCGAATTCATTATTCAGTCTTTCTCCTCTAAAATTAGCATTTAAGGTTTAAAATGGCCCTGAAAACACTCCTTTGGCTTTATAACACATTTGTCCCATGTTGTCTATTTGCTATGACTTTTTTTAATCCTTGGCTGTTTACGATTCCATATTTTTAATATGAGGCACATATGAAGTGTGCCTTTTTGAGTTCTGAGTTGCTGCACTGGTTCACAGTATTGGGAACACATGATGCTACTTTGTTGGTGTTTTCTTGAGAGTTGCCATCTGGCCCAAAAAGGCAAATATTGCTTCTGACCTAACACTGCTCATCCTTCCTAACTAATGAATGCTGTTTTAAGTAAGCATACCAATGGATCTAGTTACAGAACTCTTAATAGCCTCCTTGTAGCCAAGGGTGACAACATCCTTCCTGTCCAATCAGAAATAGACTGGCATCACTGGGAGCCAATTGTTTTGGTTTTTTTTTGCAGAACTCTGCCTTTCTGCCTTCTTTCTTCTCCCTTCAAAGTTATCATTCTTGGAGTTGAATGGAGACATCTATCTTGTACCCAGGAGATTGACAACTGTTGCCTAAAGATAATGTAAAAGAAAGGAGATCCTGCATCCCCAAAATAAATGAATAGCTGTGCTAGTCCTCCTCCACTATTTATTATCAGGATTTTTTTTTTTTTTTTTTTTTTTTTGCAGTGCTTGGAATCAAACCCAGGGCCTAGGCACTGAACTACATCCACAAACCAGGACATCTTTTTATGTGAGAAAAGTAATCATATTGGAGCTGGGTTTGTGGCTCAGTGGTACAGCATTTGCCTAGCATGTGTGGAGCATGGAGCACTTGGGTTCAATCCCCAGCACCACATAAAACTAAATAAACCAAATAAAGGTACTGTGTCCATCTACGACTAAAATTTTTTTTTAAAATAAGATATAGCTTTTTTTAAAAGCAGTATGTGAGTAGCCAAAACAATGACTTAGTTTTTTTAAACAGTTGTTGGAGTTTAATGTTAAGTGTATGTATCTGCAAAGAAACCTGAAAAAGGAAGATGGAAGAGGGGTATAGGCAGGGCAGGATTTCTGTGCTTGGGCAGGAGGTGAAGACAGAGCTGAAGTCACTTTGATTTTTGTGCTTGGGCAGGAGGTGAAGTCAGAGCTGAAGTCACTTTGATTTTTGTGCATGGGCAGGAGGTGAAGACAGAGCTGAAGTCACTTTGATTTTTGTGCATGGGCAGGAGGTGAAGACAGAGCTGAAGTCACTTTGATTTTTGTGCTTGGGCAGGAGGTGAAGACAGAGCTGAAGTCACTTTGATTTTTGTGCATGGGCAGGAGGTGAAGACAGAGCTGAAGTTACTTTGATTTTTGTGCTTGGGCAGGAGATGAAGACAGAGCTGAAGTCACTTGGAAACAAGACATGAGAAAAGCAAGGGAATTCCAAGATTTCAACACCAGAAATCCAGAAAATTTTCGGATATGGCAAATTACCAGTGTTAAATGCAAAGTGAAGCTCAAGATATTACTTCTTGGTCTCACAGATACAAATTGTTTCCTAATTTATTAGAAAACAATATAGGAGGAGGGACATATGATGGAAGAAAGAGGTAGTAGCTGCAGTTTTAGTCATGTCAGCTTTATAGGAAAACAGGTCCATGTGCAGTTCTAGACCTGAGGTGTCTGGAATAGAAGACAAAAATTGTAGCAACATCAGTGGATGGATCGAAATAAGGTTTGTGAAGGTGACCGTGATTGCAGAAGGAAATGAGGGGAAGAGAGAGTTTGAAATAGTATCAAGCAAGGAAGCACAGTGGGTAACAGGGAAGCCAGGAAGAGTGACATTTCACCAAACCAAGACAAACTACTGGTTGAAAACAATATGAAGTGAGTCACTGCCAGTGTTAGTTAGGGATCAAATTAGGTGGGGTCTTTAAAAGTGAGTATTTATGGCCACATGAAGATCATCTAAGAGGTGAGAAGTGCCTGAATATATCTGAACATAATAGGAAGGGTAGTAGCTGGGGAGAGATTTGGTGTCCAGGGGAAATCACTTTTAAAGTCTGAGCATTACATCCATCTAAGTGTAGTGGATGCTGGATGGAGAGATCAGATACAAAGAAAAGAAGGACAGTTGAGCTGGGCAGCCTCCCACTCTGACACCCTGCCCACACCAGTCACTGCCGTCCAGGGGTCTGTTCTGCACACATGAAGGTGGAGCAGAGCCGGTTGTGGTGGCACACACCTGACTCAGGAGGCAGAGGCAGAAGCGTCACAAATTGGAAGCCAGCTTGACAAATAAGTCTCAAAATAAAAAATAAATAAAAGGGCTGGGGGATGTAGCTCTTACAGCCATAGCATTTGTTCCTAAGAAGGGAATGGAGGTATTTTGAGCACAAATAGAGAATTGGTGTTTGCTACCAGAAAGGCCACTTCCATACTTCTCTCAAGGGGAAAGGAGGCATGTGGTGCCTGGGTTCAACTACCTGTTTACTCATATCTAAGTTAAATGCTCTATATTCAGAGTATTTAAATATATATATAATGCTGGTCTTGTGGGTTTTGTTGTTCATTTTTTTGTTTGTTTCATTTTGGGGGATGCTTTACCACTTAATTACATCCCCACTCACCTACCCCCTTGTTTGAAACAGGTCTGAGTTGCTTAGGGCCTTGCAAAATTGCTGAGGTTGGCCTCAAACTTGCAATCCTCCTGTCTCAGCCTCCTGAGTCTCTAGGTTTACAGATGTGAGCCATCCCTCCCAGCTCATTCATCATATGAGTACTTTCTAGCCCCTATGTCAGAAACTACTAGTTGCTAACTGAAAATATACTTTCTACTCCTCCTTTAGTGGTGGAACACAGTTTTGTTTACAGTAGCATTGTGTGCAGTCCCAAAACTCTCTATCCAAGCTTCCTTGTGGCCAGGAGAGGCCTTGTCCCCTCTTCCTGGCTGAAGAACATGAGCATGGGGTAGTAGGTTTCCTGGAACAATTATCTGCCAAAAGCAAGGAATGAAATACAAGAGAGCAGCCAGGAAGAGGAGAAAGTGGTATCGCCAGAGGCATGCACTCCAAAGTGGATTCTGTAAAGCTGCAGTGCTTAGAAACAAGGTTCCGGAGGAAGAAGGACACCTACCCTTTCTGGTGAAGCTACAGACACACGAAACATGGGAATGTGGACGGCCCTTGGGTGTGGTGGTCACCAGGTAGCGTCATCTTTCTCACGGAAGACAGCCGATGAGGAAATGACAGGAAAGCAGTTGACGTTATAGGGAATGTCAAAGCACCGTGGCCAGCCTCCAGAAGGGCTGAAGGCTGATGGGGCCCGAGGGGAGTGTGCCAGTGAAAACAGGGTTTAGAGGGAGGAGACATAGGGTCCCGGCAGCCCGTGAGGTCGTGGACACTTGGGTCTAACAGGACTCATACACAGCTTGCAAGGAGAGCCTGCAAGCATCTTGTGAGATCACGCTTTCCTTTGTTCATGAGGGTTAGCAGCCTGGTGGGTGCAGCAGCAGCTGTTGGTATTTAGCAAATGACCCAAATGCATGTGGTCCGTGGGTACAGCTGTCTCTAGTTCTCAGCAAGGGCTGTGCTCTGCTTGGTTGGGAGTTTGTACACCAATTCTGACCCAGTGACCTCGGTGCAGCTGCAGCTAGACGCACCCAGCACGGCTCACCTGAATTTCATTACAGCCTCGTAACTAGGTTCCCTGGCTACAGTCCTACTTTGTCCCACTATTTTCTACACAGCTGCCATAGTATACTTCTATTGTTAAAATAAATAAAACTGGCCTGGGGTTGTGGCTCAGTGGCAGAGCACTTATCTAGCACATGTGAGACCCTGGGTTCGATCCTCAGCACCACATAAAAATAAATAAATAAAATAAAGGCATTGTGCCTGTCTACAACTAAAAAATAAATATCAAAATATTTTTAAGAAAATAAAACTTCTCCGGTGGTTTTTAATTATAAAAGTAATACATGCATAAGACAAAAATGTAAACCTCTACCAGAGAAATGAAAGCTTTTCTTCCTCAGATTTAAAAAAAAAAAAAAAAATTTGTAGTTATAGATGGACAGTATGCCTTTGTTTATCTCTATGTGGTGCCTCACACAGGCCAGGCAAGCACTCTGAGCTATGGCCCCAGCCCCTCTTCCTCAGATTTTAATGCCCTGAAAACCAAATACTGTAGGCGTGTACTATCAGACCTTACTGTATGTACATGACGTTCTCTTGATACAAACTGAGCATCTATTATTCCATGTTTTTAAAACGTGGTTCTAGGTCATCCTACAGCATGCCGCACTGCAGCAAACACAGTGTGCATCTTCTTCCTTCGCTGGTTTGTTGCACTGCTCCCAGGCGATCCGTCTGAGGTGCTAATCTGATCAATATCCCATTTCCCTTTTAAATCCTCCACTGACTTCTCAGATAAACTCCTCGGGCAAGACCTGGCCCAGAGGCCCACCTATCTTTTCAGCCTGTTTTCACCCTCCTCCTCTCTGCACTCTCACCCTTCCCCAACCCTGGCCCCAGGTCCTCTAGATGTCTCTCCAACAGCTCGCCATTGCCTGCTCAGTTATCTTGCCCTCTATTCTGTAAGTCATGGTAAGACAGGAACTTTGTGCAACTTGTCCACTGCTTAACTCTTACATGTTGACCAAAGTAAGTGTTCAATGAAACATTTAGGGTTTTGTTTTACTTAGTACGCAGCAGTCTAGCTTCACCTGATTTTTAAGTGAATGTCTGAGGTAAAATCGATGGAATCATTATCGCTTTCTAAGCACTAGTCACACTCCACACAGCAAGATGTCCCACCATGACAGGCAAACGGAAACCAAGACGGTCAGAAAAGTTCAGTGCTGTTTTCCCCCTTTCCTAGCTCCTCTTCTCTTCGACCACCCCACTCACCCCTACACTGGGTTCTGCAGTTTATTTTTCATTGGTCACGTGTTGCTGTGTTATGTATTATGATATTAGAAGGAATGAGCTGACCAGCACTGGCGAGCACAGTGTCCTCCTTTAGGGTATCAACGGAAGCATAAATTAATACAATACTCCTCCTTTACTTGCAGCTTTGGTTACCTGCATTCATCCATGGTCTGAAAATGTCATGTGGAAAACTATGGAAATAAGCAATTCATAGGTTCTGTTCTGTGGGGTTTTTTTGGTTATAGTTTGCATGCTGGGGGTGGAACCTAGGGCACTACCACTGATCCACACCCTGATCCTTGTTCATAGGTTTTGAATCGCAGTGTTGTGCAGCATCCAGCCTGGGACACGAATCGCTCCTCATCCAGCATGTCCATGCTGTGTGCGCCCACCCCTTAGCTGCTTTAGCCCTCTTGGTTATCAGGTGAACTGTCATGGTAATATTCAAGAAACCCGCATTTTCCTCAGTAAACGGTACGCAAACACAAGAGCCATAATGCTGGCGATTTTATTATGGCTTAGCTCAGTGGTTGTGTGCCCCTGGCTTCAACCTCCACTACAAAAACGGGTGGGGGCAGTGGTAGTGAGAATAAGCCAAGTCTGGCCTGCAATCCCAGCTACTTGGGAGGCTAAGGCAGAAGCATGGCAAGTTCTAGGCCAGCCTCAGCAACTTAGCTCAGCCTTAAGCGACTCAGCAAGACTGTCACAAAATAAAGAATAAAAAGGGCCAGGGAGGTGGCTCAGTGGTTAAGTGCCTCTTTGCTCTGATACTTCTTCCATCTCTTCAGAGGGATTTAACGGTTTTCCTGTCCTTAGCTGCACATTTGACTGATGAAAGCTCTTTTAGGCATACCTAAGCAACAAAATTTATCCCACTTTCATGTGTGTGGGTTTCTCAGGTCCCCTAAAACATTTGGTTGCTGCTTTCCAAGAAAACATAGAAACTGGGTCATTACCACACCACCAGCATTTACTGCACTCACTGGATACATTGTTGCTCTCAGAGTAACTTCCTGTTTCAGTGCTGAAGCTTAGTTTAATCTTCTTTTGGAAGACTTGTAAAAACTTAACTAAAACACAGTAACACAGGGAAAAGTGTAGTGTCTGTGAATTTTCTCCAATAGGACACACCTACTCAAACTGCCCCCATCAGATGAGCAGAGAACCCAATCAACACGTGCTCCACTTCCCTGGCACAGCAGGGATCCCACACTCTTTATTTAGCACCCTCCTCCTTGTGCTGCGCCATGCTTCTTTTGTTTCACTTACATTCTAAACTCCAAAGGTTATAATTTATTGAGAACCAAATATAATTATTAGTATCATTTATATCAGAATTGACAAGTTTTTTATGAAGGTTCAGATACTAAATATTTTAAACTTTACAGGCCATATATAGTCTCTATTGCATATTCTTTATCCTTTTAAAAACAAAAAAATAATAATCAGGGCTGGGGAGATAGCTCAGCTGGTAGAGTGCTTGCCTTGCAAGCACAAGGCCCTGAGTTCGATTCCCGGTACCGCAAAAAAAAAAAATAATAATAATAATAATAATAATAATAATAATCAGACATTTAAAAGTGTGAAAACCATTCTTAGTTCACAGGCCCTGATCAGGCCATAGGCCACAGTTCCCAGCATTTGACTATATTTCGTACAAGTCAGATCCCACTAAGCAGAGAGAGCAGGGTGGATCCTGGATCTGGATCAGACAATGGTATATATTTACTATACCCTTAAATAAATAAAACATCAACTTAAATAATGTGTTTTCACGTTCTCTGTAATACTGACAACTCGGGTAACCTGATTTTCACCCTATTTCAGAATACCAACTACCTTAGAAAACCAAGTCCAGTGCTGGGTGCCCATTTCTGTCCAGGCATGCTTCTCTCAGTGTTTGAACCACACTACAGTTTTAAGATCAGTATCAGCCTCTCCTAAACGAATCTTATGCAAAGCTTTGGGAAACTTTGAAATGTGTACACAAAAATGGCACACCTGACAAAGCCTTCCAGAAAATGCAGCCCTTCTGAAAATGCACACTAAAGTGTAGTGGCATGTATAAATAAATAAATACTTATTTATAATAAGAGCCTTATTTAAGGCTCTTCAGGACCAGAATTATTCCAGGTTTCACCTCCTAAAAAATGACTCTGAACTGAGATATTGAAATGTGTATCTGACAGTACCTTCTAAAGACGTGTGCTCGCTGCAGCTACTGCAGCATCAGTGCTCGAGGAGGTCACTCCTGCTCACTAACTCCTTCTAGAAACCCACTTACCTTGCTGATCGAAGCAGACTTACCCTGAAGTGTGAGCTGTGCCGACTGGGCAGCTGATAACGCCAAAAGGGTCTCACACACACCTACAAGAGAACTGTGCTCTCTGAAGAGGAACCAGAAAGGAAACTGCCTGGGCAATCTGCTGGGTGCACCCTCCACGTCAGACTGTCTTCATCAGATTAGAGGATAAACATGAGTCCGCATGACTTTAAACCCACTCTCTCTCTTATCTCAGAGTTACCACCAGAAGACGCCTCGGGCGAGAGCACAGCACTCTTCCTTGCGAATGTCAATACTGCAGCAGTTATACTTTCAGATTCACACACACCGTGGAAGATGAGCAGGTACAAGATGAGTCAGTATAAGACAAAAGGTTTATTCACTCTCTTGAGTTCACTTTTTTTAAAAATCCCATCTCCCCGCAAAATGAGACCCTTTCCCACACTGATTCTATCCAAGATGACTCTGCTCACTGTAATGGTAGTTTTTCAGCATAAGTCCCTCATCTGAGTTTCAGATATTGCATCAAGTCACCCCACATTCACTGCAGAGTTGCTTTCTCTCCTTCAAGAGTATTTAAAATTTCAATAAATAAATATTGCATAGAAAATACAGGAATTGCCAATCACTGTGTTTCTATGCATCACTTCATTTTATGTATTTTCTGATGTCCAAAGTGCCCTTTTCTAAAGCTCTTTC
This sequence comes from Sciurus carolinensis, assembly GCF_902686445.1. Lineage (NCBI taxonomy): Eukaryota > Metazoa > Chordata > Mammalia > Rodentia > Sciuridae > Sciurus > Sciurus carolinensis. Next base: position 143,384,030 of record NC_062220.1, on the reverse strand, counting down.
CTACCATACATCTGTCCTGGCTGAACTAAGATGAAGAATGAGGACTGATATCTCAAATAAAAGCTTCCTCATATCTTAATAGGAAGGAACTTATAAATGTAGAGTAAGAGACTCCTACCGAATGAAGAGTTTTCTCAGTGTAATCAAAACTATCTCCTCAATAGTGATTTAGTCTTCTGATGTTAGAAAGAGAATAAGCAGCTAGAATGGCTTTCCCACATATTCCTGGGACTTTTCTTCAGGATGGTGAATAAAGTGTGGACCACCTCTTCACATTCATGTAAGGTTTCTTTCCAAGAGGTGTCGGAAGTGAGAGTGAGGCATTACTTTTTGCTGTTTACGAATACATATGTTCTCAGGTTTTCTTTACAGTGTCATTCACTGGTGTTCAGAAAGAAAAGAGTGGTAATCACATGAATTCTCATAATCATTGGGGCTGTCTAGTGGGTGTGTTCTCTGATGCTTAGCAAGGTTTGAGCTCCAGCTGAAGGGCTTGCTGCACACTTTGCAGACATACGGCTTCTCTCCGGTGTGAGTCACCTGATGCAGGATGAGGGAGAAGCTCCTGCTGAAGGCTTTGTCACACTCGGCGCAGGCATAGGGCTTCTCTCCAGTGTGGGTTTTCACATGCTGCATGAGGGACGCATGCCAAGTGAAGACTTTACCACATTCGTCACACTCGTACAGCTTGTCTCCAGCGTGGACTCTCTGGTGTTTCATGAGGAAGGAGTGGCAGCGGAACGCCTTCCTACACTCGGGACACTCATAGGGGGTTTTGGTGGTATGGACGCTGTGATGTCGAGTGAGGTGTGAGGAACGCCGAAATGCCTTCCCACATTCGGTGCACTCGTAAGGTTTCTCAGCAGTGTGTGTGATCTGATGGCGAACGAGCTCAGAACCACTGCTAAAGGCTTTCCCACATTTCCTACAAACATACTGTTTCTTTCCTACGTGGATTCGCTGATGTCGGGTGAGGTTTGAGGCACGGCTAAAGGCCTTTCCGCACTCGGCACATCCGTAAGGCTTCTCCCCAGTGTGTGTCCTCTGGTGTTCAACCAGGAAGGAAAGGTAGCTGAAGGTCTTGCTGCAGTCCTTACACTCGTGGGGTTTCTTTCCAGTGTGGATCATCTGATGCTTCACCAGGTTTGAAATCTGGCTGAAGGTCTTGCCACAGTCCTTACACACATAGGGCTTCTCTCCCGTGTGCGTCCTCTGATGTAACACAAGGGAAAAGCGCCGGCTGAAGGCTTTCCCGCACTCGTGGCATCCGTAGGGCCTTTCTACCACACTGATGCGCAGGTGTCGAGGCAGGGCTTCCTGGTGAGGGCCCGCCACTTTCCTGGCCCGTCCCTGATGTCCCTGCAGCATGCCAGCACCACCCGCGCACCCCCAGCTTCCCGTGACGCTGGGACACCTGGGGCCCTGGCTGAGCATTCCTCCCACCACCCAGCACTGAGAGGAGTCGTCATGAGTGACTTTTGGAGAAACCTCTTGAACCTCACCACTTGACTCTGACTCTGAAAGACATAAAAACAAAGCAAATAAAGCACTTTTTTTCTGTTTTGAGTAAATTTAAAAGCCATTCCTTTATTTATTTACTTATTTATTGTGAGACAGGGTCTTACTAGGTTGCCCAAGCTGGGCTTGAACTCATGATCCTGCCTCAGCCTCCCAAGTAGCTGGGATTGCAGACCACACTTGGCTGGTTCTCACCACCACTGCCCCCACCTGTTTTTGTACTGGGGACTGAACCCAAGGGCACACGACCACTGAGCTACAGCCCCAGCCCTTTCTATTTCTTATTTTGAGGCAGGATCTCACTAAGTTGACAAGGCGGGCCTCAAACCTGCAATCCTGCCTCAGCCTTCCAATAGCTGGATCACATTCGTGCCACCACACCCAAATCTGCCATTCCTCCCTTTTGATGAGAGAATCGAAGGGTGGGGGGTGAGTAAAAACAAACTCAGCAAGTCCATGGTTTTCATAGAGGTCACACTTAACTGTGAAGTCTGAGCGGTATGCCCAGAAATTCAGAAGAAGCATAAAAAGAGAGATGTAGTTGCACATGGGGAAAGACTGCATGTAAGTAACAAAGGAGAGGGGGACACAGACACGACTGTCAAGGGGACAGGTGATCACGAAGGACAGGGTTCGGCTCCTCTTCTCTATTCAGACTGCATTTGCTGCCAGAATTGTCTGAAAAGTGGCAAGTTCATAATGCTGCTAATAAACACTTCAAGTGCTCTTCAGGTCCCACCAGACGCCCAACTGTTAGCCTAATGCCTTTTGGAACATCACACAATAGTTATGCTAAGTGGAAGGAAAGAAGAGGTTTCTCTGAGAACTGCTGTCTCTGATCCTCACTCTGACTCTGCCTTCTGAACCAATGGGAGGCTCAATTTGGGCACAATAGTCTTTCCATCCATACCTTTCACAGACTAGCACAGGCTTTGATTTCCTCAAGGCTGAATTTTAGCAAGTGACTTCAGTTTGCATTTGGAACAAAATTTTATAACATAAAATTGTGTTTGTTATGTTCTTTGCAGTTCTAGGGATTGAACCAAGGGATGCTTTACCACTGAGCTGCAACCCCAGTCCTTTTTATTGTTTGAGACTCATTATGTTGCCCACACTGGCCTTGAACTCACAATCATCCTGCCTCAGACTCCCAGGCTTCTGGGATTACAGATATGCACTAACAGGTTCAGCTGAAGGGGTTTTTAAACAGTACATTCAAATCTTCACTGGGCATGGTGGTACATGCCTATAATCCCAGTGTCTCTGAAGCAGGAGGATCACAAGTTCAAGACCGCCTCAGCAACTAGTGAGACCCTGTCTCAAAATAAAAAACAAAGAAGACTGAGGACATGGTTAAGTAGTTAAGCACCCCTAAGTTCAATCCCTGACACCCAAATAAATATGTGTGTGTGCATGCGCATATACATATACATACCTATACATTCAAATTCTCATTCTTAGGAAATACACAATTATGTAAGACTGTGATATGTACAATTTATTCTCAAATGTTTCAGGAAAAATCGTAAACCAAGGCAAGTGTGGTCCCATGTGAGCAGTGTAGGCCAAGGGCATGCGGGCATTCTTGGTATTATTCTTACAACTTTTCTGTAATTTTAACATTACTTCTCAATAATACAATTAAAAATGCATCATTCTCCAGGGCTGAGGCTATAGCTCAGAGGTAGACCACATGCCTACCATCAAGCATGAGGTCCTAGGCTCTATCCCAGCACCACAAAAAACAAAACCAATTCATTTTTCTTTTGAACACAGTTTGATACATTTTGTTTGGGAAGGAATGCTATTCCATACTATCACTCTAAACTTTTAGGGAAAAGTAAACAGACATATGTCTTTAATGCCTACGTTAGTAATGAATCAAGATCTGTACCTATATGGTAAGCCCACAGAGATACAGGATGATTAGAACAGGGTGACAGTGATACAGCTGCTAGAATAATGACCTCAATAAAGAGAAACTAAATTCCTTGCCTGCCTCTCTCATAAGCCAATTTCATGTCTTCTGAGTATCTGAGTAAAAGCCCTGGGATTATCAACAAATTCTCTTCAGGAGCCGAGAATATCAGTAAAGAGAACACAGAAAAAAACATTAGCTAATGATATAAGACCACTGCCACAGAAAAGGAAGCCTTCATGAAGAAGACTAGTTGGAGCCGAAATCCCAGAATAAATCTGCACATTTAACAACACTGGAAAAAGCTGTGGGTGTTAATTGCATAGATCTAGGATAATTTTTGCCTTATGATTCCCCAGAACATTGAGTAAAAAAAACACAACCAAGAACACCAGGTTCAAGATATTAACAATATTACTGAGGCAGGGTAATCCCACTACTCAGGAGGCTGTGGCAGGAGCACCTCAAATTCCAGGTCAGCCTGGGCAACTAAGCAAGACCCTGCTTCAAGAAACAGAAAGGGCTGTGAATGTAGCTCAGTGGTGAAGAGCCCCTGGGTGCAATCCCTAGTACCAGGGGAAGGGGAAGTGTCAAAGAAAAGAAAAAAAAAGAACGCAGAAAGAAAAACCACGCTAACACTAATCAAATTAAAGCAAGAGAAGGTACAATAATTTCAGATAAAGCAGACATCTAAAGAAGGACAGTGCATAAGGATGAACAGTCCTCGAGGCTGGGGTGTAGGCAGAGCACTTATCTAGAATGATAAGGCCCTGGGTTCCAGCCCTGGGACCTTAAAAAATTATTAAACAACAAAAAAAGAATGCTCCTAGAAAACATAACAATTCTCACTGTGTAGTCACATTACAACAGAAAATCAAAATAGGTGAGGAGTTTTAGAACCAAAAGGAGAAATAGAAACAGATGAATCCACTATCACAGTTGGAGACATCAACGCCTCCCTATCAGAAATGTACAGATCCACAGGCAGAAACTAAATAAGCACACACACTCAATGACACACACTCAACCATACCTTTAACATACTAAATATAACTGCTATACCGTTCATGCAAAAACAGAGTACCATTTTCTCAAGCTTATGTGGAACATTCACCAAGGCAGATCACAATCTGGATCATAAAACACACAGTGCATTTGAAAGGATGGAAACCACAAAACGTATCCTCCCAAGACCACAGCAGAATTAAACGGAACAAAAATCAGTGGAACAAGAAATAAATAACAAGGGTTAAATGGAAAATTCCCAAATACATGGAGACTAAAAAATAAACTTCTATAAAAACACAGGGGTTAAAGAAAAAAAATCTCAAAAAAACTTCAAAATATTTTGGAACAAATGAAAGTAAAAGTAGAACTTACCAAAATCAGTGGAATACTGTGAAAGCAGTGGTTGGAGGGAAATACACAGTAATGGATGCAAACATGTATTTAAAAAGAAAGATCTAAAATCAATTCACCTTAAGAAGCTAGAAAAAGAACAATATAAACCAAAGTAAGCAAGAGAAATAAAAATTGGAGCAGAAATCAATGAAATCGAAAATAGGATAGTAGATATGGAAAATAAAAAAGATAAATAGAAAGATTCTAGCCATGCTAACCAAGAAAAAGAGAGATGATACAAATGACTAATTCCAGTGGTGAGAGGGCCACTTCAGGTCCCTGAACATCACAAGAACAGTGAAGACTATGTGTCTCTGTGTCTATGGATTTGATCAACCCACATGAGATGTCCCAATTGCTTAAAAGACACAAACTGTCAAAACTCAGACAACTTGAATAGGTCTTTATCAGTTAAAGAACTACATTAATAATAACCTTCCCAAACAGAAAGTACCACATTCAAATGGGCTCACCGACGAATTTTTGCCAAATTCTATAGTCTCTTTCAGAAGACAGAAGCAAAGGAAATGTTTCCTAACTTATTCAGGAAAGTCAACATTACCCTAAAACCAAAGATGTTAGAAGAAAAGAAAACCATAAGCCAGTGAACATAATGTAAAAATCTTCCAAAGTAGTTGGCCCTCTGAGTCCATTAGTTCCACATCAATAGATTCACCCACACATCAAAATATTCAGGAAAAAATTACTGAACACATACAGACTTGTCATTATTGCCTAAAAACAGTACAACAAAGATTCACATAGAATTCATATTGTATTAGGTATTATAAATAACTTAGAGATGATTTAAAATATACAGGAGGATGTGCACAGTTCAAACATGATGCCATTTTATCGTAGCAGCCCTAAAAGCCATCTGCAGGCAGTTCCTGGAACCAACCCTCCATGAGTCTGAAGGGATAACTGTATCAGCAAATCAAATCCAACAATGTATAAAAAAGAACCGCACCCCAGCACCAAGTGGGATCAACTGCAGACATGCAGGGTGGGTTCAGCATTTGAAAATCAATTACTTTAACCTAACACATGAAGCAGACATCACACATCAATACATACTAAAAAGCATCTGCAGAATCCAAGACTCATTCAGGATAAAAACTCTTGGCAAAACAGGAATAAAGGGGAACTTCCTCAGCTTGATTATAAACAATCCACAAAACCCTATCGCTGACATCACACATAATGGTGATCAGAGTCTGGAGCTTCCTGGTAAGACCAGGAGAAGCAAGGGTGTACCTCCACACCACCACTATCCAACAGGACACTGGACGTCCTAGCCAAGACAATAAGAAAAAAACAGAGAGCAGTCACCAGTGTCCACAGGGCACTGGCTCCAGGACACGCTCTGGACAATAAGATCCACAGCGGCTCAAGTGCCTTCACATACAATGTACCAGTGGAGCAAGGGATGCCACCCCAGGGGAAGCTGTGTGTGAGGGGACAGGGGGATGGGACCATCTCTATGTTCCATGTTCCACTCGATTTTGTGAACCTAAAACCATCCTAAAATACAGCTTATTATTTTCAAAAAATCCTTTCAGTATTTACAAGAAAAAAAATCAGTCTAGAAAGGTTTGGGGTGTTTTTATTTCTACAACCAAGTTTAAGTGATATAAATGCACAAACTCACTAAAGCAATATAACTTGGTAGAAAAGAAACAGGAAAACTGGTTAAGGAAAAAAACTCAGTAATAAGCACACAGGGAAGGCTGGGGATATAGCTCAGTTGGTAGAGTGTTTGCCTCCCATGCACAAGGCCCTGGGTTCAATCCCCAGCACCACAAAAAAAAAAAAAAAAAAAAAAGCACACAGGGATTTTACAAAGAAAATTCAAAACTTTAAAAAGCTCTCCAGGTAACTCCTAAGTATCCAGTTTAGCTCAACATCAGCATCACCTGGTAATTTGTTAAAAGTGAAATCTGGCACTCTACCACAAACCTAGTAACAGAATTCGTGAGTGATGCCCAGGAAAATGGGTTTGATACCTCTGCAGATGGCTTTTGTGCAGACTAAACCTTGAGAAGCACTATAATACCTTTCTCCAGCTCCAGAAGTGATACTCAGTTGACCAGTGGATTTATACACTCACTATCCCACAGAAAACTAAAACACAAACCGATATACCCTTTAACCCCCTTCACAAACTTGCTCATCATTCCTTCTTAGGAGATAGTAATACCAAGCAAATGAGTGATATCAACCTTCTTCATGTCCAGTCACATTCATCTAGTCAGTTACTATGTCCTCTGGGTTCTACGTCCTTAATTTGTGACCAATCTGTCTGCCTCCCTCTACTACCTAGACATCTCTGTTATCATCTTATTAAAGCTAGACTAGGTTATGGCAAAAACTTCTAAATGTAAAGTGTTTACTTTAGCCAGCTGTGGTGATGCTTGTCTGTAATCCCAGTGTCTCAGGATGCTGGGTTCAATCTCCAGTACTGGAAAAAAAGACAAAGTTCCCAGGAGCTGTACTTCAGTAGTGAAATTGGAGCAATTCCCCCATGCTTTCCCTTTTTCTTACTTCCCTAATACGTGATCTTATTGGTTTTGGCTTTTCTGTTTGTTTTTATTGCAGAAAAGAAGACAGATGGCACATGCCTGTCATCCCAGCCGCAGGAGGCTGAGGCAGGAGGACTGCCCAAAATTTCCAGATAAACCTGGGTAACAGCAAGACCCTATGTTAACAAATAACTAAAAGAATAAAATTTTAGAAAAGGACACCTTTATAGTTCAACTTGAACTTGAATAGTCTCCCTCTGCCTGTGTCACCTCTTGGCTTCACACACCGGTCCCTCCTCCTAAGGCCTTCTCTGTGCCTCAGACACTGACACCACCCTCCTCACAGCCGGAGCTGTTTCACAGCACGTCTCCTGTCCCCCCTCAGGTCTAGTATACTACTGCTTCCTAAACACAGACGTTCTTCCTTTTTCCTCAACAGGACCATTCTCTAAAGGTCACTCTACCTCTAGTAGACCTGATTCAGCACCAGCTACAGAGGTTACAGAACTTTTTCTAAACATATACAAATATAGATTCATAATTTTTTTTTCCACAATAAATTTTCAGAGTGGGGCATGGCCATAGTTATTTTTAAAGAGTTCATCAGTCAGGTATGGTAGCACATGTCTACAATCCCAGTAGCTCGGGAGGCTGAAGCAGAAGAATCACAAGTTCAAAGCCAGCCTCAGCAACTAGTGAGGCCCTAAGCAACTCAGTGAGATCCTATCTCAAAAAATAAAAAGGGCTGGGAAATTTGACTCTGTGGGTGTGCACCTCTGGGTCCAATCCCTGGTACTAAAAAAAACAAAAAATAAAGAAGAGTTTAATAGCAATTGCACTGTCAACCAAAGGTGAAGAAGGCCTTTAGATCAATTCTCAGTTGATTTTATGGCTTCGATTTTTGCTTCTTAATGTAAGATGCCTACATCTACATCTCTAACCTGAACTTTTTTCTAAGATACATTCCAACATCCTGTTGCTAGACACCTTCATTTGAAAACACACCCTCTAATAACATCAAGTGTATTTAAATTTATTTGTCATCTTTTTCCTACAACCAGCCATTTTCCTGTCTTTTGTTTTTATTTCTATCCCTACCCAAATTATTCAGGCCTAAAACACCAACTGAAATTCTTTATCCCTCATTGTGGAATTGCTAATCTGTAACTAAAATTCTTTAAAAATACACAAAGGCCATAAATTCTATGGTAGTTACTACAATTTTGTATGTCCTTTAGTCTCTGTATTGCCTAAGAGAAAGTCTTGACATGATTTCAGTAAACATTAAGATAAATCATAAATAAATGAATAGATCATCAACTAGCCAAAGAATAATGAATTAATCTTTCTAAGATGATCAAAAAAAGTAGCACTAAAAACTATACGTGACATTTAGGCAACAGAAACATTTGCTAATTTGAAGAGAAGAGAAACCGACATGGAACCACTGAGCTAACCATGTGGGAAAGGGCATGTGGATCTGTGAGGAGGTGGGAGAGGGCACGGGAGAACTGGGGCTGGGCCTGCGGGCAGGCCCATGACCCTAGCGGCCCAGTAGGCAGAGGCAGAGGAGGGTGAGTTGGAAGCCAGCCTCAGCAACTTACCAAGACCCTGTCTCTAAATAAAATTTTAACCAAAAAAAAAGGGCTGAAGATGTGGTTCAGTGGTTAAGTGCCCTTGGGTTCCACCCCTGGTACCAAAAAATAAAAATTTAAAAATTTAAAAAAATATGTATATACATAGAAGAATGGGTCCCTGTGGCGTTGTGAGCAAGACCTCATTGTGGCCTCATTGTATGTTTGTGCAGGTTCCCATGAGCACGTGGAAGTATCTCCTTCTCACTGGCTCGCCAATGCCCTTTGAGGAACTCTCCCTATCCATCTCTACCTCGCTCACCTGAAGGGAGATCTCTGCTCACGTCTCCTTCTCCCAGCCAGGGCTCTTTCCCTTGTTCCAATAAGGAAACCACATCTGGCTTAGAAATGGAAAGACCTGCTTACAGAAAACAAAATAAATGCAAAATCAGTCCTTAACACTAAGAAAAAAGGGGCCACTAAAATAAATATCAGGGTTGGACTCGTGGCTCAGTTGGTAGAGTGTCTGCCTACCATGTGTGAGGCACTGAGTTTGATTCTCAGCAGCACATAAAAATAAATAAATAAAATAAAGGTACTGTGTCTGTCTACAACTAAAAAAATTTAAAATTAAAATAAGTAAATATTAGATTGCAGTATGAAAAATTTCTGAAGATTCAACTATGTTCACTCCCCATCTTAAGAACTAATTTTTAGGGCTGGGGAGATAGCTCAGCTGGTAGAGTGCTTGCCTCGCAAGCACAAGGCCCTGAGTTCGATCCCCAGTACTGCAAAAAAAAAAAAAACAACTAATTTTTAAAACCCATTTCCAACATCCATCCTAAAGATAAAATCACAACTTGATGGCGACCCGAAGAACACTCACCCAGGGAAGACAGATGGCGGTAATTCTCCAGCATGACACATCTATACAGATCTCTCTGAGTAGGCTGAAGCCAGCTCCACTCCTCCTGGGAGAAGTCTATGGCTACGTCTCTGAATGTCACCGATCCCTGAAATGACATACAGATATCTGCACTACCAGGACCTATGCCTCTGAAGTCCCTGATCACAGAGTGAAATGAGCCTCGGCGTGGAGAATGAGCAATGTGCACAAGTAGTGACAAGAAGAGATTCCAATTCTAAGCAAGTACTACACAACGAACAATCTGGCCCCCCACCCCACGCGAGGGATTCAACCCAGGCTTGAGCATGCCAGGCACAAGCTGCACCATTGAGCTATGTCTCTCAGACCTTGTTACTTTGAGAAAGGGTGTTGCTAAGCTGCCCACGCTGACATCAAACTTAGGATCCTTGGGTTCAGCTTCCTGAGTAGCTGGGATTACGGGTAACACCATAATGTCTGACTGTGCCTAGCTTATGTATTGTTTTGTTCAAAAGAAGAAAAACCGTAAGTGATTTGTCCTAAGATGATTTAATTTTGTTCAAGATTTAGGGCTACACATGTGAACAATGAGATTCTCTCACTCTAGTTGAAAAAAATTCTTAAGATATTACATTTTATGCTGGGCACAGTAGAACACACCTGTAATCCCAGTGACTCAGGAGGCTGCAGCAGAAGTATCACAAGTTCAAAACCAGTCTCAGCAACTAGTGAGTCCCTATGCAACTAGCAAGACCCTGTCAAAAAAAAAAAAAATTTTTTTTTTAAAGGGGACTAGAGATGTAGGGAAGTGGTTAAGTATCCCTGGGTAAAATTTCTGCCTCCCCCCCCCCCCCCCGCAAAAAAAAGGCATTACATTTCATGCAGAGTATCAAATAAACAATGTATGCCTTCCTTAATAACAGCCTGTATTTTAAGATGTTGTGGTCAGCTTCATGGTAATAACTGGCTGTAGCACACAGCAGCAACACTTTTGATATGGGACATGTGCACTCACAAGTTGTGAAGCATAACAGCAGTCTTAACAACATCACAGAACAAGCAAGATAAGCAATGTACAAAAGAGTTCCAGGAAGGAGCCTAAATTCCGTCCCTCGGGGTTTACAAGCCTCTCTTTAGAGGCTGGTTTCACACCACTTAAGTGATCCACATAACTACAAGGTATGAATGAGAATTTAAAACATCCCAAACTAAGGGCTTGAAATGGAGGTCAGTGGTAGAGCAGGGCCCCAATATGCGGCAGGGCCCTAGGTTGAATCTCTAACATAGCCATAAATAAATAAATAGATTCGAGAACTACTGGCAGCACCAGATTTATGGCAGTTATTTTTTAGTTTCAAAGTTTTAAAGAGTGATAAAAGGTTAACTCATAAAGGAAACAGGAAGATCTGCCAGATAGCCTCTGGATTTGGAGGCAAATATAACGAAAAGTAGGACAGACACGTGGGAGCGAAACCTGGTGCACTCATTTGGAATGGCTGACCCTGTTGTGCCCACCCCTGTGAAACGCAATAACCAGACAAACGTTTGGCCCAAATGAAATCAAAGTAATCAGTGTTTTTTGACAAAGACACTTAGTGTCAAATCTGAAAAATGAGTTCCGTGGCTTCAGGAATTTTGCTCACTGCTCCATCCTCAAGGCAGGAGGGGTCGTGCGTTAGAATCGCAGACCCAGGTTCCTGATGCCGAAGGGAGGGGGCCTCCTGAACGTCCCTCCAGCAAGTACCGGGTCCCACCGGAGCCACTGACGAGCAGCCGCTGCAGGGCTGCCCAAAGGCACGCGCTCCTCCGCCAGCTCCAGGAACAGCCGCAGGGTGCGGACCTGCCTCTTCCCGCCGCCCCGCCTGCAGTGCAGGAGCCCGCCAGGGCACAGCTGCCGGTGCTTCTCGGACTCTCCGCATGCCGGCGACCCGAGCGTGAGCCCGTTGCGCACCCGAAGGAAATGGGCGTCATCTTACCACAGACATGGTTCAAGAGGGGCCGGGAAGAGCGGTAGAGCGCGGAGCGGATCCGGTCGCTGGCCGCGGGCCTGAGATCGGCGGGTGCTCCTTCTGCGCAGCAGCCTAGCCAGGACACTGCTCCCTCCGCTGCGGCGCAGCGCAGTCTTCCGCCTGGAAACAAGGCCAAGGGGACAGGTCTCCAGCAGGACAGCCTTGCAACAACCAAGCATCGGCCTTTCCAGCACCAGCACAACCACAATCAAATCTCGGCTTAGAGCCCACCTCTTAGAAGCTCTACTACGACTCCCAGCCTGCCCCGGGCCCTACCAGGAAACAGGAGCCCAGAGGCCCCGCCTCCCATACGCTCTACTACAACTCCCAGCCTGCCCCGGGCCCTACCAGGAAACAGGAGCCCAGAGGCCCCGCCTCCCATACGCCCTACTACAACTCCCAGCCTGCTCCGGGCCCTACCAGGAAACAGGAGCCCAGAGGCCCCGCCTCCCATACGCCCTACTACAACTCCCAGCCTGCTCCGGACCCTGACAAGAATCGAGACCAAAGAAGTATCCTCTCTGAGGCCCCCTCCTGCCCCGGGGACCGGAAACCAGAGCCCAGAGGAGCACCCGCTGAGGCCCTGCCACAGCCGCCGCCTGCCCGGGGCCGACAGGAGGCGCGGCAGTGAAATCTGCTTCGCCCTCGGGAGTGCAGAGGCGGCAGACTCAGGCAGAAGACAGGTTGCGTGCGACGTGAGCAGCAGGATGAGTCGGCATCGAGGAAGCTAGCGGCGGCCCGCGCTCTTCTCTTCCTGGACGCTTACGCCGCGGAGCAGGCGTCCGCCTCCAGAGCTGCCTCCCGGCCACCTCCTCCTTCCAGGAGGGAGTTTTAAATTACACACAGGAGGTATAAAAGGAAGGACATGCACCTCGTTGAGAACACGCACAAAGAAAAAGACCTCGAAGCACAAATGGCTCAGGCGGTGAAGGAAGACCCAGCTCGCGCAGGACCGCTCGGTGCCACGACCTAAGTGTTGGGAGAGAAACACGGGACAGCTGGGCTGTGTGAATGCTACGACATTTTTGATGTTTGTGCGTCAGTGAGGAAAGCAGGACTTGACCCTGCACAGCTAGGGAAAATGGAACTGTATCCGCCAGACAAGTTTAATTATACAGAGAGAAAACCAAAGTATCAAGTGAAACGTGACTATTTGAAAATGAATCGAAAATTTCCAACGCACCATCAATCTATCACTAAGTACAGATGGTCACACTTAATCTCTTCTGACGTTCAGTGGTGTTTGCTTGTATTCTTGTAATATTTTTTAGTTGTAGATGGACACCTTTATTTTATTTATTTATTTATATGTGAGACTGAGGCTCAAACCCAGTGCCTCATCACATGCTAGGCAAGCGCTTTACCACTGAGATATAACTCCAGCCCCTGTATTCTTGTAATTTTAAGTGACAGGATAGTGGAATGAAAGTGTTTTACTCAGGAAAAAAAAAAAAAAAAAAAAAAAAAAAACCTGGAGGAGTGCTTGTGGCTCTGTACTCAGGGTCAGACAAGAGGACTGAAACAGAAAATTGCATAGAGAGAAGTTTAGTGATTTGAGGGCTGGGCTGTGGCTCAGTGGCAGAGCACTGGCCTAGCACATGCAAGGCACTGGGTTCGATTCTCAACACCACATAGAGTTAAATAAATAAATAGATGTCCATTGCCAACTAAAAATTACGAGCTCAATACTCAGATGCTCCTGGAGAAAAGAAAAAGGTGACAGAGTGGGAAAAGTTGAAGTGCTAGAATCTTTGTGGAAGACGGGGTAGGAGAGAGGACAGCCCCCGGGGAGTGACCAAATTCTCCTGGGGTGTCCTCAGGGCCTGACAGACATGAAATGCCTCACCACAATACACCAAGTGACTTGGCTACGACTGCCCATGAGGGACTGAGCCAGGCTGAGCTACACTGAGCCCACAACGTCCACAGCTGCACTCTTGTGTCACTGATGGTCGTCTGTCTGTTGCCCTGTGCAACTAGTCAGACAGGAGAGCCTCAGTTGTGCATAGAAGTGAGGCAGCTCACTTAAGGGTGCCTTGACAACCTGACGGGACAGCACTCCTGGAGATGCACGTAGCTCTCCACCTGTGGAAGGAGAAGCGGCCCAAGGTGTGAACACACATGGACTTGGGTATACAGTCTAGCTGGCTGGCACAGGGCCTGGAAGGGAAAGGGCCAACTGGGGCTGCAGTCAACAGACCACATAGGTGGACATGCATGGAGGTCTTCATGTCACACACACATGCTGATCAGAGAGCACATCATGGAAGAGGCACCAGAGAGCCGTGAGAACAAGATCTGGTCAGGGGCCTGCCACCATAGCACTGGCCCAGCTGGCTCACAAAGAGGCAGCTATGGGGCAAAGACAGGGCTTTGTGCTGGTGCACCAGCCGAGTCCTGCTTTCCAGGGCTGTTTTAGCCACTGTCAGCAATGAACATCCACCAGAGACCATGGCTGTGCCCTCTGAGGCACCAATCCTCAAGGATACCAGAGGACAGCAGCCTCAGGTTGGCTGTTTTGGTTGAGAAAAACCAGTAGTTTGTTCTTACAGGTCAGATTCCAGGGAAAGGTTTTCTTCCCTGAACACTGGGCCAATTACAAAGCCTTACAGAGTGCTCCATCACCATTTTGGGGACCCAAATAACAGTGCATCAGACAAGGGGATCCATGTTGAGCAAAGGAAATGCAAGACTATGCTCAAGACCTAGGGTCCACTGGACACAGCACACTCTCATGGCAGCTGCCAGTGTTCTGGAGTGGTCTGTGGAGGTGTGCCCACAAAAACAGGGCAGGCCAAGGACAGCGTGGTACTGCCCTCTCAGAAAGAATGCACAGGTCCCCACACACTTGGCAGAGAGCAGGACACCTGCCTCTGTGACCACAGACCCTCTGGGGAATGTTGTGCTTCAGTGACAACTCTGGGCTCTGTGGGGCTCAAGTTCCTGACTCCCTTGCACCACAGATCAGAGCAAGTTCATCGAAACCATGAACTACAGATACAGTGGGAAGTCTGTGCTCCTTGTGACCAGGACAGGCAGGCCAGGAGAGGCTGGTCTTGCAGGGCTGCTTGACACTGATCATCAGGAGGTTCAGCAGCTGTCACACAACATAGCAGGAGCAACAAGACTGGATCAGGACCCCCAGAAACCTCTTGGGGCTTCCTAGCTAAACTAAAATGGTAAATGGCCAGAGACAGCAGCTTGGGTCAGAGAAGGGCATGGCTTAGACCCTGCAGGGGTTAGGTCATGCCAGAGGCCATCATGGAGCGGGTAACAGAGACAGCAACCACAGCAGGAGGAACTGTGGCTTGCCTACTCATCCTCCTCAGTCTGGGGTCAGGGCCCCACTGGAACCCTAGAGCACTTGCTTCCAGAGCTGACTTAAGATAGGGCGTCTAAGCAGAGGAAGGACAGACTGCAGTCCCTGGAACCCTCAAGGAAGAATGTGCTGTCGAGTGGCAGAGGGTGCTGTCAGCCGACATTCTACCACCTTGTCCAGGTCACCTGAGGGCACTAGGGCAGCCTGCCCTTCGTGAGGGCACTGAGCTAGACCTGCCCACCTTGGCCCATGAGGACATTCTGCTGGACATTTACTCTAGGTTCCATGGGCTTGGGACAACCTAAAGTGCAGTTTGACTTTTTCCTCTATTTAATCCTTTCTTACTCTATAATTTTGCAGCTGTTAATCTCAGTGAATACCTTGTACCCCAAACTCAGTGCCTGCCTCCAGAGAACCCACCTTATGACAGCCTGACTTCCTGTTAGTGGGAATATTTGGATGTAAGGAAAAACACAACATGAACCAGCTAAAGCAAAATGAGGATTTATTAGAATATCTGGATTATCTCAACACTCAAAGCATGGACAGGGCAGAATGCATCTGGACATCAAGGCAAGGAGAAGCAGGTACCAGACACAATCAGGACCCTTTCTGGGCCATGCTTCCAGGACAGCTTCATTCTTCTCTACTGCAGAGCACATTTCTCCATGGAACAGAAAACAGCCACTGTTAAATATTATAGCTCCAGCAGCTAAATGTGTATAGACAAGAGTCATAGCTTTCCAGAAGCCTTCTAATGGAAAAGATAAAACATACAATGATTACATTGTCACACTAAGAAACACCTGAACAGGTTCATAAGTATATGCATGGGATACTGAATATGCATTAACAAGGAACAACAGCATTTTGTTTGCAATATATTTGCAAAAACAAAAAAGATAACAGAGTACAGAAACCTCAAGGAACTGCAAGTGGTTCAACAAGACCAGAAAAGATTGCATAGTAGGAAAACAGATGCTCAGAAAGGGTAAAAAAGATAGGCATGGGTTTGTATAAAAGTCCTGGCATGCTTTAATAGGCATGGGTTTGTATAAAAGTCCTGGCATGCTTTTATGACACCACGAGCCCACAATAAGACACACACTATTTCAACACGGGAATATGTAACCAAATTTGCATTAAAATAATCACTACATGTAAGTGTGAAAATGAACTAAAAAGAATGAAAGCAAGGTGCAGAAAATACGCATGCAACTGCAAGGGCTCTGGATAAATTAACGAGCACTTAGAACAGTATTTTCAGGAGCTATGCACCTGAAAGCCTGCTGGTACCATACGTGTAGACTAGCAAGCCCACTGAGATTGACAACCTGGACACATACTGCTGTAATAAACAACCAAATGACTGAAGAAGTCTTGAGGGTGGATGCCAAATGCCCAGTGTTCTGTACTCTGCTATTCACGATAAAGGCATTGCTAGATAAATACATGTAGTATTTCATCTCAGGGTTCTACAGGCAATGATCTTCCAATCAGCATCAAGAACTTATGGTTCCACAGATAACTGTGGCAAAGCCCACCAAAAAAATGCACACCCAGGATAGGTCTCAAAATGCAGACTGGCCCTCCAAAGAGCCCCATTCCTTAGCAAAAAGAGTACAGTATAAATCATTTTTGTAGAACTGCATACAATTCCAGGTCTGAGGAAGAAGCTGGTGACCAAAGAGGATAAGAACAGGCAATGCAGGACTGGGGTTGTGGCTCAGTAGTAAAGCACTTGCCTAGCACGTGTGAGGCACTGGGTTCAATTCTCAGAACCGTATATAAATGAATAAAAGTAAGTAAAGGTCTGTCAACATGTAAAAAAAAGAACAAGTGATGCTTTCCTATATTTAGTATTCTCCATCAGTATTGCTTATTGTGTTCCATGAAATCACAAGTATAATCAGTTTAACATTATTATTACTTATTATTATTACTGTTTTGAGCTGGGGATAGAACCCAGGGGTGCTTTATCACTATGCTACATAACTAGTCCTAGCTAAGGTTCTGAGGCTGGCCTCAAATTTTCAATTCTCCTATTGCAATCTCACAAGTAGCTGAAATACCGGCCTG
Organism: Sciurus carolinensis; assembly: GCF_902686445.1. Lineage (NCBI taxonomy): Eukaryota > Metazoa > Chordata > Mammalia > Rodentia > Sciuridae > Sciurus > Sciurus carolinensis. Next base: position 143,366,804 of record NC_062220.1, on the reverse strand, counting down.
TGCAACCATGCCCAGCAAAATTTCCTTTTTTTTTTTTTTTTTTTTTTTGGTGCTGGGGATCGAACCCAGGGCCCTGTGCTTGTAAGGCAAACACTTTACCAACTGAGCTATATCCCCAGCCCCAAAATTTCCTTTTTTTAATACCTCTGTTTTATTTATTTATTTTTTTATGTAGTGCTGAGGATCGAACCCAGTGCTCACACATGCTAGGCTCCCAGATTTCCTTCCTGATGTGGGATCTACAGTAGGAGTCAATGAGGGAAATGTAGAGTGATGTTTTTGTAGTTAAGGCATTGGAAACATACACTAAAATCTCTAATTCCAGAACTGGAGCTCCACAGGGACACAGAGAATGTGAAGTGCCCCAAAGAGGCCTCACAAAGTAACTGGGCACACACTGGTGTCCTGCAGGCTTAGGTCAGCATCAGCCCTCCCGATGACTGCAACCTGACTCTTAAAAAGCTGCGGGGTTGTTCTGGTCTTGGACAGTCAATCAACTGGCTAGTGCTGAAGTTCCACTACCTAGTGAAGGGTTAACTGCATAATAGTTTAATAACTATTATGGTTAACTACTGAATAGTTAATGGAATGATCTAGAAGTAAAATAAACAAACTTAGGACAGACTGCTGACTCAGTTCAAGACCTAATGAGCCAATTTCTATGAGTAGGAGAGACCAAGAGGGATGTAAGGGAAAAGAGGGAAAAATCACAAAGCAGAACATCATTCTGTTATTATTTGTCTATTTACAAAGGTTTGTCTCTCTCCTCTGGCAAAATAACTTTCAGGCATTAAAGAGAAAAGTAAGAGTGACATAAACTAGAGGAAGAATAATAAATCAGGAAATTAGATACTTTAAAAATTACTATGGACCAGGAATAGTGGTACCTGCCTGTAATCCCAGTGGCTCAGGAGGCTGAGGCAGGAGGATTGCAAGTTCAAGGCCAGCCTCAGCAACTTAGTGCCCTCGCAACTCAGCAAGATCACGTCTCTAAATAAAGAATAACAAGGGCTGGAGACATGGCTCAGTGGTTAAGCGCCCCTAGATTCAATCCCTGGCCAAAAAAAAAAAAAAAAAAAAAAAAAAAAAAATATATATATATATATATATACACACACACACATATATGAGAGGGACTGAGGTCAGTATAGCTGAATGAAAGAACATCTGCCTCGCATGCCAAAGGCCTTGTGTTTCAATCCCCAGCATCACCAAAAAACAAACAAACAAAAAATTACTATGAGAAAAGAGTGGGGACTATTTGGATGTTGAAATTCTGTTATGTTGGTTTAGAAATTTACTCTCATTTATCTAATGTCTTAACTTCCCAACCACATTGCAAAATTGGTAATTAAAAAAAAATATGATTAGAATTGAAAGCACATAAACTATACTGATAAAACAATTTCTGTGTAAGAGAAGTCTTGAATTTCCCAAGTTTGGAATCAAGCTCCATGTTCAGACTTTTTTGAACATTACAAAGAGAATGCACTACAAATTCCAATTTAGCTAAGGGATGCCAAATTCCCACAGGAAGTTCCCACAGAAATATCAGCGCTGGTGAAAGAAGGAGAAACACAAGTATGGCAGATGCAGAAGCCACAGAAATCCTGTTTCCTGATACTTTTCCAGTAGTCACAGAAACATGCAGGAAGGCAAAGGCGGCTTCCCTGAACGTTACAGAATATTTCACCACAAAATTCTTTGTATTTTACATCTTCTCAACTCTGACTTAAATAATTGATTTTCCAACTAATTTTTTAAAAATACTTCTTTAGCTGTAAATGGACATGGCATTTTTTATGCATTTACTGTATGTGGTGCTGAGGGTCGAACCCAGTAGGCAAGCGCTCCACCATGAGGGACAGCCCCAGCCAAGCACCTTACGAGGTGTCCTGTGAAACACCAAGCACAGCCGCGGCAGAGCAGCCATGTTTCCTCACAGCAGGCTGAAGGCAAGCTGAGCCTGGGTTTTGCAGCACTAAGCAGGAAGAAGGGTGGCATCCCACTAGCACGGGCAGAGCCTGAGGCACAGCCTTCCTTCAGGAGTCTGCGTGCCTAGGACTACAGCTCACCACCCTTTCTTCAGTATCTTGTATCACTATTGCTACTCTTGGTTGCTGCCTCTGCATGTGCACTGACGGGATTTCATATGATAATGAGGGCACTGGAGACTAATGAAATATCCACTTGTTACTGAAGAGGAAGGTCAATATTAACAACAGATCCCTGTAGATGCCAACAAACAGTAAAAAAAAAAAAGTATTATTATTGCCTAATCTATTGATTCTAGCAAAAAGCCATGTTAAATCAGTTATCCTTTTCACAGTATTCAGAAAAAAAAGCCAGGGATATGTAGTGTCTTGACACACATTAGAGGCACTATAAGCTATGTATGCTTCATGCTTCCAATTACATAAAACGACTACCTGCAATGCCCAACTACAAAGTGTCACATGACAGAGGACAATGAGTCATAAACACCACTAAGAAACCTACTGTTCAGATGTTTCAATGATTCAATTTATTCACATATTTTTAAAACTTCCTACTTCAGAGGAAACACCTGTCATCCACTTAGAACTGGGACTGTTCATTCCCATGTCGTTAAGTGTGAGGTTTCATAACAGCATTACTCCAAGGGCGCACGTTTCCAAGGTCATTCTTGGGCTTATCTACAACACGGACTCTCTAAAGTACACACTGTGTGGGTGCGTGTCCCATAGACAGTGATGTCACAGAAATCCACTCCTGGGGGCATATTCTCATGCACAACAAGCTCTTGTTCCTCCATAAAAGTGCCGCCTCGCTTGCTGTACTCTGGGAGTCATCACTCATCCCCAGTGGACTGTTCAACAGCTGATGAGATCTGACCTCTGGAAGGCTTTCTGATATCATGGGATTTCCCTGGCTGGGATTTTCCACTGCACAAGGCTTGACCACTGTTCGGGACTCACTGCATTCGTAGGTGCATTCTGCTCCATGAAGGCTGGTGTGCAAGCACGCTCGCCTGCCTCCTGCTGAGGCCTTTCCCTACGTGGCTTCGTTTACAGAGTTCTGATCTGAAGGAACACTCTGATGCATAATGTGATGTGCCTGTCATCTGAAAAATCACCATAACTGCATTTTCTGAAGTGCAATGAGGTGAGATCTGTAAAAAAGTCACAGTGGGGCAGGGGCACACCTAGGTCATCCTCACTGTGTGAGTTCTCTGATGATTAATGAGCTGGGACTTCTGTGGGAAGGCCTTCCCACACTGACTGCACTGGTAAGGCTTCTCTCCCGTGTGGATTCGCTGATGATTAACAAGCTGTGACTTCTGAGAGAAGGCTTTCCTACATTCAGTGCATCCGTAGGGCTTCTCACCCGTGTGTGTCCTCTGATGTGGGACGAGGTGTGACTTCCGAGAGAAGGCTTTGCCACATTCCCTGCACTCGAAGGGCTTCTCTCCTGTGTGTATTCTCTGGTGGTTAATGAGACTGGACTTCTCCCTGAAGGCTTTTCCACAGTCGCTGCATTCGTAAGGCTTCTCTCCTGTGTGAGTTCTCTGATGTCTGATTAGCTCGGATTTCTCAAAGAACGCTCTTGTACAGAGACTGCACGCATAGGGCTTCTCTCCTGTGTGAGTTCGCTGGTGCGTGTTCAGCTGGGACTTCTGGGAGAAGGCCTTTTCGCAGTCTCTGCACTCGTAGGGCTTCTCTCCCGTGTGAGTTCTCTGGTGAGTTGCAAGACTGGACTTCTCACCGAAGGCTTTCCCACATTCTGTGCACTCGTAGGGCTTCTCTCCTGTGTGTGTCCTCTGATGTGAAATGAGATGGGACTTCTGACAAAAGGCTTTCCCACAGTCGCTGCACACGTACGGCTTTTCTCCAGTATGAATTCTCTGATGATTGGTGAGACTTAACTTTTCACTGAAGGCTTTCCCACATTCACTGCACTCATAGGGCTTTTCTCCAGTATGAGTCCTCTGGTGCCTAACGAGCTGGGATTTCCTGCTGAAGGCTTTCCCACATTTACTGCATGCAAAAGGTTTCTCCCCTGTGTGTGTCATCTGGTGTGACATGAGGTGTGACTTCTGGGAGAAGGCTTTCCCACACTGGATGCATCCATGTGGCTTCTCTCCAGTATGGGTTCTCTGATGGTTAATGAGGCTTGACCTCTCTCGAAAGGCTTTCCTACATTCACTGCATTCATAGGGTTTCTCTCCAGTGTGCACAGTCTGATGTCTGATGAGTTCTGATTTCTCAAAGAACGCCTTCCTGCAATCAGCACACCCGTAGGGCTTGGTTCCCGTGTGAGTCCTGTGATGGGTGACCAGCTGCGACTTCCTGCTGAAGGCTCTCCCACATTCCCTGCATCCGAAGGGCTTCTCTCCCGTATGGATCCTCTGGTGGTTGATGAGGTTCGACTTTTCGCTGAAGGCCCGCCCACACTCACTGCACCCATAGGGCTTCTCTCCCGTGTGTGTCCTCCAGTGAGAGATGAGGTGCGACTTCCGGGAGAACGCTTTCCCGCACTTGCCACACTCGTAGGGCTTCTCTCCTGTGTGTGTCCTCTGGTGGGACGTGAGCTGAGACTTCTGGGAGAAGGCTTTCCCACACTGGCCGCAGCCGTAAGGTTTTTCTCCTGTACTGGTTCTGTGATGTGTGGCAAACTGTGCCTTCTGGGGAGAGGTCTTGCCGCAGTCAGCACAGCCGTAGGCAGTCTCTCTTACGTGTCTGCTCTGATGTTTAATGAGGCTGGATTTTTTACTGAAGCGTCTCCTACATTCACTGCATTCATAGAGTTTCTCCCCTAAACGAGTTCTATGGAAAATGACAATCTGCGACTTTTTAAAGCTATCATTACCACATTTATCACATTCATAGTATTTCAACCAAGAATCAGCTTCCTCAGGTTCAGTGTTGAGAAACAATTTATCAAATACGTGAAAGTCATCTGATTCCATTCTTCCATAATCTGCTTTTGGAATAAGCAAATCTAAATGATGTCTTAAAATCAATCCATCTAAGTCACTTCCATTGTTTGATTTACTTAAAGGAACAAAGTTCATGCTTGGATTGAAATGTTTTCCAAATGCATCCCATTCATGACCTCTTTTCACATTTTTAAGCTTGTCTTGGTCATCCTGGTGCCACATCATGTGACCACCTACTTGCCAGACTTCTATAAAGGAAACAAAACACCTGTTTGGTTGTGCTTGACCAAATAAAACACCAAAAATGCTATGCTGACTGCTTTTTAAGGCTTAGCTTCTGAGTATGAAATGACTCCCCAAATGGAATGCTTACCCTCCAGGTACTGAAAAATACAGGAAGCAGTGAAAACAGAACAGACCTACACTTACCTTTGGCTCTTGCCAGGCGTAAGTTTATCAAAGAAAAATGTGAAAAGTGCAGGAAGACCCAGGCGTAGTCGCGCACACCTGTGATCCCAGCAACCTGGGAGGCAGGAGGATCACGAGTGTGGGGCCAGCCTCAGCAATTCAGCAAGGCCTAAACAGCTTAATGGGACTCCAATTCAAAATAAAAAACAGAAGAGGTGTGGCTCAGTGGTCAAGCACCCCTGGGTTCAAACTCTAGTACCCCACCAGCACCAAAAAAACATGCAGGAAGAGCAATCAGAAGTAAAGACAGGAGGCTGGAAGAAGCACCTCACTCAGTGCTCACTCATTGCATACCATGGGACTGCGACCCAGGAGAACCAATAGCAGGAGAGACAGGGAACAGATGATACAAAACACAACCAATGATGAATGAACTGGAGTGACTGCCTACAGCCACTTCAGGCTTTAAGAATGGGAAATACTGCGTGTATTTTCCCCCTCTGCAGGTGCTCTGGAAGTTTGATTTAAATTTGCCACACACATCTCTCACATTACTACCAACAGACGCTTGTTCCATGCACCACATTTCAAAACACGCTCACTTTCACGCAAACTCTCAGGCACAGAGCTTTGAAATCCACACAACAGTTCGCTGACATTGCCCCAAGACCTGAGTTCCCATTTTTTAGAATGTTCTGAGTTGGACGATAACTTTTTATGTCGCTCTATTTCCATTATCCTCACAATACAACCACGTAACGTAACACTCATTGCTGTAAGTGCTCTTCAAAAGGCCTGTATTTCAATAAAAACTCAGAATTTTTGTGAAGTCAATTGAGTCATGAAACACAATCAGTAATGTGAAAACTTTGGGTTTTTTTGTTTGTTTGTTTGTTTTGGTACTGGTAACTGAACCCAGAGGCACTTTACCAGAGTCACATTCCCAGCCCTTTTTATTTTTTTTACTTTGAGAGAGGGCCTTGCTAAATTGCTGAGGCTGGCCTCAACACTCTGATCCTCCTGTGGGATTACAGGCATGCACCACCAGCAGGTTTTACCATCTTCTAAACACATCTTCGTCTAGTTACATCTTCCAATCTGTGCACAGATTAAACTTTCAAAAGCGTAATGAGGTAATTTTATTTTCATTTAAAATTATGAATCAATCCTAACTCCTCTTGAGTGTGTGTGGTCCTGGGAGCTAACCCAGAGCCCACCACAGAGCAGGCGAGCACCCCACCTCTAGGTCACATGCCAGCCCTCCCAGCTCCTTTATCGTGCCTGAGTGGGCTGGCTGCAACTCAGTGGCAGAGCCCCGCCTGGCACACTTGATCCTTGATCCCACCCAGGATTGTAAAGAGAAAGACAAAGAATCACTGGAGAAAAAACTCTTTCACGATCACTGCCTCTACGTAGACACAGGCCCTGGTCTCTGCCCCTCCCGGTCACTCTAGGGCTCCCAGAACACTGGCCTCCAGCCACACAGGCTTCCATGCTGTTCCTTAAAGTCATTACGCCTCTTCCTGACCTCTGACATTCTTATCTGTCATTCCTTTTGGGGACAGTTTCCCAGTCTTCACACAGCTTGCTCATTTCACAGTGCTCTTGTCTAGACCCAGCTTCTCCACATTCATTATTCTGCCATGGACTACAAGTTATTCCCTCAAAAATCATATGTGAAGCCCCCACTGTGTCTGCATTTGGAAAAGATGAAGGTCAAAAGGGCCAAGAGAATGGAACCCTGAACTGACAGGATCGGTGTCTCCATAAGAGACACCAGAGAGCTGGGGCTGGGGCTCAGTGGCAGAGCGCTTACCGAGCACACGTGAGGCACTGGGTTGGACCCTCAGCACCACATAAAGATAAATAAATAAAAGTGTTGTGTCCATCTACAACTAAAACAATAATTTTTAAAAAAGAGAGCAGAGAGCACTGTCTCCCCACCAGCATGCACTGAAGAAAGGTCATACACAGCAGACGGCAGGTGTCTGCAAGCCAGAAAGACAGCCCTTGCCGGAGAGCTGGCACCAGGATCTTGGATTCCCCACCCTCCAAACTGAGAAATGAACTTCTTTTTTTTTTTTTTTTTTTTTTCGGTATTAGGGATTGAACCCAGGGGTGCTTAACCACTAAGTGACATCCTCAGCTCTTCATTTATTTTTTATTTTGAGACAGGGTCTCTCTAAGTTGCTGAAGCTGGCCTTGAACTTACAGTCCTCCTACCTCAGCTCCCAAAGTTGGTAGGATTACAGGCATGCATGCACCATCACACCTAGCCTAAGAAATAAACTTCCATTGTTTAAGTCGTTCCTTCTGTGGTATTTCGTGTGGCAGCCTGAGGAGACTAATACATTCTCTGTTGTGAAATGTGACTTCCACAGCAGCCATGCCAGGGTCTGAACTTGACCTGGGTTATTTGCTCTCCTGTTCTTTCACCTTTCCACTACAAAGTGAGCATTATGCAAGGAGGAAACGCATCCCTACTGCCCCTACTATGCCCAGGGCATCTGGCTCAGTGCTTAAAAAGCAGCAGAGACCAGCAGGTATTTAGCGCAGAAAAGCGAGTGCTCTCCAGAGAAAGCCTGCCTACACAGTTGGCCCTCGGCTACTGACTGTGACGGGGCTTGAAGAGTGTTCCCACCATCTGTAACTGGCAAGAGGCTCCCGGGCCTGGACACACACCTGGAGTTAAGACTTCTGGGTCTGTTGGCGGAGGGCGTCAGAGCAGTACCTGCCAGCTCACAGGAGACCACAAACAGTGAGGCCCTCAGGGGCTGCCCTGGGCGGACAAACTGGACAGCTGTTACTACTACATATTGCTGCAGGAGAGTGCAATGTGTGATCACCATGGGGGTCACGGAAGCTAGTACACTGGTCCCTTCAGACTGCCTGGGCCTCTTTCTATGATCCAGTCTCAGTAAGGTAGAGAAATAAACCCCAACCATAAGGACAACTACAAGCTGGGTTCCTGGAGCCCTTCTTATGACTCTGAACATGGGGGTGGTCTGTGGACACCTATAACCAATCACTGTTTGCATAATTAATTTTGACAATTAACTTTGCACTGCACTGCCTTGCAACAAAACGTGAACATTCAATGTTTAAATGCTGAACAAAAAATTAAGAAAACAAAAGCCAACTGCAAATGTCTCATCTTCTTAACAAAGTGTATGGCTTGGATCTGGAATGCCCCCCAGTCTTGTGATGGAAGCATGGTCCCCAGTGTAGCAGGGTTCAGAGGTGGGGCTTTGTGGAGTGACTCTGACGTCATCAGTGGAGTAACCCGCTGGGCGGTGGCCCTGGCTGAGAAAGGAGGTCTCGGGTGCCCTGAGCTCACCTTCTCCCCAGCCCCATCCCCTTCTCTGCTCCCAGCTGCCACGGGCAGAGCTGTCCTCTGCACGCCTGGCACCATGACATTCTCCCTCACCTCAGTTCAGAGCAATGGAGCCAGCCCACCGTGGACTCATTCTGAAACCCTGAGCCAAATTAATCAATCTGGGGTTGGCTTGTAGCTCAGCGGTGGAGCGCTTGCCTGGCACTGGGTTCCAGCCTCAGCACCACATAAAAATAAAAAAAATAAAGGTACTGTGTCCATCTAAGATTTAAAGCATAAAAATAAATAAATAAAATAAACCTTTCCTCCTCTTATTTTTCTCGAGCATTTGTCACAGCAGTGCCAAGCTGACCAACACACTAAGCTCCACGTTCTGGAATTGTTTCCAGTGATCATTAAAGTAGTGGGTCTCAACTAGACGTGGCAATAAAAACTGCAAGACATCTCTCAACTCACAAATATGATCCTACCACACCAGATTTAAACACTCTACTGAATGCTTTTGATGTAGATTCATGATACCAACAGCTGGAAAAAATACCCAGATAATGTGCCAGTCTTTCCTCTGCATTAAAATAATGCTTGTGGGAGAAAATGAATGGATACTGTGCATTCCATAGTAAAGCAGAGAAACAAAATTACAGGTCTTTGCATATACATGTACAAAAAAACCTCAGGAACCAACCAAATAAAAAATATTGCAATACTGGGACCAGGTCTGGGATGGGACTTCAGAAAAGGGTGAGAACAATGTAGGCTGGAGTCCAGGAACATTTCCCATGAGGAGAGTACACACTGTTCCTGCAGAGGACAAAGACAGCTAGCACAGCACAATCCAGAGTTCAGATACAGAGAACAGACGTTACAAGTCTGCAAACGCTAAGGAGTGTTTCAATGGGCTGCCATAAATTTGCAGGAAGGGGAGAAAACAGACCAATGACAACATGCTGTCCTACTGGGGAGGCCCTCAGAAGAAGTCTGCGGGAAATGCTACTACTGCCTCACCCACGCTCCTCCGCCAGGTTCAGAAACACCTGCAGGGTGATGGCTCCATTGTTTAGTACAGTGATTCTGAACTTGCGCTTCACAGGGTGCTCCCATGTTGAAGGAAAAATTAAGGCGCTGCAATGCACAAGCAGGTGTCTTTGACCACAGGGGAAGGAAGAAAAGATCCCACGCACCAGGGGAGAGCAGATCAAACGAGTAAAGACCTGCGTTCAAAGGCAGGGCATAACCCCAGGGCTCTGAGGAGGAAGACAGGTTTGATCCTAAGCTGCAAACCAAGAAGCCACCTCTGACTGCCATTCACCTGAGCAGCTGATGTCAACTGCTCCCAAGCACCATGCCAGTGTAGTGATTTTGAAAAGAGCAGGTTTCGAAGATGCCCAAGCCAGCACTGCTCAGCTGAGGCTGGACTTCTACTTCTACCTGTCCTCCTGGCTCTCTCACGCTCACCTGGAGAGTCTGGATGTGCAGTGTCTCCATCTACCACCCACGGCTCTTCGCCCTGCTCCAACTTGAAGATGACATCTGGTTTCACAACTTCATAGCCTGTTGGGGGAAATCATGAAGGCCATGGGTCTGGTTCCTGGGTTTTAGAGCCTCTGGAGAAGCAGCAGGACTTAACAGAGAGTCTGCATCTCAGAGCAGGCAATTCTCAAAGGCAATGGCAGCCCTGCACAGCTAACAGGTCTAAGGATCTTTGATTTCTATGATCCAAGTTCAAACCATTCAACAGTCTTGGGAGCCACAATGCAGGGTTCAACTCCAGCCTCTTTTGACTACTAGCTCTCAGTCCCTGGGACAGTTAGTTAACTTCTCAACTTCCCTTTGCCTCAATTTTCTTTTTCTTTCTTCTTCTTCTTCTTTGTTTTTGGTGGGGGGGTAAGTAGGGATTAAACTTAGGGGCACTCAAACACTGAGCCACGTCCTTAGCCCTATTTTGTATTTTATTTAGAGGCAGGGTCTCACTGAGTTGCTTAGTGCCTCTCTTTTGCTGAGGCTGGCCTTGAACTTGCAATACTCCTGCCTCAGCCTCCCAAGCTGCTGGGATAACAGGCGTGAACCACCTCACCCGGCTGCCTCAATTTTCTTATCAGGAAAAAAGGATCATCATGGTACCTGCCACACAGGACTGCTCTAATGACAAAATGGATGGGCTCCCTGCAAGGCACACAGGGCCTGTGTGGTGTGCACTATAGCCCACCCAACGATATCATCACTTAGGTTCGGAGGCTGGTAATGAACTCAAGATTTCATTAGTGGGATCCAGACACTTTCTTGCTGTCATAGCTCCAGAATTTTAATTTCTCAAATTCTGGTCCAAAATCATTAAAAATTTCAGAAGCTTATACCATTAAGCAACTTTATAAAAAAAGAAAAAAGAAAAGAAAAGGCTTGGACATACTCTGAGGCCCCTGAGGAAGCTTCTTACCCAGTGACACTAGGATGCTGTAGTTCTCCAGCATGACGTCCTTGTACAAGTCCTTCTGATGGGGACCCAGCAATAGCCATTCCTTTTGGGTGAAGGCCACAGACAAATCTTCAAAGGAGAACGATTCCTGAAAGAGCACGATCCCAGTAAGCCAGAGCGGTCATCACCTGATACAGGAAGGATGTGCCGAGGCCCTGCACGCTGCTCTCACGGCTGTGTGCCATACAGACAACAATGTTTTTTTTTTTCTTTTGGAGGTGGCAGGTGGACAGGAATGATACTGTGGAGAGCAGGGTAGTATCTGTGCTGCTAACTGTCTCAAGGACAAACAGGACTGCTGGGCCCCTGTGCTTACCAAGGTTGTTAAGAGATATTTGTCCGAGGAATGTGCGGTTGCCTGGAGACCTTATCCATCAAGGACGGGAGTGGGGCTTAGCCCCGACTCATCTCCTGCATAGTTCACCCCTTCCCTCCTCCCTTCTTCCACTAGGACCGTTCAGTTCTGGCAGGACCCAATGAGAATCAAATAGATTGGCCAGACCCAACCAGAGGAGGACTAATGTTTAGCTGTTCAAATGTTAACCAATTAAAAGAACACTGTAAAACTGCTTGCCTTTCATTATAAAAACCCTGCTAACGAGGGCTCGGGGCCTCTCTTGGCGTCACTGGTTAAGGATGCAGAGGACCAGGTTCGAACTTGCTAATAAATGACTCTTTGCTGCTTGCATTGATCGTGGTCTCTGGTGGTCCTTGTGGGGTCTCGAGCCTTTGGGCGCAACAATACCTAAGGCTGCAGTCAGATCCGTGCATTCTAGGCAACTGCTCCACCACTGAGCTGCATCCCCGCTCATCATTATTTTACTTTGAGACAGGGTCTCGCTAAGTTGCTGAGGCTGGCCTTGAACTTACAGTCCTCCTCCCTCAGCCTCCTGAGTTGCTGGGATCACAGGCCTGTGCCACCACAAAAACTGTTCCCTCTGCCTCGTATCTTCTGCGATCAACGTCATCAATGAACACGCACCCTTTCATCTACACGGCACAGGCAAACTAGAGAGGTGACCGTTATTTATTTATTTTTTGTGTTGCTGGGAATCAAACCCAAGGCCTCCCACATGCTAGGCATGGAACAGGCGACTTTAAATTACCAGAACCAACGACACATCTTATGTGAACCTCAAATGTGGCACTGGATGAGGCGGCAGCAAGCGACAACAGCACCCTCAAAACCTACCTCACTGTACAGAGGGCTGCAGCACCTTCACCTGCGATGGAACAAGCTGTCCTCGTAGCGAAGCAGAGAGGGAAGGCTTCATGCCAAGTAGAGCAGGAGGTGCCTCTACTGACTGCAAACCTGGCTCCCTGGAGCAGGTGAAGCTTCACACCCATTTCAGGAAACTAGTAAGTGTCCACAAAAGAGAGGGTACAGAGGCATCTTTGGAGGCAGCAGCCCCCACACAGGAGAAAGCACTGCCTGGGCCCAGCTGTGGGGTCAGCTCAGGTAAAGCACCTGCTTTGACTGTGAGGCCCTGGGGTCGATGCTCAGCACAGCCAAAAAACAAAAATCAAACCAACCACTGGAGCTGAGGAGCAGACACTTCAGCAGAGTGGGGAGGCGGGCACGGGACAGTGACTGCAGGCCGCAGTGGAAGGGGCACCAGGGTCAACAGGAATGTGTGGTCTTGCCACTGACAGTTAGCCATGGAAGACTTTACAGGAAGGGAGGTGACACTGTCAAAGGCAGGCTTTCAAAAGGTGACGATACTGTACCAAGATGAATTTGTCCCAGTCTCCTGAGAGCAAAAGAAAACACAAATTTAAAAAATAAAGAGTCGCATCAGAAAAAAACGTTTTAAACCTGAGAAGAGTATCGCCAAATGCACACTGTTCACCTTGAGAGTATCAGTGAATCTGAAGACAAATCAACAAGAAGCAATCATTCTAAACAACAGATGGAAAAGGACTTAAAAATTGACAGAGCTTCCCAGGTGCAGTGGAGCATGCCGTGATCCCAGCTACCCAGGAGGCTGAGACAGGAGGATCAAAAATTCAAGGCCAGCCTAGACAACTCAGCTAGACCCTTTCCAAAAAAAAAAAGGGACTGGGGATGCCTCTCAGGGTAGAGGACTCCTGGGTTCAGGCCCGGCGCCACTCTGCCCGCTACACTGGCAGAGCCTGGGAAGCAGTATGAGTGCCACCGGAGTCCCAGAAACAGAAAAGAGTACCACAGATGAGAATTTCCAGAGACGACAGCCACATGCTCCCTAAAACCAGCCAAAGGTGTACGCCTAGACTGAAGCAGCTCAGTGGACTCCAAAACAGGTAAACACAAACAATTTCATGAAAGAAAAATGTGGAACCATTCATAGGTAACAGCAATTCCAGTAGCTGCAAGTTTGTCTTAGAAAGCTGAGGCCAGAAAGAAGTGGAATATTTCTTTCTTTTGAGGAGTGGGGGTGGGGTGGGAGCACTGGGGCTTGAGCCCAGGGGCACTTAACCATATCCCCAACCCTTTTAATCTTTTATTTTGAGACAAGGTCTTGCTAAGTTGCTGAGGCTGGCCTTGAACTTGCAATCCTCCTGCCACCCTCCTGAGCTGCTGGGATTACAGGCGTGAGCCCCACCACACCCGGCAGGAAGTGGAATGTTTCTAAATACAAAAAGGAGAGATCTATAAGCACAGAATTCTGTCCCTAGCTTAAATACTCATCAGGAATGAGGATGAAACAACTTTTATGAAAGAAAGTAAAAGAATTCAAACCCAACAAGCCTGTTCTGCAAGAATTAGCAGTGAGAGATGCTCAGATAGAAAGGAAAGGGTACCAGTGTGACTTGGAAAAACCACACCTGGCAGAGATCTGGGCAAATACAATCCACTGTTCTTTCAAGTTCCTTAGCATTCACAGATGACTGGAGGGGAGACTTCGACATTCTGACAGAGCTGCTCACACACAGACGCGACGTGTGGAGCGCCTTGTGTAAGAGGGAAAGCAAAGGGACTAAACCATGGCAAGGCCCTAACTTCCCACAACGGCAGTGAAATAAGACGTACAACATTTACACGTCAGAAGACACAAGTTCAAGCGATTTAGTGAGACACTTCTCAAAAAACAAAAAATTTATTTTTAAAGGGCTTGGGTAAATGGTAAAGGTCAATGGTAAAGTGCCCAAGTTCAACTGCCAGAACCCTCTTTCCCCAAAAAGAGAGAAGAGAAAACAGAAATGACAAGACACAGTCTCCAGGGGAGTTGGCGCACAGATTTCTAACAAAGAACCTGACCCAAGCAAGTCTTATAACTCAATAATAAAAAGACAATCCCATTAAGAGAGAGGCAGAATGTCCAAATACAATTCATCAGAAATATGCGGGAATGGCCACTAAACACACAAAGCAGTCATAAGGGAAATACAAAGTAAAAAGCCCTAATAAGACACCCTCACATTCCCTAGAATGGCGGTAATCAGACACCAAGTCAGGGACAGGATGTGGAGAAACACCACCCACCGTGGGCTGGCGGAACGGAAGATGCCAGGACACCAGGAGCCTGGCTGCTTCCCACGAGGTACGGGGAGTCTGCTGCAGGACTCAGTGCTACTCTCGGGCCTGCACACAGGAGAATGAGGACATACGTCGACAGACACCTACACATGCTGCTCATGGCAGCACACTCACAACAAGGGCTGAAAGCAACACAAATACCCACCAAATGGTGAATGGATAAAACTATGTAAGACGCTACCACCCGTCAATTAATAGATGAATTTCTAAAATGCTAAAACATGGGTAAGCCACAAAAGCATTAAGCTAAGACACCAGACACAAAGACTACATATTATGTAAATCCATTTACATGAGCTGTCCTAAAAAGGCAAATCTATATAGAGAGTAAGCAAATTAGTAGCTGCCTAAGGTTGTGGAGAGGAATGGAAACTGCCACAAATGTACTCAGAGTCTTTGGGGTAATGGAAAACTTCTAGAACTGAAGTGTGGTAACGGTTATACAACACAAATTTACTTAAAAATCACTCAACTGCACACTAAAGTGACTAGATGCTACTGAGATCATAGATCAGCAAAGTTGTTAAGAAGATATTATGAATATAGCTATACTTCCCAAGAAACAATGCACCCAAAATGACACATAAAGAAACAAAATCTGAGTTAATCCTTTAATTGTTAAAGAAAATGACCACACAATTTAGAACCTTCCTTCAAAGGAAACTGAAGATCTAGATGGCTCCCATGGCAAATTCTTTCAAAACATTTAAAGGATATATTGATCTTATTTTTTTCAGAGAACATAGAAAGTACAAACTTCTCAACCATTTCACAAGGTCAGCAGACCCTGGCTCCCAAACCTGATGAAGACACAAAAGAGCAGCATTACAGGTTAGTAAAAGAATAAAAATTCCTAACAGAACAGGCACTACAGAGCACAGAGGTGCACAAGGCTGAAATGGGAGGATCCTTTGAGCCCAGGAATTTAAGACCAGTCTGTGCAACAGCACAAGATCGCCTCACAGACAATGGACAGCAACAACAACATATACAAAAACTGTGTTCAAAAAGCACAATGTGGTCTAACCAGACAGCCACCAGGACCCAGCAGAGGGGTGGGCACACAAGAGTCCCTGCTCCCACAGACATGCCACCAGGACCCGGCAGAGGGGTGGGTACACCAGAGTCCCTGCTCCCACAGAAAAGCCACCAGGACCCGGCAGAGGGGTGGGTACACCAGAGTCCCTGCTCCCACAGAAAAGCCACCAGGACCCGGCAGAGGGGTGGGTACACCAGAGTCCCTGCTCCCACAGAAAAGCCACCAGGACCCGGCAGAGGGGTGGGTACACCAGAGTCCCTGCTCCCACAGAAAAGCCACCAGGACCCGGCAGAGGGGTGAGTACACCAGAGTCCCTGCTCCCACAGACATACCACCAGGACCCGGCAGAGGGGTGGGTACACCAGAGTCCCTGCTCCCACACAGCCACCAGGACCTGGCAGAGGGGCGGGTACACTGATGACCCATAACAAACACAGGCATTCCAGAGCCTCATTCTGAACTTCTGCGATGTTGGAATCAGCCAGCCCACAACACTGCACCCTCAGAGACCTGGACAACTCTGAAGTCAACTTGGATCATATAAACAACTCTTGAACAGAAGGGTGACTGTCAACCCCGAAGCCCACACTGTCCCCCAACGCACCTGAGGCCCCTCACTGCTCTCCTGGCTCTGCGGCACTTGCTTCTCTGGCCCTGCTCACCTCCCGCAACGCCAGCTACTCCCTGCTCCCACCGCAGGGAACGGCCCTCACTGCCTACCTGCCCCTCCCCTCTCCCAGTCTTCTTCCCCATTCCCCCACATGCCCAAGCTCTCTTCCTTCTCTCTTTTAGCACTCACTCAAGGACAGTAAGTTTACTAAATTTAACTATTAATTTTTTGACCTGTTCCAGAATATTATTATGTTCTGGATTCAAGGAACCCCAGAGAACAATGCGGCAGGTTTTTGTTTTTACAAAGTTTAAGTGCGAGGCTTGATCAGAAGTGGGTACAGTAAATAGGGCTCAGTGGTATCTCTTCAAGTGGAGCCGATATTGGGATCAGCCAAGGTCACACACTGAATTAAAATATCATTATCCAGAGAGCCACCCAACCCAGGGCTCTTAACCCAAAGAAGTTCACATAGTAATCCTTCATTTAAAAGAAGTCCCAACTACACTGACAGATGGGCAAACACACAAAAATGTGAAAAAGCAGGGAACAGACTATCCCAAACACTCCACAACGCTTCAACAACAGGCTTCACTGACACCACAGTGCAGGAAATGTCAGAGAAGGAATTAGAAAATTCATAGTTAAACTGTTCTATGAGCTAAAAGATGATCTAAGGAGTGAAATCAGAGAGGAAAATACAGGAAGCAAAAGATCGCCTCAATAAAGGGATAGTGATTCTGAAAAAGAATCAGACAGAAAGCCTGATGAATACAAATGCAGAAATTCTTTTTTTTTAATTTTTTTGTGGTTATGGATGGACAGCATACTTTTATTTTATTTATTTTTATGTGTTGCTGAGGTTGGAGCCCAGTGCCTCACACATGCTAGGCAAGTCCTCTTGAAAATTCCACTGAGCTACAGCCTCAGCCCCAGATGCAAAAATTCTTAACAAAATACTGGCAAACTGCACACAAAAACACATCAAAAAGATAGTGGACCATGATCAAGTGGGGTTCATCCCAGAGATGCAAAGTTGGTTCAACATACAGAAATCAATAAATATAATCACCACATAAACAGACTGAAAGACATGATTATCTTGATAGATGCAGAAAAAAGCATTTGACAAAGTACAGCACCCATTCATGTTTAAAACCCTAGAAAAACCCGGGATAGAAGGACTTACCTCAACACCGTAAAGACTATATACAACAAATCCAAGGCCAACATCACTCTGAATGGAGAAAAACTGAAAGCGCCCCCTCTAAAAACAGGAACAAGACAAGGATATTCATTGTCACCACTCCTGTTCAACACAATTCTGGAACCTCTAGCCAAGTCAATCAGGCAAGAGAAAGAAATTAAACGGATATGAATAGGAAAGGAAGACCTCAAATTATGTGTTTGCAAATGACATTATTCTATATTTAGAAGAAACAAAAAATGCCACCAAAAGACTTCTAGAGTTCACAAATGAATTTAGCAAAGTAGCAGGATATAAAATTCACACCCAGTAAATCAAACATGTTCCTATACTCCAATCATAAATCTGCTGAAAAAGATTTAAAAATCTATCCCATTCACAATAGCCTCAAAAGATAAATACAATATTTGGGAATCAATCTAACAAAAGAGGCAAAAGATCTCTACAATGAAAATTATAGAACACTAAAAAAAGAAATTGAAAAAGACCTTAGAAGATGGAAAGACCTCCCATGTTCTTGGATAGGCAGAATTAATATAGTCAAAATGGCCATACTACCACAATTGCTATACAGATTCAATGCAATTTTCATCAAAATTCCAGTGACGTTCTTTACAGAAACAGAAAAAAGCAGTCATGAAATTCACTTGAAAAAACAAGAGGCCCAGACTAATCACAGCATTCCTTGGCAAGAAAAGCAAAGCAGGAAGCATCATAATACCAGACCTCAAATTATACTACAGAGTTACAGTAACAAAAACAGCACCAAAACAGGCATGAAGACACACAGACAAACCCACATAGAGTGATCACATTCTACACAAAGGTGCCAAAAACATACCTTGGAAAAGATAGCCTTTTACCATAAAACTCAACCCAAAAAGTATCAAAGACCTAGGAATTAGAACAGAAGCCCCATGCCTGCTAGAAGAAAATGTAGGCCGAACACTCTAACATGTCAGCTCAGGAACTGTCTTCCTTACAAGACTCCTAAAGTGTAAGAAGTAAAATAAAAAATCAATAAATGGGATGACAAATCAAAAAGCTTCCTCACTGCAACGGAAACAAACAAGATTGCAAAGAGAGAACCTACAGAATGTGAGACAGTTTTTACCACCAGTTCCTCAAGGAGAGCATTAATAACCAGGGTATATAAAGAGCTCAAAAAACTTAACACCAAAAAAGCCCCCAAAATAATCAATAAATGGGCAAAGGAACTAAACAGACATTTCTCAAAAGAAAAAATACAAATGGTCCTAAACTATATGAAAAAATGTTCAACATCTCTAGCAATTAGAGAAATCCAAATTAAAACTACACTGAGATTTCACCTCACTCCAATCAGAATGGCAATTATCAAGAATATAAGTAACCATAAATGTTGGTAAGGATGTGGAGAAAAGGGTACATTGTTGGTGGGACTGCAGATTGGTGCAACCACTCTGGAAAGCAGTATGGAAATTCCTCAAAAAACTAAGAATGGAACCACCATATGACCCAGTTATCCCACTCCTCAGTATATATCCAAAGGATTTTAAATCAGCACAATTCACAATAGCTAAGCTATGAAGTTAGAATAGATGCCCTTCAACAGATGAATAGATAAAGAAAATGTGGTATATCTATACAATGTGGAGTTTTACTCAGACATATAGAAGAATGACTTTGTGGCATTTGCAAGTAAATGGATAGAACTGAAGACTATCATGCTAAGTGAAATAAGCCAGCACAGAAAGGTTGAATGTTTTCTCTCATATGCAGAAGCTAATCCAGAATAAGCAGGAGGGGGGTGCTTATAAAGAAAAATCATAGGAGTAGACAAAGCAAAACAAAAGGAGGGAGGAGGGACGGAATAGGGAAAAACCTTGGAATGAATCTGATCTAATTTTCCTGTGTACATACATGAATATACCACCGTGAATCTCACCATCATGTTCATCCATAAGACACTAACAAAATTAAGTAAATAGGGGCTGGGGAGTGCTTGCCTAGCACATGTGAGGCACTGAGTTCCATCCTCAGTACCTCATAAAAATAAAACAAAATAAAGTAATTCATTAAACAGTTTTATATTTATATTTTTTTCATATGAATTGGGCTTCACAATTTAAAAAGGCAAATGAACAAAAAAACCACAGTTGGCAGGGAATGTAGCTACAAGTACAGTACTTGCCTAGCAGGCACAGCCAGGGCTGGACCTTAGCAATCACTAGTCCTGCTTTGGCACTCTTCCCTCAGATCATACTCTGAGCAATACTGTGGAAATTACCCCTGGTCAGTGAATGCTGGGTGGGGGCTGTAGCTCTGCAATATAGTACATGCCTAATATGTGCAAGGCCCTGGGCTTAATTCCCAATCCTCAGAACAAAACAAAACACCCCCATGCATTTATTACACTGTTTCTACTGGGAACACTACCTAGGATATTATTTATTTAAGCACTTCATCAAGGAAAAACAAACAAAAAAACAGAAACCTAATGATTGAGAAATACTTTCTATGTAGGATCTGCTTTTTCCTTTGAATTGTGCAACTTATATAAACATTCATAAATCTTTACAACTGTCAAAAATTTGAGAGCCAATTTTGCAGTTCAAATGCAATAATCATATAGGGCACTATAGTGTATAAATATTAAAACTTTAAGATCTTCTGAAGGCCCTACAGTTACTATAGCACTGCTCCAATTTTACCCCATCCTAATCTTCTATCCTAAGACTACTTCCCCCCTGATTTCTTAACAATTCATACTTCTCTTTTTACTGGAAGACTTGTACATCTCTTCTAATCCCCTGGAAAAACAATGAGGAATGAATAAACAACCCACCTGTACTGTGGTCATTTTCTGTTGCCTGTGGAAGAGGATTCACAAGTGTGAGATCTGTTCTATTCTGGTCTCTTCTGCCTCTGCCCCAAAACTCTGGGGTGAGTTCTTGGCTAGGACTTCTACACTGTGAGTGATTTCTGGCTCCAGGAACTCCTCTCTTAGCTCACATGAGCAGGCTTAATGGTGGGGACCCAGGATCTGTGGATGCAAAGACAAATGCGCTTCAACTGGAATGTTCACCAAATGCATTCTTTTAGTTAGTCTACGTCATACTTTATGCAAATATGTTCTTCCTCTGTTAGGAACTAGGAATAGATGACCATGTAAGGCCAGGTATGTTTGCTATACAGTTTAAACTGGTCTCTCAGGAACATAAGCAGCACACAGTAAAATATATCAGAAGTCTGTGTCTCTGCAAACAGACAAGAAATATCATAAATAAAATAATTCTGAGATTCATTCAAAATTCACTTGGACACCAAAGTGCAAATCACATTCAAAGATTCTATTTAAAAAAAAAAAAAAAAGGACGGGGCTGGGGAGATAGCTCAGTCGGTAGAGAGCTTGCCTTGTAAGCACAAGGCCCTGAGTTTGATCCCCAGCAACCAAAAAAAAAAAAGGACAACTCTGTTTTAGGCAGATAAAAATTTTCAAAGCTTATGTGATTTGAATTAAAACAGATCTGACTCTTAATCAACTCTTTCCCTTTACTGGCTATGAGAGTTTTACAAAAGAAAACTTCACCTGAGCCTTGGTTCCCCTGAAAATCCTCTATATTCTTCCTGCACTCCTATGTTTTGTCTGTAACTGGTTATCAATGTCTGAAAGAAATGTGTTACAATCTCCAAATATGGTAACTGGCCAGCTTCTCCTAGTGATTCTGCTGATGTCTGCACGTGCTTCTGGGAGACACTACTTCTACCCCTGTCATGACACTCCATGTCCCAGATGCGCTCTGCCTGGTCATTTACGTCACTGGCAACATCAGCATTCTTTTGGTGAGTTTATATCACCCTTCATGCAACTACATGTAAGATCTCAGCACCATCTGTTCCAGCAGCGCAGAGCTCAAATTTGTTATTTGATCCAAACAAATAATCTTTCTTCCTGATAAATTCGACACATATTTATCATGGTTATACTTCCTATTCCTTCGTTTTTTCTTCTGAGCCTGACTGGTGAGGACAGAGCAGATGTGGACAAAGGAGATAGTAAAATGAAGACAAGGGCTGGTGTGCCCGTAACAGCTAATACACTGTTGCCTCCTACGCATGAGACAACACACAGGGCAGTTTTCAGCTCTCACAGACGCCCCGCCCCGTAGGGAGTTTAACACAGTCCCCATTTTATACAAAGTTGAGACTTAGTGATTTAGAGCATGCCCATGATTACAGAGCTATCAGGAAGCAAAATCAGGGGCTAGGGCTGTAGTTCAGAGGCACTGGGTTTAATCCTTAGCACCATATATAAATAAATAAAGGCATTGTGTCCATCTACCACTACAAAAAATTTTTTTTCAAAAAGGGAGCAAAATTAGACCAGGTACAATGGCCACACCTGTAATCTCAGTGGCTCAGGAGGTAGAGAAAGGAGGATTTCAAGTTCAGGGTCAGCTTCAACAACTTAGCAAGGCCCTCAGTAACTTAGCAGGACCCTGTCTCAAAGTAAAAGCCAAAATGGGCTGTGGATGTGGCTCAGTGGTAAAGCATCCCTGGGTTCAATCCCCAGTACCAAAGTTTAAAAAAAGCAGAATCAGAATGTCTTCTCTCCTTCCTGTTGTGTTCAAGGCATGTACCACCAAGAAAGATCATCACATCATTTGTCACTTGTATATTTTATGTACACACACACACACACACACACACACACACACACACCATAAATTCTGGAATTAGCTCTTATTTCCAAGCATACGTTGTCACTTATTTCTACAAAAAAACAAATGAGAAATAGCTTGCATCATCCCTAAATCATCTTAAAAAGCAGCGCTTAAAAAAAAACACTTTAAAAACTTGGTGGGCACAGTGAAGCACATCTATAATCCCAGTGGCTCAGGAGGCTGACGCAGGAAGATCGAGAGTTCAAAGCCAGCCTAAGCAATGCTAAGCAACTCAGTTAGACCCTGTCTTTAAATAAAAAATATGAAATAGGGCTGAAGCTGTGGCTCAGTGGTTAAGTGCCCCTGAGTTCAATCTCCAGGACCCCCCAAAAAACCAAGCTTTTGTCTGGAATCCCACAGGCTTGGGAGGCTCATGAAGGAGGATCACAAGTTCAAAGCCAACCTCAACAATTTAGCAAGACCCTGAACAACTTAGTGAGACCCTGTCTCAAAAAACTGTAAAATAAAAAACAAATAAAAGCAAGCTGGGGATGGGGGTCAGTGGTTAAGCGCCCCTGGGTTCAATCCCAAACAACAAAAAGCTCTTTCTTTACACATCTTTTTGTGACACCACACCCCACACAGATAATATTCTCACTAAGTGCCACCTCAGAAAGACAGGTTTGTCTGTTATACAAGTTACTTCTTCATACCCTAAACTGTGATAATACATGCATTTGAGAACAGTGGCTGGTAGTTACCATTACACAAATACTAGAAGAAACTCTTGTTGCAAAAGTAAAATGAGGACATTTTCAAATGTATATAAGAAAAACATTACAAGGAACTCTTATTGCTAATCCACGGTTTAATTTTTTCCCCCCTGGTGGTACTGGAGACTGAACCCAGGTATGTTCCACCTCTGAACTAATTTTGAGACTGTGTCTAAGTTGCTGAGGCTAACTTCAAACTTAGAATCTTCCTGCCTCAGCTGCCCCACCCCCAACCCAAAAGCTGGAATTACAGACATTTGCCACCACAGTGGCTACTGATTAACATTCTTTTTTTTTTTGGTACTGGGGATCTAACCCAGGGACCCTTTACCACTGAGCTACATCCCCATTCCTATTTTTTTTTGGTGCCAGGAATTGAACCCAGGGGCACTCAACCACTGAGCCACATACCTAGACCTTTTTATATTTTATTTTGAGACAAGGTCTCACTAAGTTACTTAGGGTCTCACTAAGTTGCTGAGGCTGGCTTTGAACTTGTGATCCTCCTGCCTCAGACTCCTGAGCTGTTGGGATTACAGGTATGCACCACATGACTCATTATTTTTTGAGACAAGATCTCACTAAATTGCTAATGGTCTTGCTAAATGGCTAAGGCTGGCTTTTAACTTGCAATCCTCCTGTCTCAGCCTCTGGAGTTGCTAAGATTACAGTCATGTGCCACCATACCCCACACAGAAAATATTCTTAAGAGACTCAGGAAGCTGGGGATATAGCTTGGTGGTAGAGGGCTTGCCTAGCATGTGAGTAGCCTTGGGCTCAATCTCCATATCACAAGGGGCGGGGAAAGGATGGAGGAGGGGTAGGGGAAGGAGGAAGAGGGGAAGAAAAGGAAGAGAAGAGGAAGAAGAAGAAAACACCTGTAATCCCAGCTATTTGGGAAGCTAAGAAAGGAAGATCATAAATTCAAAACCAGCCTGGGCAACTTAGTAAGACCCTGTCTCAAATAGAATAAAAAGTGTAGGGTATGTACATCAGTAGTAGAGTGCTAATGCACGTGGTCCCAGATTCAATCCCGAGCACAAAAACTGGTAAAACATCTGTGCAATTAGAAAATTATAGTCTGCGTCACATGTGCACACACATACAGATCTAACACAATCCAAGAAAACACACAACAAACATATAATTTTCTTTGCATTATGTTTTCACTTCATTTTACAGAATAAAAATTATTACACTGTAAACAATAAAGCTCTTTATCATTCAAATCATTTCCTTCAGCAGATAGCTGAATTCACAGTGTAGCTTCAGTTTCCTTCATAATCTTGTAAAAGACTACTTGGTAAGGGTTAGCCAGGTTCCACTGAGAACTTGTCAAAAGGAGAGATATGTGAACATGAGTTAGATTTATTGCAAAGAATATCAAAGGTTGAGAATTTCAGGTGAAAGGGATGTGATAAGTAATCTGTGTAGTTTTAAAATATTTCTAAAGCTAGGTGTGGTTACACACCTGTACTCCCAGCTTCTCAGGAGGCTGAGGCAAGATGATCACAAGTTTGAGGCAGCTGGACAACTCAGCAATATGCTGTCTCAAAATAACAACGAAAAAGGGCAGGGATGTAGCTCAGTGCATGAGGCGCTGGGCTCAAGTCCCCTGGTACGGGGGACGGGGGACGGGGGGACGGGGGATCTGATATTCGTCATTCTGCAGACTCCAAACCTGCCTTTACTCATCGGAGCAAACACTTACTATGTTGGACCTTGAGGAAGGGTACCCCTGAACTAATTCTATGACAGACAGCCCTCACTTAACCCCTCAGCAAAAGAAGTTTAAGCCCCTCACTGTAGAATTTGACTCCTTTAACTTCACCGGCTTCACCGAGGCAATTTCCTGTGCAACACTGCACCTCTCTCTGCCACAGCAGCTCTCAATGTATCTGTGGAAGGGACAACTTGCATTTTCATCCTACAGTTCCACGCTTCCTCAAACTCTAAAAGAATATCAAAGAACAGCAAAGAAAAAAAATAATCTATTTGCTATGTACCAGATGTTTATTCCCCACAAAACCCAGTCCAGAAAAACAGCAAGTAGACAGGCACTTTTAATGCCAAGGATCTGGGACTCAGAAGACGGAGGCAGGAGGATTGATTACAAGTTTGACACCAGTTTCATCAACCTGGTGAGACCCTATATCAAAACAAAAAAGGACTGGCACAAAAAAAAAAAAAAAAAAAAAGAGGGAGAGGGAGAGGGAGAGGGAGAGGGAGAGGGAGAGGGAGAGAGAGAGGGAGAGAGAGAGGGAGAGAGAGAGAGAGAGAGAGAGAGAAAGGAGGTTCGCCTCTTGCCCAACATGTACCACAATGCCAGGAAGGGTCAGAGCTGGGGCCTGGACCTATGCAGTTGGCCTCAGAGCCTGTGACCACAACCTCTGCAAGTCAGCAAAGGCGTCCACTGTTCTGTTTACATTCAGGGTACAGGTGAAAGACAGTCCTCTATACAGAACTGTTATCTCCAGGACACACTAGGAATAAAAGCAAGAGAAAGACAAGTTATCAGGAGCCAGATGAGAAAACTCTCCGGGTAAGTTTAAATTCTTCACTTGGAACAAAATATTTTAAGGAAAGACAGTACTGATATACTGTAACGCCTTACAGCAACATTTCTCAATTTTTTAAAAGTAATATGAAAAAGATGCATTAAAAAGCGTCCATACATTTGCTGACTAAAAGGCACCAAATGAGACTATCCTGTCCTGTCATGCATCATGAATAATGCTCATTTTAATCTGCTTATTAAAATGCTGGAAACTCATCACACATTTCACATTTATAAGACAGAAGTACACATCCTCATTCACGTGCTCGACCCACAGAAACCCCCCGCCAGCAGAGCGGTCTCGGACCGGCACCACCGGCAGGAACAAAGAAAGGAACACAGCATGTTTTAAGGCCGGAAAGGCCTCCTCCTCTTCGAGGAAGCCGCTTTTGAACCAGAGACGACTTCAGGCCAGCAAGGGCCCGCCAGGGTCAGGCTCTGTCCAGCTCACCGACAGAGCGCAGCGACCGGCATGCCGCGGAGCAGAGGGCCGCCGGGGATCGAGCCCGGGCCCCGCGCCCGCCCGCCGCGCGCCCCCGCGCCCGTCCGCGCTCTCGCCCCGCCCCGCCGCGCGCCCCCGAACTCTCGCCCGCGCTACCGCCCCGCCCTGCCGCGGACGCGGGTCGTAGACACCACCTCCCCTCAGCCAGCTCGTCGCCCGGATCCCCGAGCATCGTCGCGCAACCCAACCAGACGCGGGAAAACGCCGCCCCGCGCCGGCGGCCGCGGCCCCGCGGAGACAGCGGCCTGCCCGCTAGCCTCCGGGCAGCGAAGGACAAAGAGCGGGGCGGGGCGGGCCGAGAGCGCGTGCGCGACGGAGTGGATCGCAGAACTACTGCTCCCAGCGTGCCCCGCGGGACGCGCGCCACGCCCGAAACGCTGACGCCCGACAGGAGCGCGCGCGGGGGCAGCCCGTAGGAGAAACCGGGAGGAGGGGGGCCGTGGATCCGCCCGTAGGTGGAGCCGTGGGAGGAGCCCTCGGGAGGAGGGGCCGTGGGAGCCACCTGTGGGCGGAGCCGTGGGAAGAGCCCTGGGGAGGAGGGGCCGTGGGAGCCGCCCGTGGGTGGAGCCGTGGGAGGAGCCCTGGGGAGGAGGGGCCGTGGGAACCGCCCGTGGGTGGAGCTGTGGGAGGAGCCCTTGGGGGAGGGGCCATAGGAGTCGCCTGTGGACGGAGCCGTGGGAGGAGACCTGGGAAGGAGGGGCCGTGGGAGCCGCCCATGGGTGGAGCCTGTGGGTAGGTGGGGAGGCGGTGGGAGGCTCCTTTAGCAAAAATTACCTCCTGATTAATGTTTCTGTGCATTGGGCTCAGTGAACTTTTAGTAGAGGTAAAACAGGCAGCAGCTCTCACTAAGGATGTAGCTCAGCGGTAGAGCACTTGCCTAGCATGCAGAAGGCCCTAGGTTGCCATGCCCTGCACCAAGAAAAAATTTTCTTTTAAATTCCTGTTGGCGCTGTCGTTTGCAAGAGGTTCCACAGAAGCATGCCCTCAGAAGTCCTGTTTGTTTGAAGGGATTCATTATGCAACTCTAGATCTTTCTGATATCGCACCTAATGATATTATAGCCTGTCCTGCATTTCATCTTCTCTTCAAGGACCTTGCTTATGCTGAGAATGTTATTAGAAAGCCATTTCCTCCATGGAACGGCTCATTTGTAGTTCTTCATTGCTCTTATTTTGTTATATGCATTGAGAAGCTAGGTAGAATCTACATTATTAGAGTTCGGTAAGTAAGTTTTCCATTTTACATCTACAGAACAAAGTCCCATTTTCTCCATGTTGTATAGCACTTCACTCATGTTCCTTCAAAGCCCTCACCAGCAAGCTCCTTCATGAAGATTCTGCCAAGACCCTCTCCAACGCCCTTCCGGCTTTATTAATATTTTCCTTGAGGTCCTGGCAGATTCTGGGTGGTAACACCCAGTGCCATGTTTTAAGTATTTATTGCAGTAGCATCCCACCCCTGGTACCAAATTTTTATTCCCATCACTTCTGCTTTTTAAAATATCACCCAAAACTTTGTAACACACATGACTATGAAGATATTATTTTTCACGGTTGAACTACTTGAAGTTTCTTAACATTGCAGACTCTCAAGAACTGCTTTAGTGACATAAGCCTGTAATCCCAGTGACTTGGGAGACTGAAGCAGGAGGACTGAAAGTTCAAAACCAGCCTGGGCAACTTAGCAGAACTGTTCCTCAAAAACTAATAAAAAGGCTGGGGATGTAACTCAGTGGTAGAGTGCCCAGGGTTCAATTTTAGGGAGTGTGGAGAAGGGAAGGAACTTCTTACATGACAGATGGTCTTCAAGAACAAGTATTCCAGGAAGCAAGGAAGAAGCACGTTGCTTTTTATTTCCTGAAAAGTGTTGCACCACAGTTCTGTGAGTTCTTGTTCTGGACAAACAAGAGGGCAGGGAAGGGGTCGGCCTGACCAGAGGAGAGGGAACAGCAAGTTGCGTGTGTGTCAGAATGCATTCACCCCAAGAAAGCTTTCCCCACAAGAGAACAAAGGGAGGTGGGGACAACTTTAACCCCATAGGAGACATTAAAGCCTAGGCAACTTCAGAAAGACTGTGCACCCCTTAGGACTCAGCCAGCGAGGAACCAGGGGAAGGGCCTTGCCCTCTAGGGGATGAAATGCTGGTTGTACACAATCTGCACATCTCTGACTACCACACACTGGGTCTTGCAAGACCATCATTAAAGTAAGGCCACTGTTTTTGTTATACCTTGTATTTCTTAGTTCGTTCTTTGGGTTTGAGCAGGTGAGCAGATTTCTCACAGCTCCACCACATTCTTTTGGCTTAAAGTAAGTTACAAAACTCAAAGAAGACGAGACTTTCAATGGGAGGAACAGGTAGACCACATTATAAAAGATATGAAATGACAGATACTGTTAGCACCATCATTGGAAAAGAAAATATGTCACCTATGTAAAATATGGTCAATTACCAAAATTTCATATGGTCATTCTAATACAGGCATTTACAAATGTGTAAAAAAGAGACCTGAATTCCATTGATTCTGAAAATTTCATCTAATAGACTACCCTATGACATTTTCTTCTGCTGTCTCTATACTGATTTGGTGTAAAGGTTTTACTACAATTGTAAAGTGAATTTAGAAATAGTTTATCCTTTACATTTTTTCTAATACTTCCTAACTCACATAATGATAAAGTCCTCAATGTTTGGTAAACTTACCTGGACAATCATCTAGTCTTCTTATTGTTCACTTAAATTTGATTATTGATTTTTTCAGTATTGCTTCTTATGCTTGGTCAATTTTGGCAATGTATAATTTCCTAGAAAATTTTAACATGTTATCTAATATTGAAAGATTATCTAAGATAACAAATTTAGAGATCTGAGGTTTATTCTTTGTATTCTCTTAGTTTTCAAAAATCTAAACTATCTATCTATCTATATATCCTTATTTACAGGTACTTTATCATGAATGCCCATGAATCTATCCCCCAGTCCAAGAAATAGGAAATAAATAATTTGCAACTTCAGTTTACTTCTCCCTCTTCCTCGCTCACTGCTTCCTCCACAGAGATAGAAGCTATCTTTTTGGTTATCATTTCATAGCTTTTTTTCTGGGTGTGGGGGTGTACCAGGAATTGAACCTGGGAGCACTTAACCACTGAGCCACATCCCCAGACCTTTTTTATATTTTATTTAGAGATAGTGTCTCACTGAGTTGCTTAGGGCCTCCATAAGTTGCTGAGACTGGCTTTGAACTCTTGATCCTCCTGCCTCAGTCTCCTGAGCCTCTGGGATTACAGGCATGTGCACCACACCCAGCTCCTAGATTTTAATTTCATTGTTTGATCACATCAGCATATGTGTCTAAACAACACATAATTCCATTTCACTTTATTTTGGTTTTTAACCCTGGTATTTCACTACCTGTAGCCTTTGGGGAGTTACCCTCATCATCCAGTGTTATAAGTCTAGAACTTGAACATGTTGTTTATTCTATTGCAATTTATTTTGTAGTATACATATGTATATATTCATTTGTGGGAGTCCTCTCTGCCACATCCCACGTGGAGGAGAAAAGGGTTAACTGCCAGAGGAGGATGTTGGTGGTTTTTCTATCTATTACACAAAAAGTTATCTACTCAATAAACACACAAGAGCCAATTATAGGAAAGGGGGCATGATGGGTCTGGCCATACCAGCTCTGGTCTCTCACAACAATTCGCCCAACTCTCTTTTATTTATAACATACAGTAAAGGGGGCCAGGACCAGGAGGAGCTTCTTCTGTGATGGACAGGATAGGGTGGAGTTAGGGAAGTCATTCTCTTAGGGGGAAAATTCCAGATGGAGACAGGGAACCACTCCCATGCTTCCTGGCAGTTCCTAGAAGCCAGGCCTCTGAGTCCCATGGCTCAACCTAGTCTGATTCTGCCAAATAAGGATGGCTTCCCACATTCGTTGACTGAATAGTTTATTCATTTTCGTTCTATATCTTTATTAGATTTTTCAACTTCACTGAAAGTTTTTTGAGATAATTATTAATTTACCTACAGTTGCTGGATATAGTGGCACATGCCAGTAGTCCCAGGTATTCATGGTGACTGAAGCAGGAGATCCCTTGAGCCTGGGAGTTCAAGACCAGCCTGAACAACATAGAGAGTTCCCATCTTAAATTATATCTGTAAAGTATATATATATATATATATATATATAACTGTAGTGCAAAAAATTAATAGGGAAATCCTTTCTACACTTGGCCAAAATTTCCCACTGTTAAAAATTTTTTTTAATTTTTAAATATAATTTTTAGTTGTCAATGGACCTTTATTTTATTTATTTATATGGTACTGAGAATTGAACCCAGTGCCTCACATATGGTAGGCAAGCTCTCTGACACTAAGCCACAAATCCAGCCCCCCCACTGTTAACATTTTAACAAAATTATTACAGTATCACAGCCTTTAGTAAAATATGCAATGCTTAAAAATTGCCGAGATTCACAAATTCATGGGTGTGTATTAAGTTCTATTTAACTTTATTACTTGGGTAAATTCATGTATCAAAAACCAGAGTCAAGATATTTGAGTTCCAACACCACAAGCAAATCTATTTTTATATATTTTGTCCTTGATGCTATTAAACATGGATTCATGAGGTACAGGAGAATTATGTTCTAGTGGCATTCTCCCTATAAGGCTATATGATCTAGTAGGTTTATACTG
This sequence comes from Sciurus carolinensis, assembly GCF_902686445.1. Lineage (NCBI taxonomy): Eukaryota > Metazoa > Chordata > Mammalia > Rodentia > Sciuridae > Sciurus > Sciurus carolinensis. The sequence continues at coordinate 143,336,113 of NC_062220.1, read as the reverse complement.
TTAATTTGAATTATCTCTTTACTTGTTGATAGTTATAGGTTAAATGGTATCTCCTTTCATAAAAAATGACTGTTGGAATCTTAACTCCCATTCCTCAGAGTATGGTCTTATTTGGAGATAGGATCTTTACAAAGCTAATCTTGCTAAAATGAGGTCATTAGCGTTGCACCATAAGCCAGTATGACTAGTGTCCTTATAAATAGGGATGTCTAGACACAGACACATAGAAGAGGAGGTAGACATAAGAAGACCCCCATCAGCAAACAAGGGAGAGGCCTAGAACAGATCCATCCCTCATGGCCTTAGAAGGAGGTCAGACAGCCTCCAGAACTGCCTAGCTGGTGGCCTTCTTATGGAAACCCTAGGAAATTGAGGCACTGACCTGCTGCCTGGTCACTCTGGGCGTTCCTGGAGGTGCCACGGTGAGTCTCCAGCTATGACTGTCATCTGTTTCCTTAGTTCTGTGAGAGTTTGCCTCATATAATTTGGTTCTCTTTTTAGGTACGTGTAAATTATTAATTGCTATAGCATCTTGATGTATTCACTCTTATCTTTATAAAATGTGGCTCTATCTCAAGTGAAAATTTTGTTTTAAAGGCTATTTTGGGGGATGGGAGTGTGGCTTAGCTTGTACAGCATGCATGAGTCTCTGAGTTCAATTTCCAGTACAGTAATATAATAGAATTATAGTTTATTTGGTCTGACATTAGGATAATTGCTTAAGTTTTATTATGGCTACTGTTTGTATGATGGATGTTTTTCCATTCTTTTACTTCTAGTCTATTTATATATTGAATCTAAAACAGGTCTCCTGTAGAGAGCTCATAGTTAGATCTTACCTTATTATCTTGTTTGACAATCCAAACGTTTTGATTTAGCTAATTTCCATTTGTTATTGGTATAATTGGATTATTGTTGCTATTTTCCCTTTCATTTATTTTGTCTTATGTTGCTCATGTCCCATGTGGGCAAAGGCATGGGTACCCATGGGGGGGATGGTCTGGCTGTGAAATAAAAGCAATGAAAGTAATGTATCAGAAAATAAAGGCAGGGGCTGGGGATTTAGCTTAGGGATAGAGCACTTCCCAGCATGCCCAAAGCCCTGAGTTCGGTCTTTGGCCCTGGAAAAAAAAGAAAAAAAGCGAGAAAATAAAGGCAAAAGGCAAGAATGCTTTTTAACAGGGGTGTGACCAGTTGCGCCAACAAGAAGGGTCTGGCTCTAACACAGAAGCAGCCCACTGCACAGACCCAATGGGATCTGCAGATAGGAGGTCTCAGTGTGGGAGGAGTCTTGTTGAGGGGCTTGCTTCTTGGTGTGGCAAGGGTTTTGCAGTAAACAGGTTATTTGGCATTTGGTTCTGGGGGTTACTTCCATCTCTGGGGCTGTGTGAACTTCAGCTGTGAGCTAGAACAAGGTGAGAACATGAGTTGGGTGTTCTCGCACCAGGGGGTTCTGCCTGGGAGTTCCCAAACTAGGGCCTCCCTATCTAAATCTTGAACGTCTCTCACACATGGCTCATAAATGACTTCCCACAATGTCTCATGTTTTTGTCTCTATTATTCCTTCATTACTTTCTTTTGCACTAAATGAATATTTTCTAAGGTAAATTAGGCTGGCCCCAAACTTGTGATCCTCCTGCCTTAGCCTCCCAAGTAGGTGGGATGATAGGCATGCACCACTGCACATGGCTGCAATGTTTGTGTTTTATTTTTTGCTGTACTGGGAATTGATCCCGGAGTCTTGCACTTGCTAGGCAATGTTCCACCACTGAGTTACACCTCAAGAGTGTTCCGTCCAGCGGAACCGGCGCAGAGAAAGGAGACACCACCAATCTTTAGTTGACAAGGTTTATTGTGTCCTCCCTGTTTCTCTGTCTCCTTTGTTCTCTATCTTCCTTCTACCTCCCTCTTCCTCTCTCCTCCCCCAGGCTCCTAGCTTATCAGCCAGTTATAGCAAAGCTTTCTCTCACGCAGGAGAGCATGCAGAGGAATGCCAGCATAACACTATATGAATCATGAGCTGTCCATGCGCGGCAAGATATTAGATAGCCAATCCTTGAGCCTGGCGTTAACAGGTCATAAGTCTCCAAGGAACTAGTAAGCAAGCAGCCTTTTTGAGTACTTCCTTATTTTGGTAGGCAATGCCCTTTGACTCACTGCCAGGTGCCATCTTGTCCAAGACGGCCCTCAACACAAGAGCCCATTTTTATCATTTTATTTTAAGACAGGTTCTTGCTATATGGTAGGGACTTTCTCACAACAAAGGAAAGATAATAAGGCACCATCAGTATCAGTGTGCACATTCCACAAGTCTGTTGTAACACTGTGACAACTCTATAGTACAGAAATGCAATTCCCAATCAGAATGCATATTACCTTACATGGGAGCTGGCATGAACAGAGGAACTCACAAGAGGTACATAAGACTATGACTCTTGCGTTGAATGCTCTGCCTTGAATAAGAATCTGATTAGCTCTAGTAAACATGCCTCCTTCTGAAGACCCAGTGTCCTGTCTCTCTATGCAAGAACCCTGCAACAGCTAAGGTGCCCAGGCTGGCCTTGAAATTGCCATCCTCGGGACTGTAGGTATGTGTCACCACGCTTAAAACTTGTCATGTTTTTTTTCTTAAAGAGATTTTTTTCACCATATTTTTTGAGTTATTTCCTCCAGGAATAGTTACTACTAATTTATACTATCTTGATTCCAACCACGTTAAAAACCTATTATTTATTGTTATTATTATTGGGGAGGGTACTGGAGATTGAGACCAGCCCCAGCCCTATTTTTGTTGCAGATGGACACCATACCTTTATATATTTTATATGTGGTGCTGAGGATCAAACCCAGTACCTCAAACATACTAGGCAAGCACTGTGCCACTAAGCTACAACCCCAGCCCAGCCCCAGCTCTTTTAAATTTATTTTGAGTCAGAGTCTTGCTGAGTTGCCCAGGCTGGCATTGAACTTGCAATCCTCCTGCCTCAGCCTCCCAAACTGCTGGGATTACAGGTGTGTACCTCCATGCCCAGCTAATTTTATATCTTTCAAAGAAGCTGAGGGAAGAACAGAAGCATATATGTACAGTTTTTGTCATTTTTGCCATGTTTTCTCTTTCTGGTTCTCTGTTCCCTTCATTTGCTCTGCTGGCCTTAAGTCGCCATCTGGAGCCCTTTCCCTGGCTTGGTAGTGTGCTCCCACCTTCCTTCCTGTGGTGTTGACAGGTTCCACTTCTACGTGTGGGGTGGGGAGGCGGGCAGCGGAGCTTTACCAGGCCTCAGATTCTTGGTTGGCACTAGTTCCCCTTGAATACTCGATTCCATTTCCTGCTACCCTCCACTGTTTCTGAAAAGATGTTAGCCACTGATCGTAATGGATTTCCCTTGTGACCCATTTCTCTTTTCTGCTCTCAACATTTTCTTCTTTTCAGATTTCAGTATTTTTAGTATAGGTATTAGATAATATTCTTTCTTTGCATGTATTCAGTGTGGAGTTCACTGAGCTTTTTGAATATCTAAATGAGAACTTTTCATCAAAGTTGGGAAGTTTTTAGCTATTATGTCTGACTGCCTTCTTTGCTTCTTTTTCTCTCTCCCTTCCTGCAGTACTTCCATTATGCCTATGTGGGTATGCTTGATTTTGCCCCACACTTATCTGAGCAAGTTAGGAAGAGCCCGTGTGCTTATTTTTATTGGATGTAAGTGCTTCTCTGATCTGTTAGGGTATAAAGCAAGAAGTATGCACATCTATGCCTATGTCTCTACACAGCTGTGAGTTCACACTCATACTTCCCACCCCAGCCCAACACCAGAGGAGCTCCTCTTCAAAATTTCTGACTTCCTTTACCAATGGTGAAAGACCTGGTTCTCATTTTCCATACCATAGTTACTTGCTCGGTCAGAACTGCCTATCCATAACTCTATGAGAAGCTCCTAACCAGAATCCACTAATTCCTCATAGTTCTTAAGGATGAGGACACTAGTTGAAGTTCTGTATTTAGGAAATACACATAGGGAGGGCAGATACTACCTCAGTACATTATATGCATGTATGCATATTATATGCAAAGAAACCCATTCTTTTGTACAATTAATATGTACTAATAATGAAAAATATACAAAAAGACAACTCAGGTAATTGTCCCACCCCCTTACTCTAGTCTCACAACCTATAGGTAATCAATCTGTTTCTAGTTTATTCACCCAGATATGTGCAGTTACATGATACTGTATATTTCTTCTTTTGATTTTTAAAATTATTTTTTGGTACTGGAGATTGAACCCAGGGGTACTTAACCACTGAGCCACATCCTTAGCCCTTTCCTTAAAAAAATATTTTTTTAGTTGCAGATGGCACAATACTTTTATTTTTATGTGGTGCTGAGGATCAAACCCAGTGCTTCTCACGTGCCAGGTAAGAGCTCTACCACTGAGCGACATACAACCCTAGATCCCCAGCCCTTTTTATTCTTTATATTGTGACAGGGTCTTGCTGAGTTGTTTAGGGCCGTGCTAAGTTGCTGAAGTTGGTCTTCAACTTGCCATGCTTTTGCTGTAGCCACCCAAGTAGCTGGGATTACAGGCATGTGCCACTGTGCCCATGTTGCATTTCTTCTTCTACCACAACTTAAGTTCTCCAGGAATGCCACATCTATTTCCTACCACTCCAACCTTTGACATGGTTCTGTTGATCCAAGCTACCAAACCATCTCTGGTCACAACTTCCTTATCATTTAAGATTTTTCCATGGCAACAGTTTCTCAATGTCCCAACATCTCACTGGCAGAAGTCACAGATTCTAGGTGTACACAGGCAATAATACTATTTAACATGAAGGGTCAAAAAGTTCTTATCTTAGGATATAAACAGGAATCTAATTTTCTTCTCATGTCAGGAAAACACCATATAACCCACTTTTCTCTAAAAATGTGTCACCATACAGCACCCCAGGGCAACAGCTTTCCATTAAAGCCCTTACATTGTAAGAAAGAGAAATTCATTATCTTAAGCAAGACTCCTGCACCACACACACATATACTGTTGTATGTAAGCACACAAAAGGCCCAAGCAGAAGAACATGCAAACTTACTCGGGGAACCAATTTAGCAGAACTAATGACCTCAACAGAATCCTGAGATAATGAATGAGTTCCCACACTCATTCCTGTTCATGTGAGAGTGAATTTTAGAATCCTGAGAAAGAGGTCATCCTTGTCCAGCAAGGGGGCATAATGCTCTCCTGCTGGCCAGTGGGAAGGACAACCTGACAGCACAGGACAGAGGAGGTGTTCCTCCAGAGAAAACAGGCCCGCTCCTACCCGTCAGTGAACAGACAGACCTGCTCACAGGCACGGTATGTGTCACCATGTGCTTTTTGTTTCTTTTGGTGGGGGAGGTACTATGGATTGAACCAGGGTGCTGTTACTACTGAGCTACATTCTAGCCCTTTTTATTTGTTATTTAGAGATATGTCTCACTAAGTTGCTGAGGGCCTTGCTAAGTTACTGAGGCTGGCCTTGAACCTGCCATCCTCCTGCCTCAGCTCCCAAGTCACTGGAATTATAGGCGTGGCCACCAGCCTGGCATAATGTGTTCTCTCAAGGAGCAGCCCTGCGGCCTGTTCTGACCTGCTCCTGGACATGACTACTCAGGAAGCGACACAGGTGTGGGCAGGACTCTACGCTTCCAATCATAAGCCAACAAGTTCTCAGTTCTAGTGCTAAGAAATAGAGACAATGCTGGTACTTAGCATTTAATATGGAGAATACTGGGGGTGTTATGTCACAAACTATCAAATATATATAACAAGTTACATTAAAAAATAAAATATCAAAGTCTTGAAAAATGCCATTCAGTGTTCATTAAGGAAAGTCACACAAAATATTCCTTAACTTTCAGAACAAGTACCTTGTGATTTTACTTTATCTACATATTAAAAAGAAATGAAAGACTTTATACTTCCCCATGAAAAAGTCCATTGTTTATAATAAGATTTTTTTATTTTACAAAAACATATCTTCAAATTTGGAATGTGGCTTTCCATGCAACACAGTTCCTATGGAAAATGATTCTGTGACTGAGTAAACTTGAAAGGTGTTCTCAGTGCGAATACCCCTCATCTTACTTGGTGCGCTGCCTGCCTCCCATCCCTTCAGTCCTTCTGAGACTGACTCCTGAGGGCTTCTCATGCTCTTTCCAGCTGCACTGGTCTCTCCCACGACTTGTTGATGCAAGTGCATTTTCAGGACCTCTGGTCATCACTCTGGCCCTCTGAGGTCTGCAGAGCATCTGCACCCGCGAGAAAGCCTCTCACGTTCACTTCATCACTCGGATGTCCCCCCTGTGCGTTTTCCTATGTATGCGGAGCCCTGAATTCCAACAGAAGGCTTTCCCACACTCGGAGCACTTCCATGGCTTCTCTCCCGTGTGGACTCTCTGGTGCTCACTGAGGGAGGACTTCTGAGTGAAGCCTTTCCCACACTCGCTGCACTTGAAAGGTCTCTCTCCTGAGTGGGTCTTCTGGTGGACCTGAAGGGATGCCTTCCTGGGGTAGGCTTTCTCACACTCGCTGCACTCGTAGGGCTTCTCTGAGGAGTGAGTCCTCTGGTGGATGATGAGCTGTGACTTCCCACAGAACGCCCTCTCACACAGGCTGCACTCGTAGGGCCTCTCTCCTGTGTGCGTCCTCCTGTGGACGACCAGGTACGACTTGCTGCTGAAGGCCTTTCCGCACTCGCTGCACCCGTAGGGCTTCTCCCCGGCGTGGGCACGAAGGTGAGCGGTGAGCTGCTCCTTCCTGCCAAAGGCCTTCCCGCACTGGCTGCACTGGTGAGGGCTGCTCCCTGTGTGAGCACCCTGGTGCACTGCGAGCTGTGTCTTCATGCTGAAGGCCTTCCCACAGTCGCTGCACCGATAGGGCTTCTCTCCTGTGTGCATTCTGGTGTGAACCAGGAGGTAGGACTTACTCCTAAAGGCTTTCCCACACTCACTGCACTTGTGAGGCTTCACTCCTGTGTGAGTTCTCTGGTGTACAACGAATGGGGACTTCAAACTGAAGGCCTTCCCACACTCATTACATTCATAGGGTTTCACGCCCGTGTGGCTTCTCTGGTGCAAAATGAGCTGAGACTTCCAACTGTAGGCCTTCCCGCATTCACTGCAACCATAGGGCTTCCCTCCTGTGTGGACCTCCTGGTGGACGATGAGCTGCGACCTGAAAGAGAAGACCTTCCCGCACTCGGCACACGAGTAGGGCTTCTCTCCAGTGTGGACTCTTTGGTGGGCGTTCAGGTTGGACTTGGCACTGAAGGCTCTTTCACATTTGGTGCACTCATAAGGCCTCTCGCCCGTGTGGATCCTGAGGTGCACGATGAGCTGTGACCTACAACGGAAGGCTTTCCCACATTCGTTACACACACAGTTTTTTCCTATGCTATGAATTCTTTGATGCTCAAGAAAATATGATTCCTCACAACCATAAAAACCATCAGGAATCTTTCTTATATAACTTCTGCTTGAACTCAAATTTTGTGTCCAGCTTTCCCCAAGTGTGTTATACTTATGAAATCTCTGTCTTGAAGAAACGTGCATTTTGCTTACATGAAGTTTTCTGAACATATTACAAGCATAACTTCTCTCAACACGTTTAAGCTCATCTTGATTTTTCTGGTACCATTCTTCCAAGACTTCTAAGAAAAAATAAAACAGAACAAAATGCAGTTCTTAAATTCTAATATGGAATTAATTAAAGAGCTTTAAAAAATGCTTGTAGTACCTGGGAGAGTGGCACTTGCTTCACATGCATGAAGCCCTGGTCTCAGTCCCAGGACAACCACAAAAAAACCAAAAAACAAAAAACAAACAAACAACAACAACAACAAAAAAACCCAGAGTCTATTTCTTTTCTTTCTTTCTCTTTTTTTTTTTTTTAATATTTTTTAGTTGGCAATGGACCTTTATTTTATTTATTTATATGTGGTGCTGAGAATCGAACCCAGTGCCTTGCATGTGCTACGCAAGTGCTGTGCCACTTGGTCAAAACCCCAGCCCCCAAAGAGTCTTTTTCTTGTGTTACTAGGCCTGTGACACTAGTTCAAAAGAAATACTGGCCAAGCATGGGGGGGAAGTGGGTAAGGGGGAACTGGAATCAAGCCAAGCCAAGCCAAACCCTCATGAAACTGGTAGTGAATTAGCAGTGATTGAAAAAAAGTTTTCTAAAAGGGCTTAAAAACTTACCCTGCACTTAGGGCCCAATTCCCACTTATTTTATATCTGAATTTTATTACTGTGATATTTTACTTGATTAAAAAGTGAATTCAGAGGACACAAGGTTCCTGGGGCAGGACGCTCAGGTCTGGTGACAATGAGGCCTCAGGAAGGAGGACGCAGTCAGGAGGAATGGCATGCCTGCCATCCCAGGACACAGGAGGCCAAGGAGGAGGCTGCAAGCCCCAGGCCAGCCTCAGCCACTCAGGAGGCCCTGTCTCAGAATGAAATAAAAGATGTGGGCTGTGGCCCAGTGGTAGAGCTTGCCCGGCATGTGTGAAGGCTAGGGTTCCATCCCCAGTACTGCAAAAAATACAACCCAAAAGGGAGGATGAGGGGCTGGGGCGGGGTTGGGGCTGGGGCCGGGGCTGAGTAGTGGAGTGCCTGCCTCACACATGCACTGGGTTTGATCCTCAGCACCACATAACGTAAATACATAAAATAAAGATATAAAAATACAATTATTAATTTTAAAAGGAGGATGAATGAGTCACAAAGTCTAACACTCCAAACAGAAGAAATGCCAAGTACAAAATTCCTGAGGAGGAGAACTGCTTGGCATGGAAACAGGAAAGGACTAGCACAGCCAAGACCTACTGGTGCAGGGAGCCACCCATGGCTTGTTTGTGAACCAAGCTTGGTTGAGCTATTAGACAGGAGGATCTGGCCTCAGGAACTGCCTGGGCAATGTGGTTATCTTGTGTTGGTTCACCACTGAAATTCAAATGCAAGCCCTGGGTGTGGGAGTGACCCACTAGAGCCAAATGGCTTGCCTAACTCCACCCCCATCCTGTTTTTCCCTGAGGAAGCGCCTACCAGTCTCCTTTTGATCTGTACCGCTATAAATAAACCAAGCAAGAGCTCCTTCCTTTGTTAGAGCCAGACCCTTATGGAGGTCAACTGGTCATGCCCCTGCCTTTAAGATAATTCTATCTTTTGTCTTTATTTCTGATAAATAAATTTCATAGCTTTTATTTCACAGCCAGCCCATCCCTCCTACAGGAACCTTTTCCCTCATCCACACAGGACATGTAGCAAGACACCAGGAAACAGAGCAGAGAGCAAGAAGCGGTTTGCTTTCAACCAAAGGTGTTTGTCAGTGGAGACTGTCATTAGTATTCCTCCTTAAAAAGGTGTGTCTGGTTGTGATGTAAAAAATGAGAAAGAAAAGGACAGAGAAGCACATTCGCAAGTGGTCCAGGATGGATGACAGGGGCTCGGACCACACTGAGGGACGTGCTGGAGGGAGAACCAGAGCATCCGCTGAGGGACTGCTGCAGGAACTGAGGGAAGGGGAGCGGGTGACGGAGGCAACAAGGTGCTGGTGCTCCTCGGAGATGGCAGAGCGTGGTGCGGGGCGGGGCCCGCCCTGGGCCCAGCTGCATCTGAGATCAGTGCACATGCAACCACATGAGTCAGTGGTCGGACCTGAGTTCTGTACTCAGGAAAAGTTCACAACATGTCCAAGTAACACAAGGCAGAGATCACCAGGGAACCTGGGCTGCAGGTGACAGCCCAGCTACAGGCTGAAAACACTATTTGTTGCTGCTGGTAATGACCAGACCAGGCGCAGGTGGAAGCCTGGGGCACCACTCAGGACCAGGCTGACCAGCACAGGCAAGACACTGCGTGGGCCTTGGCACTCTTTATACTCCAGAGCTCTACCTACACAGTCGCACTCCAAGGGTAGTGGAAAGCCCAAGTTAGGGTTTGTTTCAGGAAGTGAGGCAGTGGACCCACCACAAGGGAAACAATGAAGTGGCCAGAAGAAAGGAAAGCCTAGGTTTGCAGACTACCTCTGCACAGTAATCCACTGTTGTTGGATTACTACTTAACAGAATTAGTCAGAAAACAACAACAGAACCCCCCCAAAATAACAGACTGGAAGCCTGAAAGGTCTGGAAAGGAACCCCAAGTTGGTCTGTTAACAGCCTGATTCTTTAATCTTTAATACTCCAAGACTCACTGCAACAGGGGTGGGCACTGACCAAACTACTGAAACAGCCCCTAGAATGGGCATTCTCTCAAAAGTTCATCTGAGCTAAGGTCACAGAGCCTGACGGAAAGATGCCTCAATGGAAGTGCCAGGGCACAGAGCCTTCCCTGACCTTTCTCTGAAGGTGAATGTGCAGTGGTCAACAAAGGCTGCTGTCTGCCCTTCTAGAGGAATTTCCTAATTCCTTCCCCATGACTAGGCCTGCCTGGAGCAGACAATGTCTTCTAACTCATTGATAAGATCACGAGGGACACGCATATTTATGCAACAGCCCTGCACACACCCTACGGTGTCCTGGACCACTATCTAGGCTCAGGTCTAGGCACTGCCTCCCTTTGGGAAGGGGTGACTATGCATCACATCAACAGGAGCAGGTCTGAAGAGGAGTGGAGAAAAGGGCACGCTGTGCTGCATGCCACAGGTGGGATGGCCACACAACTCCTCTGACATCCAAGGCAGGTCCCTTCCTCCATGTAGCAGTTCTGCATGAGGACACTGCCCTTCTTCTGTCTGCTAGGGCTGATCATAGGGGCAGGACTCTGCTCCTAGAGCCCGTGCTACCCACCGTGACCAGTTCAGGCACTGCCACGTGACCTTTTTCTGGTGGTGCTGGGGACTGAACTCTGGGCCTTGCACATGCTAGGCAAGCGTGCCACTGCTAAGCCACATCCCCAGTCCTTTCTGCAACTTTTGAGATAGGATTTTGCTAAGTTGCCCAGGCCGGCCTTGAACTTGTGTCCTCCTGCTTCCTGAGTAGGTGGGATCACAGGCATGGCCTGTGCTGGCCTGGCATGGGAATTTAAAACAATGTACTGGAAATTGTCTGGTTTCTGAAGACTCTGGGCACCTATGAAGGGATCCTGCTACAGGAGACAGGACTTGGTCCAGCAGTTCCTGGTGACATCTGGCACAGAGGAGCTACTTGATGACGCTGGAGAGTTCACCCCAGGATGACAAGGGAGACAGGTGGACGCCCAAGAACTATGTCACCAGGCTTCTGAGTGGAGTTGCTCTACGGAAGACGGCTTGCCATTGGAGGCTGCAGACTCCTTATTGTTTTATTCTGGTTAAATCAGGGATTGGAGATGGATGTTTATTTCACAGACTAATGACAGGATGCTTATGAAAACAAACCAGCAATACCAGCTAAGACGATGAAAGCTCCTGAATATGGCTATGAACTGAGCTTCCGGCACACGACAAGATGATCAAGGTGGGTGACAACTGGGGAGACAAGGGTTAACAAGGTAGTTTTTCAAAGAATGAGACAGTAACAGACACAGAAGCAGCTGAAATACTGTCAAGGAGGAAGGAAACGGAATTCCCAAGTGAGCTAAGTCCAGGGTGCAACGGTGGCTGGGAAGTAACCTCAGCACTGGACAGTGCAAGGGCTGGGAGCCGGGGTGTCCCCGGAGGCTCCTGTGTGGAAGGCTTGGTCCCCACTGCAGCATGTTAAGAGCTGGGCTCTAGGGAAGCACCTGGATCCCAAGGGCTCTGAGCTCATCACTGGCTAGACCTCTGAGGGACTCACAGTGCAATGGCATTCCTAGGAGGTGGTGGACACTAGAGGAGGTGGGCCCAGTGGAGAAGGCGGGCCATGGGGGTACACCCAGAAGGGCTTACCTTTGTCCAAGATCACCCTCTCTCTCCCTGGTTCTCGACTGCCATGAGGTGAACAGCTCTGCTCCACTCAACCCTCTCTGCCACAATGCTCTGCCTCAAACTGGCCCATCACAAGGGGGTCAAGCAGCCACAGACTGAAACCTCTGCAACCATGAACCAAAACAACCCTCTCCTTCTTTCATCTGTTTCTGTCAGGCATTTTGTCACAACAACAGAGGGGGAAACGGGAAGAATGCTGATTTTTGGAAGGAAGTTCCTTCCCATTTCTGACCCCAAAATGAAGCTTGGAAAAGAGCACAGGGACCTCTCCTGCAGAAACATACGCCCCAGCACCACGTGCAGGAGAGGAGTGGGAGGGTGGCAATGCTGGTGTTACGACAGTGGGGAGAAAAGCCTAGCCCTTCAGAATGGAAGGAAGCTGAACTGGGGAGAAAGCCCCTTGGGAAGGTGTGTGAAACCACTCAGTGATACATGTGAGAGCAGGCGTGGAGCTCTGGGTGGAGTCTAAGCCATCTACCCACAGGAAGAAGAGGGACATGGGTCACATCAAGCAAGAGGAAGCAGGTCTCATCAACTGCAGGAAGGAAGGGAACTAACCCAGGAGGCACACTGTGAGACAGATCAGAAGAGGACATGCCCCTCAAAGCCAGTGGAGGAAGAAGGCCCAGTGTGTCGGTGACTGCTGGCCTGAGGCGCTCCTGTCTCATGAGTCTGCTGCAAGGACTCAAGGACGCCCAGGACTTCTGTGGACAACACCCAGCAGGGCCAAGCCCTCAAGCACAGCCAGTTCACCTCCACACCTCCCACCTTTCTAGTTCTCACCCACCTGGAAAGTTCTGAGTGGACATTTTGGCATTTAGTATCCACGGCTCTTCTCCTTGCTCCAATTTGAAGACTAAATCAGGTTTGGCACCATGATATCCTGTTAATGGAAAATCACAAATGATGTAGGCCAAACTGATGGAGATGAAATTAATGGCTCAGAAGCTACAAAACATAACTGCTCATCTGTATTTTGGGAAACACTGCAACTGGGAGGTGAGGGCCAAAGAGGGACCAGGAACATTGTACTTCTAAAGTTCAAGTTCATAGTCATTAAGTACTTCAGAGGTCCTGGGGTAGGTCAATGAGAGACAGGAATGGTGATTGATGACTCATGGTCTGAGCTGAACAGGGTTGCTATACTCACCCACTGACAATAGGTTGCTGTAGTTTTCCAGGATCACCTCTCTGTACAGGTACCTCTGTGTAGAATCCAGCAGCTGCCATTCTTCCCATGAGAACTCCATGGACACATCCTTGAAGGACAATAGGCCCTGTAATAATACATACCCATTCCATCAGATGCGATTGCAGTAGGCAACATGGGAAAGCCACAGAGCAACTAGAAAAGTAGACAAAGTAGACATACTCCTCAAAGTATGGAATCCTGAGCTGAGTTTAGCACTAACTTTGTAGAAGTAAAAATCAATCATCAGCCTGACACAATGTGCACGTTTGCAGTTCCAGCAGCTCAGGAGACTGAGGCAGGAAGATCGCAAGTTCAAAGCCAGCCTCAGCAACTTAGCAAGACCCTGCCTCAAAATAAAAAATAAAAAATGGGCTGGGGATGTGGGTCTGTGATTAAGTGCCCCTGGGCTCAATCTCAGGTACAAAAAAAAAAAAAAAAAAAAAAAAAAAGAAAGAAAGAAAATAAGGTTAAGAGAGATATGGAGATAAAAGTGATTTGAGACTATTAATAACTTATCTGAGAATCACTGAAATCACCCTAAGAACATACAGACAAACATCCACAAGAAAAAGGAAAATAAAAGTAAAGGGAAGGTATTAAGATATTTTAGCAGATTTTTAGAAAACACAAAGCCCAAAATAAGTGACTCCAGGAGAGAAGCTAGTCCAGAGACAAGCAGAGGGGCTGCTGTTGAAGAGTAAACCATCTGCCCGCAGAAACCCCAAAACCCCTGGGACCAAAATCAGAACACCAGAAATGAATGTGAGCTGGAAGCAAGGAAAGGCTCCCACATCCACCCACCCGGGGTCTTGGCTGCGGCTGTCATTCAGGGAGTGCGAAGCCACACAACGTGCTGTTGCCAACCACACAGGCAGGGAGCAGAGCCAGGAGGTCAGGCAGAGGTGCTGCAACAGAGACAGGACGCAGGCAGCCCTCTGCTGAGAATGTGGAAGCACCGTTGGTCTACAGGGCCCGAAGGACACTGTAAGGTCATTCCAAGTCAATGCGAAGCCACCAGAGGCTTTGAAGAGGAGGGACAGGCTCTAACTCATATTCTTTTTTTTTTTTTTTTTTTTTGGGTGCTGGGGATCGAACCCAGGGCCTTGTGTTTGCAAGGCAAGCACTCTACCAACTGAGCTATCTCCCCAGCCCTCTAACTCATATTCTGAAGAGATATTCTCACTGCTGTGGAGAAGGCAGAGGATCATGTAGGAGGCGGCACCAGGGAGGCCAGGGAGCAACTGCTTCAGCCTCAGCCTGGGCTGGCAGGATCATGGTGGAGAGCAGAGGCTGCACCTGGCTGTGGCCTGAGGATACAGCCAGGGCACCTCCTGATGGCAAAGGTGGTGTGGAGAGAAAGGGTCCAAAAAGACACTGAGGGTCTGGCCATGTGAATTCAAGAAGCTGCCCTGTGTCCAGGGGAAGCCTCAGGGACGAGAAACAGCGGGAACCACAGAGTAGATGACCAGAGAGTGTGGCCGGGGCTGGAGATAGTGGAGATCCCACTAGAGAAGAGTTCCCCAGGGGGTCACTGAGGGAGGACTGTGCTTGTCAGAACAGCTGTGGGGACAAAAGGGCATCACCTTTTCCACCTTAGGAGAGGGGTGCTATCAACAGGAGGCTGTAGGAAGAGGTGAGTGTCATACCCAGTCCGGGTGTCTACAGAGGAGATATGGACCAGGGTTGAGTCTGGGCAGTTTTCAGGAAGAACTGATGTGGACAGACAAAACTTGACATCTGCCTTCCTCTGAGAAATTCTGAAGATGCTGCTGAATGCTCTGCCAAGGTAGGTGACTTTGGCAGGTGGTCCCCTGACTCCAGGGAATGCCTACAGGACCCCTGAACAACACACCTGCAGGGAGGGATACCCAAGAGGGAGAGACGTTGAGGGAACTCTGGGCAGACTTACGAGGGGTGAGGGAAAAGAACTGATCACAGGATGGCACATGGAAAAAGCCTGTCCAAGGCTGCAATCCCCATAATGTTGGAATTATCAGGGAGTTTTAAAAAGCCAGGATTAATATGCTAAGGACTCTGAAGAGTAAAGTGCACAGCATGCTAGAACAGATGGGTACTATAGGCAGATGGATGAAAATCTCAAGAAAAAGAAAGAAAAGCTAGAGATCAAAGCACTGAAAGATAAATGAAGAATGCCTTTGGTGGGCTTATCAGTAAACTGAACAAGGCAGAGGGAGAAAGTCTCTAAGCCTGAGGACATATCAATAGAAACCATCGCTGAAGGAAAACCTGCAACATAGATTAAAAGTAAATGAGGGGCCGCGAAGGAGCGAGGCCGCAGTGACAGTAGTGGGTGCTCGGACCCTGGCTGCCCTGCCGCTCGCCCGTGCCCCGCGCCCCGCACCCTGGCATGGCAGCTCCGGCAGGCCAGCACGGCTCAGGATCAGCACCCTTGGTGAGGATGGAGTGAGTGGGCTGCAGATGTGTTCCAGAGTTGTTACCGTTATTATAGAGCACCCCTTCCCCAGGCCTGTGGCTTGTGAAGGTGTCAGCAGGACAGCCCAGAGACCGAGCAACTCTTGACCCCCAACCCTGGGTATGGGACCCAGGCAGGGACTTTGCCAGCCCCTTCGACCCCCCAGAGGAGGAAGACCTCCGCTGCTGGCTCAAGTACTTTTTCATGAGTCCCTGTGACAAGTTCCAGGCTAAGGGCCGCAAGCCTTGCAAGTTGATGCTACAGGTTGTCAAGATCCTGGTGGTCACTATGCAGCTCATCCTGTTGGGGCTCAGTAACCAGCTGGCGGTGACATTCTGGGAGAATACCATCACCTTCCCGCACCTCTTCCTGTTGGGCTACTCGGACGGAGCGGATGACGCCTTCGCAGCCTATACGAGGAAGCCACTCTACCAGGCCATCTTCCAAGCCATGGGCTAGTACCTGATGCTGCCTGAGGTGTCGCTGGGCCGGTACGCCTATGTTCAGGGTGGGGGTGGCCCTTAGGCCAACGGCTCAGTGCTGGCTCTCTGCTGGCGGTACTACCACCGTGGCCATGTGGACCCAGCCAACAACACCTTTGACATTGACCCAATGGTTGTCACTGACTGCATCCAGGTAGATCCCTGAGAGACCCCCTGCGCCCCCCAGTGACGATCTCGCCCTCTCCGACGCAGCTCCAGTTACAAGAACCTCACGCTCAAATTCCACAAGCTGATCAACGTCACCATCCACTTCCAGCTGAAGACCATCAACCTCCAGAGCCTCATCAATAACGAGATCCCTGACCGCTGCACCTTCAGTGTCCTGATCAATTTCACAACAAGGCACACAACGGGCGGATTCCCATCCGCCTGGACACCCAGGCCCACATCCAGGAATGTAAGCACCCCAGTGTCTCCAGACATGGAGACAACAGCTTCTGACTCCTATTTGACGTGGTGGTAATCCTCACTTGCTCTCTGTCCTTCTTGCTGTGTGCTCGCTCACTGCTCCATGGCTTCCTGCTGCAGAACGAGTTTGTCAGGTTCATGTGGCGGCAACGCGGACGGGTGATCAGCCTGTGGGAGCGGCTAGAATTTGTGAATGGCTGGTACATCTTGCTGGTCACCAGCGATGTGTTCACCATCTCAGGCACCATCATGAAGATCGGTGTCAAGGCGAAGAACCTGGTGAGCTATGACGTCTGCAGCATCCTCCTGGGCACCTCCACACTACTTGTCTGGGTCGGCGTCATCCGCTACATGACCTTCTTCCACAAGTGCAACATCCTCATTGCCACATTGTGGGTGGCTCTGCCCAGCGTCATGCGCTTCTGCTGCTGTGTGGCCGTCATCTACCTGGGCTATTGCTTCTGCGGCTGGATTGTGTTGGGGCCCTACCATGTGAAGTTCCACTCGCTGTCGATGGTGTCTGAGTGCCTGTTTTCGCTCATCAACGGGGACAACATGTTCGTGACATTTGCGGTGATGTAGGTGCAGCAGGGCCGCAGCAGCGTGGTGTGGCTCTTCTCCTAGCTCTACCTCTACTCCTTCATCAGCCTCTTCAACGCACTCATCACGGCGCCTACGACACCATCAAGCACCAGATGTTGCTGGTGCAGAAAAGAGTGAGCTCCAGGTCTACATCGCACACTGCCAGGACAGCCCCACCTCTGGCAAGTTCCGCTGAGGGAGTGGCTCAGCCTGCAGCCTGCTCTGCTGCTGTGCAAGGGATGCCTCGGAGGTCCATTGGCTGCTGGTGAATTGACTCCACCACAACTGCCCCTGGACTTTATCCTGCACTGCAGGATAAATTTTAGAATTTGCTTTTAAGAACTGGCTCCCTGTCGCGCCCTGTGAGGGCCTGGGTCGGTCAGGTTGGACACCAGGAAGGGGAGGGAAGAGGGTGATGTTAAATAAATGGGAAAATCCAAAGAAAAAAAAAAAAAGGTAAATGAAAGGTGAAAGATAAACTTGTGGTAGCACTACTTAAATGAAAGCAGAGGGGCTGGGGTTGTGACTCAGTGCTAGAGGGCTTGTCTTGCACGTGTGAACCACGGTGTTCGATCCTCAGCCCCACATAAATAAAAAAAATAAAGGTATCGTGTCCATCTATAACTAAAAATATATATAATAAAATTTTTTTAAAAAAGAAAGCAAGAATAGATAATACAGGTATTTCTTTTCTTTTTTCCTGCAATACTCAGGATAGAACCTGTAAGAACAAAAGGATCCAGCCAGATAAAAATTTCACGAATCATCTCAGCTGTTTATTCAGGAATGGGATTACACCTCCAATGGACCCACTCTCTTGGTGGAAAATAGGCCACTGGCCAGAGAGGAAGTTTGCACTTATATAGGTTATACTGAGAGGTAACCTAATTATTGCCAGAGCGTGTCTAATGGAGGAACCGGGGTCACCAGTCAATGGGCCAGATAGAAGGTCATGTCAGTATTTATCTCTTTCCCTCTGGGGTCTCATTGTACTGTCACTGAGAAAGGACTTATTTTGGGAAGGGTCAATACTTTGGCTTCTTCCCAGAGACTGCCGGTCTAGGTTTGTATGGATATTTTCTCCTCAGGGCTTGTCTTGTCATTGGGAATGAATGCATTGTGAAAGGATCCATGCTATCAATGCAGGACTTTCTTTATTCACTCCCTTTCTTAGGCCACACTATTTTTGGGTTTGTCATTTTCCATATCTAGTAGAAGCCAGGAACACTCTACCACTGAGCTACACCCCCAACCCTTTCTGTATTTTTTTTTTTTATTTTGAGACAAGGTCTTGTTAGGTTGCCCAGGCTGGCCTTGAACTTGTGATCCTCCTGCTTCTGCTTCCAAAGTCACTGGGATTATAGATGTGTACTACCATGCCCAGTTAGACGCAGTAATTTCAGATAGAGTCCACTTCAGAGTAAGGGAGATTATCAGGCACAAAGAACTGCATTGCATAAGGATAAAATAACAATTCTTAATATATACGTGTACAATGACAGAGTGTCAACATAGGTGAACCAAAACTGATTGGTTCTGAACCAAAGGAGAAACAGATAAATCCACTATCACAGTTACACACCTGTCTAGCAGAAATGCACAGATCCAGCAGACAGAAAATCAGTAAGGACACAGTTGAACTCAACAGTACCTTCAACTATCTGAATATAACTGCTGTCTATAACCTTCATACAAAAACAAAGTACACGTTTTCTCAAACTCACGTGGAATATTCACCCAAGACAGGACAGATTCTAGGTCTTAAAACATATCTTAACACATATGAAAGAACTGAACCCATACAATGTATGCTCTCAGATCACAGAAGAATTAAATAGAATAAGAAATCAATGTAACTAGAAATCAATATCAAGAGTTAATTGAAAAATCCCCCAAATGCATAGAGATTAAACAACACATTACTAAATAACAAAATAGGGAAAATGAAAAGTTTCCAGAGAAACTTTAAAATATTTCAAACCAAACCAGAATGAAAGTACAACTTACCAAAATGTATGTAATGCAATGAAAGAAGTGTTTAGTGAGGAATTTAAGTCACTGAATGCATATATTAGAAAAACCAATCATCCCCACTACCACCTTAAGAAATTAAGAAAATGAGAAAAAAGGAAAAAATAAAAAGAACAGAAAACCAAATTAACTCCAAAGTAAGCAGGAAAAAAAAAAAGAAATAATAAATCAGCAAAGAATCTTTAAAAAAAACCATAGGCTGGTTTTATGAAAAGATGGATAAAATGTAAGCCTCTAGCCAGGCTAAGAAAACAAGAGAAGTCACAAATCACTGTCTCATGAATACAATAGTACAATGGAGAAATGAGTCTGTGTTATGGTTTGGATGTGAGGTATTCCCCAAAAGCTCACTTGTGAGACAATGCAAGAAAGTTTAGAGTGAAATGATTATTAACCCAATCAGTGTTGGGTGTGGCTGAAGAAGGTGGGTCATTGCGGGGAGTGCCTTTGGGGTACATAGTTTGTATCTGGCCAGTGGAGACTCTCTGATTCCTGATCATCATGTGAGCGGCTTTCCTCCACCACACACTTCCACGATGATGTTCTGCTCACCTGGAGCCTCAAGGAATGGAGCTGGCTGTCTATGGACTAAGACCTCTGAAACCTTGAGACCGCAAATAAATGCTTTCCCCTCTAAAATTGTTCTGGTCATGTCTTCTAGTCAGAGCAGCAAAAAAGTTGACTAAAACAGTCTGCAACAAAAGGTGTTAGAACTAGATTTCAAAACAAAACAAAAAACACCTAGACACAGACATCACAAAGGGCTGGGGTTGTGGTTCAGTGGTAGAGCATTTGCCTAGCACGTGTGAGGCACTGGGTTTGATCCTCAACACCACATGAAAATAAATAAATAAAATAAAGGTACATGTCCATCTACAACTAAAAATACACGTGTGTATGTGTGTGTGTGTGTGTGTGTGTGTATCTCAAAATCAATCACAGACATAAATGTGAGCTGCAAACCCAAAAACTTCTTAACAATAACATAGGATGACATTGGGTTTAGCTGTGACATTTTAGACATGGCACTCTAAGTACGATCCAAGAAAGATGAATAAGCTGGAACTGGGGACGTGGCTCAGTGGTACTGAGCTTGCCTAACATGCATGAAGCCCTGGGTGTGACCCGCCAGAACCACAGAGGGAAAAAAAAAGAATTAATAAGCTGGACTTCATTAAAATGAAAAATGGCCACAATATGGAACAGTGATACTACCAAAAACTGGCAAGGACAAAGCAAACATAAATTTTCACTCAGTGCTAAGGAGAATACAAAATGCTAGAGCCATGTTGGAACACATTTTGCATGTTGTTTTATAAAAACTAAACATATTCTTACTGTAAGATCTGGCAAATGCCAGGCAGTGGTTATGCCTATAAACCCAGCAACTCAGAAGGCTGAGGCAGGAGAATTGAAAGTTCAAGGCCAGTCTGGGTAACTTGGCAAGACCCTGTCTTGAAATAAAAAGTAAAAAAAGGGTTGGGGGTGTAGCTCAGTGGTAGAGTACCCCTGGGTTCAATCCCCAAGTACTACAAGGGATAAAAAAAGAGATGCTTCGAATTTACCCAAAGGAGAAAACTTAAGTACATACAAAAACCTGCAAATGAATGTTTGTAGCAACTTTATTTATAATTGCCCAGACTTGGAAGCAACCAATGTGTCATTCAATGTGAATGAGTGAATTTATTGTGGTACATCTAGACAAAGGAATAGTATTCAGCACGAAAAGAAATGTGCAACCAAGCCACAAAATTCTGTGGAGAAGACTTAAATGCATGCAACTAAGTGAAAAAAGCCATTCTAAATGGAATACATACAAACAGGACTCCAACTCTGACATTCTGGGAAGGGCAAAAGTGCAGAGAGAGTAAAAGGATCAGTAGTTACCGGGGATGAAGGATAAGAAGGGAGGGAATGGGGAATTTTCAGAGTGGTGAAACTAGTTTTTTTTAATTTTAATTTATTTTTATTGTAAACAAATGGGATACATGTTGTTTCTCTTTGTACACGGAGTAACAGCATACCATTTGCGTAATCATCATACATTTACATAGGGTAATGATGTTTGATTCATTCTGTTATTTTCCTTCCCCCCATCCCTCCCACCCCTCTTTTCCCTCTATACAGTCCCTCCTTCCTCCATTATTGCCCCCCTCCCACCCCCCAATATGTGTCGTCATCCGCTTATCAGTGAGATCATTCGCCTTTTGGATTTTTGAGATTGGCTTATCTCACTTAGCATATTCTCCAATTTCATCCATTTGCCTGCAAATGCCGTAATTTTATTATTCTTTATAGCTAAGTAATATTCCATTGTATATATATTCTACAGTTTCTTTATTCATTCATCAATTGAAGGACATCTAGGTTGGTTCCACAGTCTGGCTATTGTGAATTGAGCAGCTATGAACATTGATGTGGCTGTATCTCTGTAGTATGCTGATTTTAAGTCCTTTGGGTATAGGCTGAGGAGTGGGATAGCTGGGTCAAATGGTAGGTCCATTCCAAGTTTTCTAAGGAATCTCCACACTGCTTTCCAGAGTGGCTACACTAATTTGCAGCCCCACCAGCAATGTATGAGTGTACCTTTTTCCCCACATCCTCTCCAACACCTATTGTTGCTTGTATTCTTGATAATCGCCATTCTAATTGGGGTGAGATGGAATCTTAGTGTAGTTTTGATTTGCATTTCTCTTATTACTAAAGATGGTGAACATTTTTTCATGTTTGTTGATTGCTTGTAGATCTTCTTCTGTGAAGCGTCTGTTCATATCCTTAGCCCATTTGTTGGTTGGGTTATTTGTATTCTTCATGTAGAGTTTTTTGAGTTCTTTATATATTCTGGAAATTAATGTTATATCTGAAGTATGAGTAGCAAAGATATTCTCCCACTCTATAGGCTCTCTCTTTGCATTGCTGAGTTTCCTTTGCTGAGAGAAAGCCATTTAGTTTGAATCTATCCCAGTTGTTGATTCTTGCTTTTATTTCTTGTGCTATGGGAGTCCTGTTAAGGAAGTCTGATCCTAAGCCAACAAGGTGAAGATTTGGGCCTACTTTTTCTTCTATAAGATGCAGGGTCTCTGGTCTGATTTCGAGGTCCTTGATCCATTGTGCAAGGTAAGAGATAGGGATTTAGTTTCATTCTGTTGCATATGGACTTCCAGTTTTCCCAGCACCATTTGTTGAAGGGGCTATCTTTTCTCCATTGCATATTTTTGGCACCCTTGTCTAGTATGAGAAAATTGTATTTATTTGGGTTTGTGTCCGTGTCCTCTATTCTGTACCATTGATCTGTCTATTTTGGTGCCAATACCATGCCGTTTTTGTTACTATTGCTTTGTAGTATAGTTGAAGTTCTGGTATTGCGATACCCTCTGTTTCATTCTTCCCGCTAAGGATTGCTTTAGCTATTCTGGGTTTCTTATTCTTCCAGATGAATTTCATGATTGCTTGTTCTATTTCTGTAAGGTACAACATTGGGATTTTAATTGGAATTGCATTGAATCTGTATAGCACTTTTGGTAGTATGGCCATTTTGACAATATTAATTCTGCCTATCCAAGAACATGGGAGATCTTTCCATCTTCTAAGGTCTTCCTCAATTTCTTTCTTCAATGTTTTGTAGTTTTCATTGTAGAGATCTTTTACCTCTTTGGTTAGATTGATGTCCAAGTATTTTATTTTATTTTTTTTTGAGGCTATTGCAAATGGAGTTGTTTTCCTCATTGGTGAAACCATTTTGTATGAGACTACCAGAGTAGACACCTGTCATCATACATGAATCTAGAATCACAGGACAAACAGCACTGAAAGTGAAGCCCAAGGTCAATGCAGGTCCATCCGTATAATGAGTGTACTCCTTGGTGGGAGATGCTGACCACCGGGGAGGCTACTGCATGTGTGGGGCAAATATGGGCTATCTCTGTGCTATTCTCTCAACTTTCCGGTGAAGCTGAAAAATCTCTAAATTCTTTTAAAAATTACTGAAATAGGAAATATTCATCTATGTGTAGAGCTGTTCAATGTTTCAAAGTTTGTAACAATGACAGACTGAACAATATAAATTTCTGGTAGGAGACTAGTCAATACAAATAAGGCACATTCATTCTGTGGAGACATTTTTTGCGAACTGCAGAAAGACCATACACAGCATGATGGCACTCTTATGTAAACAATGACTTTGTGTGTGTGTGTGTGTGTGTGTGTGTGTGTAGTTCTGGGGATTGAATCCATCAGCGTTCCACCGAGCTATATCTCAGTCCTTTTATTTTTTTATTTTAAGACAGGGTCTTGCTAAGTTGTTGAAGTTGGCCTCAAACTTGTGAGCCTCCTATCTAAAAGCAAAACATTTAAATTTGTTTTATTTATTGTTTTTGTTGCTGCAGTTGTTATTTTGAGGTAGGGTCTTGCTGTGTTGACTGGATTGGCCAAGAACTGCAGAGTTCATGTAATCCAAGAACATGTAATCAAGTAGTTGGGACAACAGGCAATGGCCCTGGCCCAAAATAATCTATTACCATGGGGCCAGGATCAAACCTAGAGCCTCATGCATACTAGGCAAGCACTCTACTACTGAGCCATACTCCAGCATCCCAAATCTTTTTTAAATGTTGAATTAAGCAAATCTGAAAGTCCAGCCCATCACGAATTAAATTCATAATTGTAGTAAAAATATAAATACATATATTTATTTTTAAAATATAAAATGTTTATCTATGAAAAGAATTCAAAATTTCAGAAAGTCAAAAGTTGAGAGTTGTATAAGAGCAGACAGGTAAAGTTCCCTGGTGGTTAACAGTTGGGGATTTCTCATAGCCAGAACACAGAGAAGTCGGTTTGTAACAATGACTTAGATACTATTTTTACTAAAAACAGGGACTCTTTAAATGGGCCTGTACATATAACAGGCATCTGTCTTCATTTTGCATCTATGTCCTTTATTCTGAGCCAGTCAATGCCTTAGCTATTTTTAAGTTGTTATTGTGACAAAATACCTGAGGGAAAAAACTTAAAGAAGGATAAATTAATTTTGGCTCACAGTTTCAGAGGTTTCAGTCTATGGTCAGTCAGCTACATTGCTTTGGGTCCGAGATGAGGAAGAACATTATAGTAGGAGGTCATGGCAGAGGAAAGTCGCTCACCTTATAGTAACCAAGCCACAGAGAGAGAGAAAAGGCCAGGACAAAACACAGTTACCAAAGTGTGCCCCCAGGACCCACGCCTTCAGCTAGGTCCCACTTCCTACATCGTGCCCTTCCCAGGCGCCCACTTGGCTGTGGACCATGATCAGGTGAGGTCAGAGCCCTCGCAATCCACTCACTTCCCAAGAGCCCTTTCTCTGAACATTGCTGCGTGGGGACATCCAGTGACCTTGGATTCCAGAACAAGAGGTCTGGTCAATGAACATTTTGTGTGAGTTAGAAACTATGCCCAGGAACCTCCACCAACAAGGCCCTATAGGCCAATCCTGAAATAACGATCAATCAGACCAGTCTGACCCAGGCTGTGCAAGTGTGCACACCTCCGTTCCTTTGTCTATGTGATCTGGAACTCATGTCTTCCCAAAGGCAGGGCTGGGAACAGTGTCCCCTTTTCTACTGGTATGGTCACGCTGATTAAAGTTCCTTTCCTGCTTTTCACCATTACTTTTTCCATTTGGATTTTGGGTGAGGGGCCAGGTCTTATTTGTTGGACACCCAGAGAAAGGCTTCTGGTCTACAACTCTGGTATCAGGTTCATAAAGACTTAAATCCCTATCAGTAAAGAAACAGCTCAATAAAATGAGGCCCACTTATATTGTAGGATATAAAACTGAGTTATTAAAAACAATGTGCCTGAGCTCTTTGTAGCACCAAAATAAATTTACAGGGAAAAAGCAACATTAATACCTCATGTTTCTTGGGGAAAATGTCTAGATGGAAACCCTCAAAGTTGCTGAATACTTAAGAGGACAGAAGCAATGGTCAACAGAGCTCCAGGTGCTATTTACAACAACACTTCCTAAAGAGAAAATGTCATTAGAATGATACCAAACAGGAAGATCTATAAAGCTGTTTTCACAGTAAAACACAAAACAGATACCTGTGTACATGATCCTACAGGCAAAGACAAAACAGACACCAAGTAAGTGATCCTTCAGGCAAAGACAAAACAGACACCCACATACAGGATCCTACTGTACAGATAACTGTGTACGTGATCCTACAGGCAAAGACAAAACAGATACTTGTGTACATGATTCTACAGGCAAAGACAAAACAGATAACCCGTGTACATGATCCTGCAGGCAAAGACAAAACAGATACCTGTGTACGTGATCCTACAGGCCAAGACAAAACAGATACCTGTGTACATGATCCCATAGGCAAAGACAAAACGGATACCTGTGTACGTGATCCTACAGGCAAAGACAAAACAGATACCTGTGTACGTGATCCTACAGGCCAAGACAAAACATATAACTGTGTACATGATCCTACAGGCAAAGACAAAACAGGTAACTGTGTACATGATCCTACAGGCAAAGACAAAACAGATAACTGTGTACATGATCCTATAGGCAAAGACAAAACGGATACCTGTGTACATGATCCTACAGGCAAAGACAAAACATATAACTGTGTACATGATCCTACAGGCAAAGACAAAACAGGTAACTGTGTACATGATCCTACAGGCAAAGACAAAACAGATAACTGTGTACATGATCCTACAGGCAAAGACAAAACAGATACCTGTGTACATGATCCTACAGGCAAAGACAAAACATATAACTGTGTACATGATCCTGCAGGCAAAGACAAAACAGGTAACTGTGTACATGATCCTATAGGCAAAGACAAAACAAATAACTGTGTACATGATCCCACAGGCAAAGCAGACAAAAACATACAAAGAAGGTTGCACAATAAAAAGGATGTGGCAGGACAGGGCTGTGGCTCAGTGGCAGAACGCCTGCCTAGCACATGTGAGGCCCTGGGTTCATCCTCAGCACCACATAATATAAATAAATAAAATAAAGGTTAAAAAAAAAAGCATGTGGCAATTTTTTTCTGTGAAGTAGAATAGGAGGAAAGAAGTATTCTTTTATACAGCATTTGCGTCCATAAAAATGAGAGGGAAAGAGGAGGGGGAGGGAGAAAGAGGGAGAGAAAGAGAAAAAGTTTATAAGGAGGGCTGGGTTGTGGCTCAGTGGTAGAGCGCTTGCCTAGTATGTGTGAGGCACTGGGTTTGATCCTTAGCACCACATAAAGATAAATAAATAAAGATATGTCCATCTACAAGTTAAAAAAAGAGTCTGTAGGGAAAAAAGATGAAGTGGGAAAGCAAGAGGGCTTTTCAAGGCAGAGAGGACAATGTGTGTGCACATGTACATACATACATATAAAGATACATACAGGGATACATAAATAGAGAATGATAAAGCTAACAGTTACAAAATTGCAACAACTGAGGAATCTAGATGAAGGTGCACAGAAAGTTTTTTTATGTATGTGGTACCACAGACTGAATCCAGTAATTAACCACTGAGTTACACCCCCAGTCCTTTTTTATTTTTTAATTTGAGAAGGGGTCTCACTTGTTGCTGAGGCTGGCCTTGAACTTGTGATCCTCCTGCCTTAGCCTCCCAACTCACTGAGATTACAGGTGTGCATCACCATACCCAGCTTGGAAAGTTGTTTTTATTATACAACACAGAAATTGAATTTTTTTTTTTGTAGATGGACACAATACCTTTATTTTATTTATGTATTTTTATGTGGTGCTAAAGATCAAATCCAGTGCCTCACATGTTCTAGGCAAGTGCTCTACCACTGAGCCACAACTCCAGTCCCAACAACACAGGAATTTTTAAAATACTACTCTTTCAATTTCTCTGTAGTTTTAAAATTACTTCAAAGCAAAACAACTCCAAGGTTCTCCAACATGATTCTTCGCTTTAAAGGCCTGATAACCTGGTCTTCACTTTGTATACTCCACACACCCACATCTCATCACTTGGGCCACAGGCTTGTTTTCCACCTGAGAAAGGAACCACACTGGTTCTCTTGGCCTTGGCTTCTTCCTCCAAGGCTGAAATGCTTCTTCTGCCCACCCACATCTTCCCATGATGATCATGTTATTCAGACTGCTGAACCGCTACCTCAGGAGCTCTCTGAAGTAGCTGCCCAGCCCTCTTGTACACACGACATTCACAGCTTTAAAAGTGATGTTCCTCTAAGCATAGAACATTTCCCTCCTGGTCACGGACTCGACTTCCTCACTTCCGCATGCTCTGGAAAAGTGCCTGGCAAACAGTCACATTAGTAACGTTCCCATTAATGTATCAAATAACTAAGACAATTAACTTTTAAAGTAGAAAATGAATCCACCACAAGAGAAATATTAGGGAAACTGCCCCACTCACAACAGCCTCAAAAAAAAAATACTCGGGGGCTGGGGGATATAGCTCACTTGATAGAGTGTGTGCGTTGCACGCACAAGACCCTGGGTTCAGTCCCCAGCACCACAAAAAAATAAAAAATAAATAAATAAATAAAATACTTGGGAATCAATCTAACAAAAGAGGTGAAAGACCTCTACAATGAAAACTAGAGAATACTAAAGAAAGAAATCGAAGAAGACCTTGGAAGACAGAAAGATCTCCCATGCTCCTGGACAGGCAGAATTGATATTGTCAAAATGGTCATACTAGGACTGGGATTATAGCTCAGTTGGTAGAGTGGTTGCCTCGTAAGCACAAGGCCCTGGGTTCAACCCCCAGTACCACACACAAATGGCTATACTACCAAAAGTGTTATACAGATTTAATGCAATTAAAATCCCAATGGCATTCTTCATAGAAACAGAAAAATCAATCACAAAATTCATTTGGAAAACTAAGAGACCCAGAATAGCCAAAGCAATCCTTAGTAAGAAGAGTAAAGCAGGAGGCATCACAATACCAGACCTTAAACTATACTACAGAGCAATAGTAACAAGAACAGCATGATACTGGGACCAAAATAGACATGTAGACCAATGGTACAGAATAGAAGACACAGAGACATACCCACATAAGTACAGTTATCTCATAATAGACAAAGGTGCCAAAAATATACATTGGAGAAAAGATAGCCTCTTCAACAAATGGTACTAGGAAAACTGGAAATTCATATGTAACAAAATGAAATTAAACCTCTATCTCTCACCTTACACAAAAATCAACTCAAAGTGAATCAAAGACTCAGGCACAAGAAAAGAGACCCTGTGCCTAATACAAGAAAAAGTAGGCCCAAATCTTCATCATGTTGGCTTAGAACCTGACTTCCTCAATAAGACTCCTAAAGCACAAGAGGTAAAATTAAGAATCAATAAATGGGATGGATTCAAACTAAAAAGCTTCTTCTCAGCAAAGGAAACAATCAATAACATGAAGAGAGAGCCTACAGAATGGGAAAAAAATCTTTACCACACACACCTCATATAGAGTACTAATCTCCAGGATATATAAAGAACTCAAAAAACTTAACACCAAAAAACCAATAACACAATCAATAAATGGGCTAAGTAACCGAACAGACACTTCACAGAAGAAGAAATAACAATCAATCAACGAACATGAAAAAATGTTCATCTCTTGTAATTAGAGAAATGCAAATCAAAACTACTCTAAGATTTCATCTCACTCCAATCAGAATGGCAATTATCAAGAATACAAGCAATAATAAGTGTTGGCGAGGTGGTAAGGAAAAAGGTACACTCGTACATTGTTGGTGGAACTGCAGATTGGTGCAACCACTTTGGAAAGCAGTATGGAGAATCCTCAAACAACTTGGAATGGAACCACCATTTGACCCAGCTACCCCACTCCTGAGTTTATACCCAAAGGACTTAAAATACTACAGTGACGCAGCTACATCAATGTTTATAGCAGCTCGATTCACAATAGCTAAACTATGGAATGAAGCTAGATGCCCTTCGACAGATGAACAGATAAAGAAAATGTGGTACATATACACAATAGAATATTACTCAGCCTTAAAGAATGAAATTATGGCATTTGCAGGTAAATATCATGCTAAGTGAAATAAGTCAATCGCAAAACACCAAAGGCCAAGTGTCTTTTCTGATAAGGTGATGCTGATTCATAGTGTGGGGTGGGTAAGGAAAAATGAAGGAACTTTAGATTATGCAGAGGGAGTGAGGGGATTATGCAGAGGGGTGCTGGGGATAGGAGGACAGTAGAATGAGATAGACATTATTACCCTGTATGCACACGTGAAAAAAGTTAAAATATAGTCATGATATAAACTTGCATTAATATTACATGGTACTGCTTAATATGTACAATGTTTATGTTTTCATGTAATAAAAAAGAATAAAAAAGGAGCACAGAACAATAAAAAACAAACCTCTGGGTGCTGAGAAGCTGGGAGAGCACGTACTGCAGAGGAACCATCTGGTGTGAAGCTTGGCTTTGCCATCCCACCTCCCTGGTGCTCCTCAGCAGCGTGTTTCCCATCCACCTCCCTGGTGCTCCTCAGCAGCGTGTTTCCCATCCACCTCCCTGGTGCTCCTCAGTAGTGTGTTTCCCATCCACTTCCCTGGTGCACCTCAGCAGTGTGTTTCCCATCCCACTTCCCTGGTGCTCCTCAGCAGCGTGTTTCCCATCTACCTCCCTGGTGCTCCTCAGCAGCGTGTTTCCCATCCACTTCCCTGGTGCACCTCAGCAGCGTGTTTCCCATCCCATTTCCCTGGTGCTCCTCAGCAGCGTGTTTCCCATCCACCTCCCTGGTGCTCCTCAGCAGCATGTTTCCCATCCACCTCCCTGGTGCTCCTCAGTAGTGTGTTTCCCATCCCACTTCCCTGGGGCTCCTCAGCAGTTTGTCTGCAATCCCACTCTCCTGGTGCTCCTTAGTATTTTGGGACCATGTCAGGTTCCCAGGTTCCTCAAATGTCAAATAGAGCCATGAGGGTTGAATGACTTCATACAAAAAGAGCTTAAAAGAGACACAGTCAACAGTGTTAGTTATTAATATTATTCAATAGTTTTAAAGTATTGGTTTTATTAGATATAAATTCATTTGTTTTTTTCAATTGCCATGGTAAATAGGACTATTTTATCTCATTGTACTTTCTATTTCTACATAGTTGTTTAAGACAAAAGCCTCACTGGTCTTGAAGTGCTCACAGCACCCCACTGATGGCCCTTCTCCCTGGCCCAATTCCCCTTTCCACTTGACCCCTCTGACTGCTGCACTACTCCTGATCAGTTCCTTCTTCCTGCTCACTTACCAGCAGCCCTCCTTCACCTTTCACCACCCCAAAATGCTCTACTCTGGAAAATTTCCTGAGACCTACACATTATGAAATCCAACTGATTAAAAACCCTTTGACTCATGAATTATTACTTTTCTGTGGCACTTCACATCATGGCTTAGGGGGAAACCCACTCTTCCTTTCTCTTGCACTCTGACCCTTCATTGCATACCATTTCCTTGTCATTATCCTCAGTCCTCAACTTGGTGCTCTTCAGGGTTCTACTCGGTCACACTCTTAGTTTCGTCCAATAAATGGGTCTTGAATCTGTGTGTTTCCAGTATACTCTGCCCACAGGCACTGCATACTCAATACTTGAGAATCTTTGTGGGGTTACATCTTCTAACAGTGATCCTTGTCTCAGGAAATGCCATAACCATCCTCGTAGTGCAACAGGTCCAGCAATCAAATCACTGATATGTCTCCTCTTCACTCCAACAGACACAAAGTCCAAAAGATCCACTATCCCCTGTCTCCCCAAACACAAAACTCCTGCTCCTTCCTCCTTTGTACTTTCCAGCCAACCTCTCTTCCTCCTTCCTCGCTGTTCACATGATTTCCCTTCCCATTAGACCACAGATTCTCTGAAACACGAAACAGTCTACCTTCGCACTGCAAGCACCAACCCTGGGGAATGCACGCCAAAAGTCGCTTAATGAATAAGCATTTGCACAAACGAAGGAAGAAAGGAATTTTCCCCAAAGAATTCTTACAGCTGTGCATAAAAAGGCAAACGGATGATATTTCCTTAAACAAGAAATCTAGCAATCAGGGCCCACGGCTGGCAACGAAGGGCGACTGCCAAAGACGGAGTCGGACGCAAAATTCCAGAAGGAGCGCTTCTGGAGCCCAGAGGCTGCCGGGCGTCAGGTCCTGCATGTGACAGCAGGGATGAAAGTGCCAGGTCACTTTTCAAAGGCGCGAGAAAGCCCTGCTTACCCAGTACGGCGCCGTCCGGACCCTGGTGGTCATCTCCACCGGTTGCGGTGGGCCCGGCGCCCCTCGGAGCCTCCCCTCTGGTGACCCGGCGGCGCGGCAGCCTCCAGCGGGTGAAGGGGCGGGTGGCTCGCACCCTCCTGGCGGCGTCCGGGCGTTGCCAGCGACCACAGCCCGGGCGGCTTCCCGCCCCGCCTCTGCTCCTGCCCCTGCCCCTGCTCCTGCCCAGCACCAGCCCCGCCCACCGCCCGCTTCCCCGCAGAGCGCGGCGCAGGAGGAAGTGCGTCTCGGCGCGACCTGCGAGGGCGGGGGGGCTCAAGGGAGGCGGGGGAGCTCAAGGGAGGCCGGAGTCCGGTTTGGGCGCGCCCCGCCCCCGCCCCTGCCAGCGCCAGCCCCGCCCACCGCCGGCTTCCCCGCAGAGCGCGGCGCAGGAGGAAGTGCGTCACGACGCGACCTGCGAGGGCGGAGAGCGGAAGGGAGGCCGGAGCGTGGGCTCCCAGGATCCTCCGCGAAGGGCGCTGGGAGTACTCGTGGTGTTCGGCTCCAAGTGCGACGCTGAGTGACGCTACACCTTGTTTGTGCAAGTCACAACTACCACCTGCTAACTCATTCGTGCCAGGACCATCTGAACATGCGGACATCCCACATCATATTAAAGACACCGGGCAGGGCCTTATCGACCTCACCAGAAGCAAGCCCCTCACCTAAGACCCATAAAAGGAGGAGCTCCCTGGGAAGCCGTAGGCCTGGGGGCACCCTGACCTCATCCCCTGATCATTTGTCACAGCCTTGCCCAGGAAAATCACCACAGTAATGAATTTCAAATTCCCTGTTTCCCATCTTCAGCTTAGTGCAGTTTTTGTTGTTGTTGTTACAAATGAAGACATTTATTTGCATTGAAAAGGCACTTAATAAATCATTCCTGATATAAACCTTGGGAAAACAGTAATATAAACAACTTATTTAACATTTTAAAATGTATTTATACCATACTATTAACTAATATCGTATACTCGTAAAGTAGCAGTATTTAAATGGGCAAAGGTGTCCAAATTCACAATTATCATCACCAAAGTTTATATAGAATAAATGAGAAAGGTAAAATCTTTTTCTGTCTTTATTTTTATGTGGTGCTGAGGATCGAACCCAGTGCCACATGCGTGCTTGGCCACTGAGATACAAAAGGTTTCTTTAAAAAAATTTTTTTTCACACGGGTATATAGGGTAATAATGTCTGTCTCAGTCTACCATCCTTCCCATCCCCAGCCCCTGACCCCTCCCCTCACTCCCCTTTGCATAATCCAAAGTTCCTTCATTCTTCCCTACCCACCCCCCCACTATGGATCAGCATTACCTTATCAGAAAAGACATTCAGCCTTTGCTTATTTCACTTAGCATGATATTCTCTAGTTCCATCCATTTACCTGCAAATGCCATAATTTAATTCTTCTTTAAGACTGAGTAATATTCCATTGTGTATATGTACCACATTTTCTTTATCCATTCATCTGTTGAAGGGCATCTAGGTTGCTTCCATAGTTTAGCTATTGTGAATTGAAAGTGCAATTTCTCTTGCCAATGACAAAAACATAAAACCCACTCCAACTTGATACCTCAAGCTGACACTCTGAAACTTTCTCTTTCAAAACTCAACAGAGGGGCTGGGGAGATAGCTCAGGTTGTAAAGTGCTTGCCTTGCAAGCACAGGGCCCTGGGTTTGATCCCCAGCACCGCAAAAAGAAAGAAAACCAACAACAACAACAAAAAACTCAACAGAACTAATTCTTTAAAACTGGTATTTGACGACCTACAGTGACTGCTTTTGCTCACTGCCTTTTTCCTCCGCACAGCATTCCATAGCCCCGTGGCTGCCTTAATACTTGTACTTCTGTAATGTGGGCACATGCATGCATGCACACGTGTGCACACACACACTAAATATGATGTGTGACTTGAGTGTTATAGATATTAGCAATTAAGACTGGAATAAAAAATTTTTCAAAAAATAAAAGAACTTGTGATTGACTGCCATGACTACCAAGTGACCCACTAATATTCTGTAAACTGTGACCAATGAAAGCAGTGTAGCTTGTGAATTTGTTATTCAAAAAATTCTGAAATAGTGGAAAGACATAAACATACTTGTTCTGTGTTAATGGCATAAACTGTTCACGATGGGCATACAAAAATAATGCTTTGTAAGGCTGAGCTGTGAGTCACAGAGTTATATAGTAGTATTGACCATCAGTGCACCAAATAATATGGTGACCAACTTCATAAAGGAGAAAATACATAGATGTAGAGAAATAACTAGAAGCACGTCAAAAATAGCAGCTATGTGAGTTCTTAGTCCAAAACAAATGAAACAATACGTCCAATAACAATGCAATAAGACTATAAATATAATTGAAGAGACTTTTCTGCCTGAAAATCTTTTCTAAAAGTGTTCTGTTAAATATTGAATGAAGTAGGGGAATACAGATAAAACTGTAGACAAAGTTTTTAAGAATTTCTAGAAGCTGCTTTTTTCAAATAACCACTTCAGACACGGGAACTCACATAAGGGGGTTTATTAAGCAAACAGTGTCTCCCTGCAAGGTAAGAGAGAAAATGAGAGGAAAAGAGAGTGTGCACAAGAGAGAATGTGAAAAGCGAGAAGGACAGAGAAAGAGAGTGAGTAGGAGAGAGAAAGCATGAATGTGGTGAGAAGATAGAGAAAATGGCGGGGAACTATCCTTAAGAAGTCAAATTCCATGGGTTAACGGGATCAATAATGGAGAAGGACACTTGCAAGCTGACTGATGAACCAATAGCTAGGTAGTGTTAGGGTCCCGTTCTGACTAATCCCTGGAGAGTCAAAGTGAACACACAGTAATGCAAATCACACAACGAGGTTTTATTAAAGCAAGCTCGAGCTGGACCGCGACCAGCCCCTCAGACCTATACGATGGCTGCGGGGGGGGGGTGGGGGGGGGCAGGAAGCGGCCCCGAGTGGCGAGAAAGCACTCTATTTAAGAGCTTTTTCAGCATTCATACACAAGGACCTGTACAATATTGGTTAAAATTCAGATAGCTAAATATTCGTCCTCTTTTGGTTTGGTCCCTCCACTTTATTTGAATCTTATTGGGTCCCACCAAAACTGAACAGTCCTGGAGGGAGCAGGGAGGAGGGAAGGAGTGAATTATGAGGGAGAGGGGTCAGGGCTAGGTTCCCCTGTCCTTGATAGATGGGGTCTCCGGACAGCTGCACATTCCTCAGATAGATATCTCTGAGCAGCCTTGATGAACCTGGGGCCCAGCACATCCCATTTGACCTGTATTGGCCCTCGAAGGCGCCGCAGTGGCTGCTGGATCCTTGGTGCTTGCACGCCCTTTTCTGGGGGCCCAGTTCACAAAATAGCTTGTTTATACAAGAGGGCTGCACGGATGGCACCCCGTTCTCAACAGTAGGATGTTCACAGACTAACAAGAAGTTGGGAGGTGGGGAAGTGACTGCGGCGTAAAGGGCAGGGGAGCAGCTTTATATTATATTACAGTGACCACAGGTAATTTCATAATCTTAAATAATTACTGTAAGGCAGCTTGGGACCCGCGGCGATAGCTGCCGCTGCGCGATCCCACTGAACTGCTGCCCGCTCACTCGGCTCGCCAATAGCTCCCAGAAAAATGCACTGCAGACATGAGGTCTCACGCAAGAGACTTTATTATGCAGATGACTAACACGTCCGCTCAGGGCAAAAAGAAAGGAAAAAAGAGAAAGATGGCATGTGGCTTCTCCCAGATATTGGAATCTTGTGGGCTGGAAGGAAACAATAGCAGAGGAGAATACTTGCAAGCTGACTGATGAACCAATAGCTATTTAGCATGTTAGGACAAAAACGTGGGAAGCAGGAAAATGGCAACAGTGTAAGCCAGAAATTCCTGTAACGTAAGAGGTGGGCAGAGCACAGATTGACAAGTGGTTGGGAGGTGGAGTATCGGCTTTATATTACAATTACCAAACAAGTGAATTAGAGATACTGCAGTTGAAAGTACATTATAATAATGTAGACAATGTAGTAAAGAAATGGAAACTCCTGGACTCTGCTGTAGGTAGTGATAATAGATATAACCATTCTGTTGACCTATTTGATGAAATCTAGTAAAGCTGAAGCCACTCATAACTTACAATCTGCCTTTGGATCTACTGATTCATCTATCTATCTATTAGAGAAAATTTGCACATGAAATCAAGACACATAAGAACACTCCGTGCATCATTTATAAAAAAAAAAGATTAAAAGATTTGATAAATTATATATGAATATATTCATAATACACTACACAGCAGTTTAAATGAATAATTAGATCTATACTAGTCAATGATAAAAATCCCCAAATTAAAACGTGGAGTTAATGCAAGTTGCAATGTCTAAACTCAATGTCTAAACACTGGAAACAGACCTACAGACTGACAAAATCAGGTTATTGGCCCATGGCAATGAGGGAGACTTCATACCACAGAAATCATGGGTTGTGTCATCAAATAAAGTTTTTTTTAAAAGGCATTAAGATCTTCAGTTATTCACATAACTGGTATTGCTTTATAGTTGTTTTTTTATATACTGCCTTTAAATGTAGAATAAGTATTTTGCTAGGTTGGTATTAAGACAGTACGTGTGTGTGTATGCATACAGGTGCACCAAGGACTGAACCCAAAGACTGCAGCACTCTGAGCATGAGCTCTGCCAATGGAGTTATACCTCCCAACTCAGGGGCTCTTTCGGTTAGATATTTATGGAGACAATTTTGAGAAAGAATTCCATTCTTTTGAAAGTGTAGAGTATTTATCAATTTGAACGTGTGCCTGGAGCTGACAATGTCTTTAAATTTAATAACGACTTTAGATCTAAAAGAATATTTTCTTCTGTTAACGAACTGTTCCCTCAAATCACTACTTCATTTGATTCGAATTTATTAACATAGAATTGAGCAAGACATTGCACAAATAATTTTAATTTGTTTTATGGCCAGTTTCATATTTCATTATTATGCAATTTCTTGTTGCTTCGATTTTGATTAAAATTTTAGTATACTTTTTTAAAAAAGTGTACTAATCAAGTTTGATATTGTTCTACTTTAATTCCTTAATTCCTGCTTCTACATTCAGCAATTTTCTTCTTCCATGGCTATACCTTACTTCGCCTAAACTCTCCTCTTATTCCCGCTCCTGTTGCTCCGCACAGCTGAACTGCACTAACCCGCGCCCGTGCCGGTCTCCAGGCTCCATCCAACACCCCGCAGACCTGCGCCACCCAGCGGTTGGATCCCAGAGGGGCGTGGCCTCCGGAGCCGCAAGGCCCCCTGGGAAGCACAGTCCCGAGCGCGCGAGCGGGACTCTGGGAAATGTAGTTCTGCGAGGACACTTCCGCTGTCGGGCCGCGTTCACCTCGGCGCTGGGGGGCCTGAGGTCAGGGTGAACGGAGCAGGGGCGGGTGGCGAGGAGGCTGAGCGTGGGGTGGCCTCGGCGTCTGACCTGCTCTCGACGTGACCCCACGCACAGAAACCGTTCTGATTCAGGCGCGCGGAATCCGCGGGAGGCCCCCAGCGCTTGCTCAGCCAGGGCCGGGATTCCGGAGAGGCCCTGAGGTGGGCGTCGCGGGGCGGGGCGGGGCGGAGGACGGCTGGGCTCTCTGCCATGGCTGCCTGTTGAGTGAGTGTGGATGGATGACTGGGAGACACCTGAGGGTTGGACACAGGTGCATCTGAAAACCACAGTCTGTTACTGAGGGGTGAGTGTTCGAACCCCGCGGGAGACTCGTGGGCGACTCCTTGGACAGCCGTTGGGGGTCACTCCTTGGGGCTGGGGTCCAGTGCATCTGCGGCCTGGCGACTGTGTCCATTAGGTTTCTTTGTAGGTTAACCAAGACTCTGGTGGTCAATGATTTGCATGCCTCTGGGTGCTTGTTTGCAGGCCGGATGGGATGCATTCTACGGCTTTTCTGATGGATCTCTTTTGGATGTTTCATTAAGTGAAAGTCCTGTTGGTTGTGAAGACATTGGGTTTTACTTGAGCTCTATGCTCCTGAAAAACAGCAGAGGTTAAGAAATCTCCAGGAAAAGGCTCACTGCAAAGAAGCTCCTTTCGCACACGTCCTACCTAGGTAAGTCTTGAGGGTGCCTTTGTTTACCTGTGATAGACCAAACACGGATCCTCTGCATTTTCATTCTTTGCCTCAGCAGTGATTAGTGATTTCCCCATGGATCAGGGAACACTAAAAGCTGGTTAGCAAACATGGATTGTTCTTTCCTCCCATTCCATGAACTTTGGCCCTCATCCAGCCACTCCTGACAGCAGGCAGAGTCTCTGATTTGCATCCTGTTCACCTAATCCTTTCATCCTACTTTGCCTCACCTGGTTCTTTCTAAATTCCTTTACTCCTTGCTCTAAAGAAACTGCTTTGTAAAGATGCTTCTAGATCTGAGGACCTCAGTATCCTCTCTATTGTGGTCCCCATTTCCTCTTCCTATCCCGCAATAATACCCTTGGAGTTAAGTATCCTTACTCTGGATTTGTTTATCTTCCATTGATTGCTGTTTTAGGGGAGGTGAGTGACTGGGTTTCTTCTCTAGGCTGTGTTTGAGGATTCTTTGATGGAGGCATCAGGAATCTAGACAATGTGTGGATATAAGTCAGTGTTGGTTTGGTGGGGGTTGTAAGTGGACAGTGGGGGTTGGAGCATCTTAGTGTCAGTTGTGTGCAAGGTGGCCATCAGAAGAGCCTGTGAAGCTGCCAGTGAATGGTGAGTGAACATGGAATGAATTAGAATGTGCAGGAGAGTGCTTGTGGACCCTGTAGGATAAGGGGTTGGGTGTCCCTTGGGGGTTCAATGACTGGAGACTGGTGGCAATAAAAGCTAGCAAGGCTGAGGATGTCAGTGATGAGGAGCTCTGTGAGAACCACACTAAGGCAACTGTCAGGGCAGGTGAATGGGTCCTGGAGGAGAGTGGTTGGAGTTCTTGGAGCCCCTTGAGACTTACCGAGACAGGGATTTGACTAACTTGGTTCTAGTCAGTGAATGGACAAAGTTGGCAGAGATTATCAAATGAATCCTGGGTAACCCTATAATTGGAGCCTCAGTGCTGTAGGGATGACTCTGGGGCTGCCATGGAACCAAGTGATTGAGAGCCCAGTGTGACTTAAAAATGACTGACACACCAGCCAGGTGTGGTGGTACATACCTGCTGTAATCCCAGCAGCTCGGGAGGCTGAGGCAGGAGGATCACAAGTTCAGTGCCAGCCTGAGCAACTTAGCAAACCCCTGTCTCAAAAGAAATGGTGGGGGGGCTAAGGATATAGCTCAGTGACAGAGCACCCCTGGGTTCAGTTCCCAGGTCCACAAAAAATAAAAATTAAAAATAAGGGAATGGCCAAAACCAGGGGCGAGTGAGTAGGGGCATGGGTGCTCTGCTTGAGCATGTGCTGGAGGATCAGGAATGAAGCTTGTCCTGTGCATGTCTCACTGAGGGGAGGGCAGGGAAGTTTTGAGTCCCATTGACTCAAGAGGTGATTGGTACCTGACAGGTGAGTAATGAGGGTCTGTAAGGAGAAACGAGGAAAGTTTGTGGGGTTTTGTATTTGGGTGGCCTGTGGGAGTGTATGACTAATGTGCCTGTAGGTGCCTGTGATAGGTGTGGGCTGGGTGGAGTGAGAAGTCGGTGAGAGGGAAGGTTGGGGAACCTCCTAGCTTGTTTGTCATTGGAGTGAGCCATTGCAGAATTGGAAGTAGTGATCTCTGGTCATGTGATACATGATGCCACTCCTGTGCCAGTCGCAGTTCAGCGGTTGAGTGTTTTAGATACTGGCTATTATAAGGCCACTGAGAGTCATTGAAGAGCTTATAATACGTGTCATTGAAGGCCCTGGAAGGGTGAGAGAATATGGGACTATGCAATTAATAATTGTTGGTCTGTGGAGGTTGAGGGGACACTGGGGCAAGTGATAGTGAAATTTATTATGATCTAGAGGTTTACAGAGGGGCCTGTTGGGTTGAGTGATTTGCAGAGCTCTTGGGATGTAGAACTGGAGGATTCTCAGGTGGTCACTAGGAGGGATGCGTGGGATCCCATGTTTGTGGTTTGGAGGCAGGACCATGTGGGCATTGGTCATGTGTGGGCCCAGGCAAGCCTCTCACAGGTAACTTCTGTTAAATAACCATACTTTTTTTTTGTACTCTGGCCCCTCGTTGCAGCTTGTGACTGTTGACCAGGAACTGCTTTGACTTGACTGTTTCCTTGTTAATAGTTACAGTGACTCCACTGGCTTCAGGGTCTTGCCTTCTGTGACTTGCACCTTGCTAGTTATACCCCATTGTCTGTTCTATCCATGGCCACTTCCAACTCCAGCCCTCTTCATTGAGGACCTTGGTTGGTGTGGTCTTCCCACAACATTCCATAGCTGCCTCTCTGGAAGAGATATGTGGGGACCTCAGCCACAGCCTTCTCTGTGTTATTTGAGGCACAAACAGGACAGAGAGCCCATGCTGTAAGTCTTCTTGCTTAGTTTAACCTGTTTTATGGAAAGGTGCCTGCTGACCCCTTGGTGTGTGGTCATCCCTGCTAGACTGCACTCTTCTTGCTTGTGGAGACTGAGCTGTGGGCTTGCTGTGGACTGCTTCTGCACAGGAACTTTGGGTATGGTCACCATCATGCCTGGACCACCAGAGCACACAGCAGGTGTCGACTGCAAGTGCTGGACAGTTTTGGTGGCAGGTTTGTTATGTGAGGTAAAGTTCCGTCCCTCTTGTCCCCAAGCTTATGGGGTAGGGCTTTTTTCAACATTTTCTTTCAGGTTTATTCTTCTGAAGAAAGTGACTTCCCTGCACAGCCCTGAGCCCTTGAAGTCTTTGATTCTGATGCCACATCTGGTTGAACATAAGTGACTTGGTCCACAGTAGTGAAGAAACTTAAACTCCGTTTGTCTGCATCAGGATGTGGGGGATTTTTGGTTAATTTGTTTAGTTTATTGTGCTTATTTTAAGTCTTGTTCTCTCTTTTCCAGTAGTTCTGCCTAAACTGATATGAAATGTGTAACTTGTGATCTTTTATAAAGTGGTTTTTGGTTTTGTTGTTTTTTGTATTTGTTTTGCAATAATGGGGATTGAACCCAAGGCCTCATGCATGTTGGAGAAGCACTTTACCACTGAGCTACATCCCTAGCTCATCTTGAACTAATAGCCACTTTCTGAGTACCATCCTGCCTGTCTGTAAATGAGTTGCACTTTACCTTATAGCATCTAGGGCAAATAATTTCATTTGAATTAATGAATTATTTCCTACCCCTAGGAAACACTGCTGCAGAAAGAGTGAGTCTTCCTCTTTGGATTTCCAGAATCCCTTCATGTCTTGCTGACCAGTTTCCTGTAGGACTGCTCCTGCTGGGGGTGTTTGCTTGGACAAAGGAGGTAAGCAGCTTCATTCTCGCACTTACAGGTGAGCACCAGGGCTGTTACATGCAGTGTGGTAGAGATGTGGCCCAGATGCAGGCCACGCTTAGAAGACATGCCAGAAGCCCAGACTCCCTCCTGTTTCTTAGCCCACAACCCTGATAGTGTCTTCCAAATACCTAGTCTGAGATTTTATAAGATCTGAGTTCCCAGAAAGAGAAAACTAAGATTTAGGTGCCCAGACTGATGACCTCATCTAAAATAACATTTCTGCTGCATCCACAGGCCATTCCTCTTAGAAACAAGACTATTCATGTGAGATAAGCTGACAGAGACTTCAAGAATGAGAATACATTCTTAGTTTCCAGACCTTTGACCAAAGGCCTCTCTCCAGAGTCAGAATAGAGAGAAGTCAAAAACAGCAGGTTTCCTGAGAGCAGCAGAAAATGATTGAGTCACAGGTGAGTTATTGTTTATCTTTAGCAGTTTTTTTTCTGTGGATGTGATGAGGCTTACAGGAATCTTTACAACAAACAGAAAAGAACTAAATACATTTAAATCATAATTAAAGATAAATTACAAACTTGGGAAAGATGATGTCAAAAGGCAGCACAATGTCGATTATAGAGTCATACAGAAGTCTAAAGTTGGAAGATAGGTAAATAAGACACAGGTTCCTCAGTTGACATAGAGGTAAGCAGCAGGCTTTTCTCATATTCCCAAAAGCTACAGCAGAAAGGGAACCAGGAGTAGTGACAGTGCTCTCCATGGGAAGGAATAGGCAGACCAAGTTCTTGAGAAGCACACACTTCCTAATGACTACAATGAGCAAGCACTCTGATAACTCTTTAAATAAGTGGCTTGGTGGAGAGCACCCTGTAATAGCATATTTTCCAGGATGGTTCCTTACAAGTTCCT
The DNA here is from genome assembly GCF_902686445.1 of Sciurus carolinensis. NCBI lineage: Eukaryota > Metazoa > Chordata > Mammalia > Rodentia > Sciuridae > Sciurus > Sciurus carolinensis. The sequence continues at coordinate 143,294,462 of NC_062220.1, read as the reverse complement.
TGGTATAAGCTAAGGGCATGAACCTAAGGAATGCAGGACACCATTGCTCAGAGACTGAAGCAGGGACATGTCCTAGCTAGATGCTGGTTTCGGGAAGGATGCTGAGTCACTTGGCAGAGTTGACTCACAGACTTTCACTGGGTCACTGTAAGTACTTTCGCAGTTGTAACGTTTGTGCTACTGTTGGCAGAGGTGTAGGCCAGCCATTTCTAGTTCTCGGCCACCTCGCCTTCCTTTCACTTTCATTCTTTCCCTTCCTTCTTTTCTTTATTTTTCTTAAAAATTTCATCATTCAAATAAAAGTGCAAGAAGGTTCACGTTTTCTTACTTTTGAAGTTCATTTGTGTGCTGGAAGCTCAGCTAAGCTGCCCTAGCTGAGCTGCTGGGCGTCGGAGTCATCAGAGAAAGCCACAGGCTTCACAGAGAGTAAGAGCAGCGCCATCCCTCACCTCTGAGGTGGAAGGCAGGAGCCCAAGCAAGTGCCCTTCCCCTGAGGTGGCATGCAAGTCAGGTCAGGTTTGTGCACACAGATGTGGGGTCTTCTTAAGCCACTGCTGAGGGAGCCCTGAACAGAAGGCTCCCTATGCTGTTCCTTTGCCAAAAGGCACCCCTTTTCTTGTGTATTCCTCAGTCCTGGATCGGTTGGTCCATCTGTTGTATACGGTCTGATGCATCGCGTAATTTTACCTTTTCCAGAATGTCATGTAAGTGATATGCATGTGTGTGTGTGTGTGTGTTGCATGTGTGTGTGTGTGTGTGTGTGTGTGTATATATATATTTTTTTTTTTTAATTTTTTTTTTTTTTTTGGTGGTGCTGGGATTGAACCCAGGGTCTTGTGCATGCAAGGCAAGCACTTTACCAACTGAGCTATATCCCCAGCCCCTATGTAAGTGGTATTGAAAGTATGTAACTGAGCCGGGGATTGGGGAGCATGCCTGTAGTCCTGGTGGCTTGGGAGGTTGAGGTGGGAGGATCACTTCTGCCCATGAGTTCAAGACCAGCCTGGGCAGCATAGCAAGAACTCTCTCAAAAGAAACAAAACAGAAACAGCACATAGCCATTCCACACTGCCTCTTCAATCATAGCACCTGCTTTTGGAAGGGCATTGTGGTTGCTGACGCCTGTTAACAGTTAGGAATAATGCATTCTTTTGCATGTAGGTTTGAATGTGAGTGTTCTGTTCACCTGGGCAAACACCAAGGAGTGTGACTTTGGGGTTCTGTGACAAATGTGTTCATCTCTATGAGCTGCTGCCAAAGTCTCCAACATGTTTCCAGGGTTGCCATGCATTTTACATTCCGACCATGGCAAGTGGAATTCCTGTTGCTCACATCCTCACCAGCATTCATCATTTTTTTAACATGTTGCCTTTTGTGCATACTAGTCTCTTGCTATGATTTTAATTTGCATTTTTTCTTGACAAATGGCATCAAATATCTTTTCATGACTGGGCCTACATGAAATCTGTAATATGTTCAGGGAGAAGTGGTCTCCATGCATGGAACACGTGTCTTTCCATTACGTCATGCTCTTTGATTTCTCTCATCTCCACTTGGTAACACACAGATCCTGCTCCTGTGTTGCCATGTCCGTAGTTTGGTACCTGACTGTTCTGGGTGCTGTTGTAAATGGCCCTTTAAGACCTGCTCTATTCCCTTTGTTCACTGATGGTGTGCAGGGAGCCACTGGCTTAGGTGAAATACCCTCTTATTTTCTAGCATCAATGAGTTCACTAGTCTGTTCCAGGAGGTGGTACGTATACAGACAGGCATGACAGATTTTTTTGGTGTTTTATACATGGACGAACATGTCATCTATGAATAGGGGTTTTGTTGTTTGTTTGTTTGTTTGTTTTTTTACTTTTTGTTTCTTTTTCTATACTAGACTATCTAGGGCTCAGTACAGTGTTGAATAGGAACCATGCAAGACACCTTTCCTGCTGTCTCCTGAGCATTCAGTCTCACCATCAGATATGTTATTAGCTGTATGTTTTCCATATATCATTTATTTGGTTATGGAATTTCCTTTACAGTCCTTGGTTGTTGATTTGTGTACGTGTGTACATGTGTATGGGTGTGTGGTGTGGGGAAATCAAACCCTGGCCTTCATGTATGCTAAGCATACCCTTTACCACTAGTCTATACCCCCAGTCCCTGATTGATTGATTTCTTGTTGTTCTGTGCTCTACAGACATTAAGGTACATCCCCATCCTTTTTAATATTTTGGTTTGGTTTGGTCACATTAGGTTTACAGGGTCTTGCTGAGTTGCTGAGGATGGCCTAGAACTTGTGATCCTCCTGCCTCAATCTGTCCAGTAGCTGGAGTTACAGGTGTACACCACCATACCCAGCATTTCTAGTTTTTGTTTTGTTTTGTTTTGTTATTGGGGATTGAATTTAAGAGTGCTCTACCACTAAGCTGTACCCCTAGCCCTTTGCACTTTTTATTTTGAGACAGTCTTAAGTTGCTCAGGGCCATGCTGAATTACTGAAGCTGGCTTCAAACTTGTGATCCTGCTGCCTGCTCCTTCTTCTGAGTTGCTAGGGTTACAGGCAGGCACTACTATGCCCAACACTGCTAATTTTTTAAGGTAAATTTTGGGGATATTGATTTTAGGTCTTTTTCTTTTCAAATATATGAGTATTTTTCTTACCTAATTTTCTTTAAGCATTGTTTTAACTATGTCACACAATATTTGACATGTTATCTTTTCATTCAGTTTAGAGTGATTTTGTAATATTCCTATGATTTCCCATTTTACCTGTGGCTTACTCACATTTATGTGGCTTTGGAGACGTTCCAAATATACGTTATTGATTTTCAGTTAATTTTATCATAGTCCAAGAATGCACTTTGTTTGATTTCTTTTAAGATAGTTATGGGTTGTCTTATGGCAACATATACACTGGGGGGTGCTTGCTTAGCTCTTGTGGACTGAGTGTTCTGTACAAGTCAGTTAGGTCAAGTCAGCCCAACTGCAGGCCATCTGCATCCTTTTTGATTTTCTGACTGCATGTTTTTTCCATTCCTGAGAAAGGAGAGCTGACTTCTGTTGTTGTGACTGTTCTTGCCTTGTGTGTTTTGAGGTTCTGTTGTTAGGTGTATACACAGTCAGAGTCAATGTGTGTTCTTTGAGAATCAACCCTTTTATCATTTGAAGTGTTCTTTATCCCTGATAATCCTACTTTTTCTTTGGCATTTAATAATGTTTTTCTTGAGGTCTACTGCCTAATGTTTAAAAACATGCCAGCTGCTTATTTTTTATATGTTATGACCTTTTTATATCTTTTATATTCAAACTGGTTTTGTCATTAATGGGTATCACTTTTAGACAGCATATAGTTGGAGTGCTTTATATATTCATTTTCTGTGACTTTGTTTCACTATGCATTTCTTCTAATATATTTTCCAGCTCCCTCTTTCCCCATGCATCTTTGCATCTGGTGTACTCTAAGTTGATTCTTCATTTCATGTCCATTTCACATCCATATTTTATTTTTTGGAGTTCTGTTTGGTTCTTCATCAAATATGCTTACTCAATTGTATACTCTTTTCTTTTTCTTTCTTTCTTTTTTTCCTTTTGGTTCTGGGGATTGAACCCAAGGGTACTCTACCACCAAGCTTCATCCACAGTATGTTTTATTTTTTGTTTTGAGACAGGATCTCAAACTTGTGATCCTCCTGCCTCTCAGCCTCCTGGGTTGCTGGGATCACCGGTGTGTGTCAACCGTTTTGGTCCTGTTTCACATTTTCATTGACCTCTTTTATTTCTCTGAATATACTATGGAAATATATTTCATGTTCTTTTCTGATATTTCAAACACTCATATCCTCATGGGTTTCAACTCTTGTTTTTAAGATGGGTCTCAGTCATGATACTTTGTTTCTCTGTGCATTCTGGTTCCTGCTTTACTCTGCACTCATTTTTCTGATGCTTTGTTTCAAGAAGCGCCTGGATACCTTTCTCTAGATAGAATGTGCATTCCTTGGAGACTCTTTCACCCTTTTCTCATGCTAACAACCAATTTCTTTTAATTCCGCTTTCACTATTCCTATGACATAGTACCTCTATGGACTCACTTTTTATCGCATTAACATTACATCCTACACCCCTCCCCATCCTCTTTGTCCACCATTAGAAATTGTGGTCATTATTGCACACCTATTGTTTTTGCTATAGCTAATAATCGAACTCATCTTTGTTTATTAAGACGTACTGTTAATATCTTAATAGGGACTATATGGGTTAAGGATGCATATTGTTTGTATCGTGTGTTGCTAATATTCATCTCCCACTTTGAGGTGAGGTGTTGGAAACCTGCAGGGTCACTATAAGTCTAAAGAGGGGAACTGCAATACCTCAGATTTGTCGCCGCCCACGGCAACAATCCCGTGGATATTTGTTACCGCCTGCAGCAACAATTGTGCGGGTATTTATCGGAGGTGGACTGGAAATAAACTACTTCTATTTCTGTGCTGCTTCTTTGCTTGCTTGCTTATTCCCTAGCTTATTGAGGAAAAAGAGGCTTGCTTGATTTTAGAGGAAGAGAAACTTTGAAAGATAGACTTTGCTTATAGAGGAAGTTTTAGAGAAAGAGAGGCTTGCTACGCTTATCAGAGATCTATTTCTTCTTAGAGTTCTGCTGCTTCTTCTTAGAGGTAGGTCCCGCATCCTGTGAACTAAAGGTGCATACTCTCTGAGGTGCTTCTTATGATGCATCCCGCGTACTGCGACCTGTGATCTACGACCTAGAGATGTGTTCTCAGTTCTCCGCTCTACGATCTGCCTTCTGCCGCTGCCTGCTGCTTACTGCTTGCTGCTGCTTCTCTCTGCTAGCTGCTTTTTCTCTCTGCTAGCTGCTTCTTCTTTCTTTCTACCTACTGCCCGCTTATATTCCCTCCAGGAGACGGAGGGCGGGGCCACGCCAGTTGAGATCAGGCGAGGAGCCAGCTGCCCTATCACGGCAAAGGTTAAAACGAGCAGGCCCGAGCAGGAGCACTCGGGAACACCTGTGCACGCGTTGTGTGCATGGACTTAATTGAATATGGCCAATGATAAATCACCTGGGTGTGCTTATATTAATCAACCTCCTCACTGCCGATGTGATCAAAAGAACCTCCGGCTGGCCGCCAGGCGCCATCCCAGCACAGCCCACATGGCACAGCCCCCAACAAGATTCGCACTGCTAGAGGGGAAGATACACAAGCAACATGAAATAACAAGGGAAGAAATTGTCCCAAACAAACCTAAATAGAATGTGCCTTTGGCTCTGCAGATGCCTGATGTACTGCCTAAAGCCACTTTCTCTGTTGAGGTTTTTGCAAAGTACATCTGTTCTGTGCACTTAGTCTACACTCCCACGTAGGTCTAGCTCGTTGCTGGACGTTCTCAGGAAACAGTTTTTCACTCTTCCCTGTAGCACCAAGATTTGAGGCAAGAAATCAATTTTCTTTGATGTTAATTTCTTCAGTCCAAAGCTAAGTGACCCTTTTCTTGCTCCGCCTCACCAGGGAAGGCATGCTCTCAGGTCTGTTCTTGGGGCTTGCTCTCAGCTTTTCTCCTTTCTTCTTTACCTTGGTAGCTGCATTCCCATTCCCATTCCCCTCAGTCAGACCCAGGTGGCCTCTGCCTGCTCTGGCCCACCATCCTCCAGGACCCTCCCTGTGTTCCTGCACACTCCTGGCAGCCCATGAAACACTCTTGTTTTCATGACCTCACTCCTGCCGCTGCCCCTGGGATGTCCCCTTCAATCACCTGCTCGACCTTTCTGAGACCTGTGGTCCGTGGGGAGCCTCACCTGCCAGTGTCCTCACGCCGTGCTTGTGCCCTGTTGTGTCCCCTCCCCTGCACATGCTTGTTTCATAGCCCTGTGCACCTCGCTGCCTCTGCCGAGAGTCTAAAAGGGTTGGAAACAGGACTTTTCCCCACTTGCCTTCATATTTTAGTGCCTGCTACAGTTCCTAGCTGCTCAACGTTTATGTTTACAAGATACCTATAAGAGCTGACTGGTTGTTCTTACTTGGGAGCAGAACTGCCTCTAGAAGGAGGACTGGTTTGGTCTTCACAGAGGCTTAAGTGTGACTATCACTCAGCAGGGAGGCCAGGCACCAGGTCTGACAGCCCTGGGACATTCCTGTTCAGTTGACAGTCTTCTCCAATACCCATGGCACTTCTTTGAGAACCACTGTACTTGTTTAGAGACAACCCATTCCAATTTCTGATTCCTTGATAGGTAGATGGATGAATGAATTCACCATGATGAATAGTTGAATAACATTTTTCTTTCTAATATCCTATTAGTTATCCATTGCTGATAACAAATCACCCCAAAGCTCAGTGACTGAAACTGTCAAGCATTCACCTGGTAGTGCTGTGGCTTGTGGATCTGCCAGGGCTCTGGAGGTGCTGGGAGAGATGATCCCTTCCAGGCACACCACGTTGATCTTGCCACATGACTGCCTCACAGCCTGGCTGCTAGACACCCCCAAGGAATCACCTAATCTGGAAGTGGCATCCACCTCTGTGCCTTCTGTTTGGTGGAAGTGAGTCAGGAGGGGAAGATGCACAAAGCACTATGCCTGGTGTCACTGGGCCACTCCATGGCTGCTGTCACATAGAAGAGGGCCTGTGTTCTGCACAGCCTCATGGGACCACTGCAGACTTGCAGGGATTGTGCTTTTCAGATATCATTTGAGGACGTGACTGTGGACTTCACGTTGGAGGAGTGGCAGCTGCTTACCCCAACTCAGAGGAGCCTGTACAGAGATGTGATGCTGGAGAACTACAGCAGCCTGGTCTTCCTGGGTGAGAGTCTCTTCTGGAATTAACCATGTCTAGCTGGGCCTCTGGGTATTTGCTGATTTGATATGCATTTCAGATGCCAAAGACTCCTTGATTCCAATACCAGATTGAAAGGTGTTTAGTCCCTGCTTTATTTCAGAGCATTTGTAATAAGACATTCTTCAAGGTACCCTCAACTCAAGCATCTGGGTCCAAGTCCTTTGTTTCCAATCTCCAGGTTACCAAGTCATTAAACCTGATGCCATTTTCAAGCTGAACCAAGAGGAGCCCTGGACAGTATATGAAGAAATCTTATACCCAAACTTTTCAGGTAAGAAATCATGAGGTATATTGGAAACAGTAAAAATTAAATCTCAGGGTTTTGGCAATAGGTACGTACTTTTGAAATGTTGCTTGTAAACTGTTCGAAGTTCCTGAATCTTTGGAGTTGACTCAAGACTAGTGACGTGAGTTCCTCACAATTTTTACTTCTCATGTTCTGCACCCTGGCCTGCTGTGTGCAGTTTAGATGGAACACGCCTCCCGTACAGTGACACGTACTTGTGGCCACGCGTTGAGGACCTGCTTCCTTGGGTGAAGAGTTCTTCCCACCTTCCTTTTTCTCCTTTGCCTTCTTCCCACCTTCGGGCCATCCTACAGCAGTGGGCTTTGATCCTCCTCCTTACGAATTCGTGACTTTTAGCCAGGTGTGGTGGTGCATGCCTGTAATCCCAGCAGCTCAGGAGACTGAGGCAGGAGAATCACAAATTCAAAGCCAGCCTCAGCCATGTAGTGAGTCTCTAAGAAACCCATTAAGAACCTGTCTCTAAAAGAAAAGGACTGGGGATGTGCCAAAGTGGTTAAGTACCCCTGAGTTCAATCCTCAGTACCAAAAAAAAAAGAGAGAAAAAAAAGAAAAAAAAAAAAAAAAAGATTCATAACATTTTTTCATTTTAAATAGCATGGACACTTTCAAGTCCATTTTAATCTAGAACTCCTTTGAGTTATTACTTTCCTTCCTCTAATTTGACAGATTTGGGCTTTTTTCCCTTTGGAAATTCAATTGGTATGTCATTATTGACTTTTTACAAGATTTCTCATTTAATTTACCAGTATGAGGAAAACTTGAACTAACGAATGACATTACTGCTCTCCCAGATGCCAGACACCATTGCCTAGGTGATCGTCCAACCAAGAGTCTCCCACCTTTCTGAGTCCTGCTCAAAGCATGCACACTGCCTCAGCTTTTAATTCAGTAAAAACATGCCCATACAGACGCAGCACAATTGAAAACAGGAAAATAAGATCCACAGGGGTTTCAGAGAAACTAACTTAAAGTGGGCCAAGCATCATATACAGAGCCGATCAGGCTCAATATGCTCAGACCTGGGTAAGGTTCTATTGTGTTTTTAAACCAGAGAGTGGAAGGCTGTGAGAGTGGGTGTAGAACAGAACTGAACACTGACACGTGAGAAGACCGCCTCCTCTTTCTTTGGCAGCCCTGCCTTCGAGGCTGGCCTCTCACATGCCTCGCTTGTCCCCTGGCAGGCCGGCAGGATCGGCCCTGCTCTCCTGTGTGAGGTTAAGCTCCATGGGCACTGGAGAGCAGCAGCACACAACAGTGCCTCCTGGAGCCCCTCTGCTGTGCCGGGAGCATTTGGACGCATCTCTTCCTCAGTGCCACCCACACGTTTCTCCTGCCTGTGGGCCTTTGGTGGGGGTGTGCTCTCCCCAGGTGGACACTGCTCCCTCTGGTTGCTGGTTGAGCTCTTCTTTCTCCCCGCAGTGGATGCTCCTTGACTCCTAGCCTTATCTGAAACCTTGGCCTGCTGAGCACCCATGTTATAGGAACTCAGGCCTGTTCAGACTTGATTGGGAATTCCTGAAACTGTTAGGTCCTAAGGTTAGGGAGATGGCCAGGAACTTACTAATCTCTGTCCTATGTAAAATTTGTGATACAGTTGTTAAATATTATGGAGGCAGGTAAGGCAGGATCTTTTTTTTTCTTTTCTTTTTTTTTAGTACTGGGGATTGAACCTAGGGATTCTCTACCACTGAACCACATCCCTGGCCCTTTTTTATATTTTATTAGAGACAGGGTCTCACTGAGTTGCTTAGGGCCTTGCTGAGTTGCTAAGGCTATCTTGAAACCCACGATCTTCCTGCCTCAGCCTCCCAAGTCGCTAGGATTACAGATGTGCACCGCTGCACCAGGCTCCTTTTACTTATTTTTTTGAGATAGGATTTTGCTAAGTTGCCCTCACATTGGTGATCTTCCTGCCTCACACTGGTGATCTTCCTACCTTAGCCTCCCCAGGCACTGAGATCACAGGGTGTGCCATCATGCCCAGTGAGGATCTTTCTTTTTCTCTTTTTTTCTTTTTTCTGTTATGGGGATTCAACCCAAGGGTGCTTTACCACTGAGCCATATCCACAGCCTTTTTTTATTGTTTTTATTTTGAGACAGGGTCTTGCTAAGTTGCTTAGGGCCTCACCAAGTTGCTGAGTCTGACTTTGAACTTGGAATCTTCCAAACTTAGCCTCCCTGGGGTTACAGATGTGTGCCACTGTGCCCAATGGGATCTTTCTTATTGATCAAATATCTGTTCAATACAAGGATTAACCTTGTATTAACCTACCCTGGGAAGAACTTCAAATCACAAATGTCTAGGTCTAGGCCCACTCCTGTGGGGTCTAGCAGGTCTGGGTATGTATAGTCTGGGAAAGCTGCAGTGGTAGATTTTATGTTCCCCCATTAATTTAGAACCACCACTGTTATATGGAATGACAGGACTTGGAAGAATATAAGAGTCATAAAACAACCATCCAGGAGCATAGAATTTAGCATAAAAGAAAATACAAAACTATATGGTATTCATAATTGAGTACAGAGTTCATGATCAGAATCAGTACTACAAGAAGGAGCTGCTTTAGAAGCTCAGTGAGTGGACTGTTTATCCACACACACTGAGGCTTGTTATGTGCTGTGCAGCGGCGCACTAGGGAAATACCAGTGAGAACAACCACCTACCCCAACCTGTGTGGAGTTGACGTTCTACAGGGAGAAACAGAAGTAGAGGATCACCAATTTGATAAGTACCATGCATGAAATAAACAGGATATTTGTTAGTGTACTATCAAAGTGATGTTTACATCTGAATGAGCCAGGCCTGCTGGAAAACTGGGAAGAGCCTGACAAATATAAGGAATGGAACATGCAAAGGACCTGCAGACAGAAAATGTCTTTGCGATCAAAAAAGTGAGACTATTGTGAGATAGAATCGAAGAGGTTGAAGCAAACAAGTTGTACAGGACATGCATCAAAGGTTTCAAGTAGAGATGAAAAGACCCAATTAAATTTTTGTAAAGGTGACTGGATGCTGAGTAGAGGCGAGAATCAGAAGCTGGACTCCCATTTAGGAAGTAGGTCATTTTGGAACCAGGATATAATGAGCTTTATGTGGGGCAGTGTGTGACAGAAACAGAGGGAGAGATCCATGTATACTGCTGAATAACACTAGCAGCAGTCCACCTGTTTTCCCAAATGACATGTTTTTATTTATCTTAAGAATTTTTGAAAGGATTGAACTATTTAATATTGCTTGATATCAGGTAGCTCATTAATTTTAATAAATATATTTCTTAATATTGCTTTTGATTTTAATTTGAAATTATTATTTTTCTTCTTACATTTCACAAAACAACTTGTTTTAAACTGTTCAAGTGGATCTCTCCCTTCATGTGTCTGCACCTGACTCTTCTGATCTCCAGAGTTCTTTCTGTTGTCTCTCATCTCATTGTACTGTGTGAATATCACTAATGCACAAAACATCAAGTGTTCCTCTTATTCTCCTCCACATCAGCAGCTCTAATTGACTCTTCCTCTGAAATTCTGATGTCTGAGAATTAGATGAGATGCCCCACAAAAAAAAATTCTTAAGAAAAAAGAGTACTCTCTTTATATTTAGAACCTCACCAAATCTTTCATCTTGCCGAATACCTCCTGGGAATACTACCTCCCAGTTGCTATAAAGGTCATCAGTAAGCAGACCTTTAAAAGATCACTTTAAATATTCAGTAAGCAGCCCTGTGATGGAATTCACAAGTACGTGTACCTGTAGGGTGATAAAAGGTTGTACTAATGGTATGCAAGACAGTTCTTGTGATTTGGGAATAATTTCCATTTATAACGTTATATAGATTCCATGTGTAGATTATGATTCAGTTATAGATCCAACGTAAAAGGGCTGAACGTCAAGAAACGTTCATGTAGGCTCTGGAGAACTCGCAGATAATTCCAGAAAGTGGTGCCAGTGGTGGAGGGGCCAGGAGGCGATGGCCGAGTGGCTGTCTTGCATGCAGAGGTTTCCAGTGCAGCAGTGACACAGGTGTCGGTGCTTTCCAGAGTGAAGGACCTCCCACCTGTGCTCGGCGCTGGCTGAGTCCGTCTCTCGTATGTTCAGCAGTGCCACCAACTCGTCCTTTCTATTGCTGTTCCCATTTCCAGCACATTCTGAGGCTCTCTGATGGTGGTGTTCTTGTCATTTTCCATAACCTGCAGCTGACAAAGTTCCAGATGTAAAGTAGAAAATCACAGATTATTGCACAATTTTGACATTTGTAATTCTAGCTAATTAGAATTCGTAATTCTAATTATAATGGAAACACCTGTTTCCATTTCCATTAAAGATCTCAGTGCCCAGTGCATAGACAGTAATTATGGGTCTCACTGTGTTCATGAGGATGGTCACTGAGGAAGTGACACAGTGTGACTCTTTTTCCCCCTTTTTAGAAGTCTGGCTAGACAGTGATTCTAAAATATGGCATCAAGATAATCAAGACAAGCTTGAAAGTATGGAGAAAGACCATGGATATGATGTTTTGGGGAAAGTATTTAATTCAGGCATGAACTTTGTTCACTTAGGAATGAGACTCCATAACAGTGGCAGAGGTGAAAAAAGTTTGAAACATCCTTTTGACTTTCTTATTCCAAAAACTAACTATGGCAGAAATAAATTTGATGAACTCAGCGAGGAATTACTGTTCTGTGTAAAACCTGACAGAGCCTTTGGAGAGGTAAAATACTGTGATTACAGTAAACACAGAAGAACTAGCAGCAAGGAGGCAAGGCTCCTTACGGCTTGTAGGACACAAATGGGGGTCTGTTTGTGCTTTGAATGTGGCAGAATTTTCAACAGGAAGTCACAGCTGACCGTTCACCAGAGAACTCACACAGGAGAGAAGCCCTATCTGTGCAGTGAGTGTGGGAAGGCCTTCTCACAGAAGTCCCTGCTCACTGTGCACCAGCGGACACACTCAGGGGAAAGGCCATACGGGTGTGGCGAGTGTCAGAAGGCTTTCAGCAGGAAGTCCCTGCTTGTGCTGCATCAGAGAACTCACACTGGAGAGAAGCCCTACGGGTGCAGCGAGTGTACAAAGGCCTTCAGCAGGAAGTCCCAGCTCAAAAGGCATCAGATGGTTCATGCGGTCGAAAAGCCCTATGGTTGCAGTGACTGTGGGAAGGCTTTTTCCCAGAAAGTGAAACTCATCACACACCAGAGGATGCACACAGGAGAAAAGCCCCACGAATGCAACGACTGTGGGAGAGCCTTCTGTTGGAGGTCACAGCTCCTTACTCATCAGAGGGCTCATACTGGTAAGAAGCCTTACGTGTGTAGTGAGTGTAAGAGAGCCTTCAGCAGGAACTCACTCCTCATTCGGCATCAGAGAATTCACACAGGAGAGAAGCCCTACGCATGCAGGGAATGTGGTGAAGCCTTCATCAGAAAGCCACAGCTGATTAAGCACCAGATAACCCACACTGGAGAGAAGAGCCATCAGTGCCACAATTGTGGAGAGGCCTTCTTCAAGAAGTCAGAGCTGGTTCGGCATCAGAAAGTCCACTCTGGAGAGAAGCCCTACAGATGTGTGGAATGTGGGAAGACCTTCTTTGGAAAGTCACAGCTCCTAACCCACCAGAGAACACACACTGGGGAGAAACCATACAGCTGCAGAGAGTGTGGGAAGGCCTTCACCCAGAAGTCAAGCCTGATATCTCATCAGAGAACACACACCGGCGAGAAGCCCTACAAGTGCAATGAGTGCGGGAAAACCTTCAGTGAGAAGTCCAGTCTCATTCATCATCAGAGAACCCATACTGGAGAAAAACCATTTGAATGCAGTGAGTGCAGGAAAGCATTTGCCTGGAAGCCACAGCTGCTCAGGCACCAGAGAATCCACACAGGGGAAAAGCCCTATGAATGCAGTGAATGTGGGAAAGCCTTTGTTCAGAAAGTGCAGCTCATTAAGCATCAGAGAAACCACACGGGAGAGAAAACCCACGGGTGCAGTGATTGTGCAAAAGCTTTCTTCGAGAAAGCACAGCTTATCATCCATCAGAGAATTCATACAGGAGAGAGGCCCTATGAGTGTGGCGAATGTGGGAAATCGTTCACCAGAAAGTCCCATCTCATGAGGCACCAGAGGAACCACACAGCAGGCAAAGGCTATGCACGCAGTGAGTGTGGAGGCATCTTCAGCAGCAGGTTGCAACTCACGACCCACCAGAGAGACCACACAGCCCCGACACCGCATGAGTGCTTCGAGGGCCGGCCCCTGCCTGCCATCAGATGTCCCCACTGAGGACACATAGAAGAGACCCCTTTTGAGATAGCAGCTGCTGAAAACACACTGGCAGGGAGTTGAGTCATGAGAGCTTTCTAGAAGAGTGTTTGAAAAACTGATGGTGTGGAAAAACCTTCTCCCAGAGGACCCTGTGGGGCACACTGCAAGGATGAGCCAAGCTGGAAGTGGGTTGGCAGCAGCCTCTGTCGGAGGTATTGAGGATTCACATTTAGAGACTTCAACAGGGAAAACTATGGAAGCAAACCCACAGGAGGCAGAGGTGTCATCAGAAAGGACACTCACAGGAAGGAGGTGCTGGAGGTTGCGTCTTGGAGATCCCACATGAGGAATTCTGGTGTCTGAGAGGCACAACCCTACTGAAGTAATTCTGCCAGGAAGCTGTGTTCATTGTCTAGGAATTATCACAAAAAGCTATCAGTTTTAAACAGGTGTGTCTGCTGAAGTGTGAAGACTTCTGCTTTCTTTTCAGTGTGTGGTTCAGTAACTAGTATCAGATTAATGCTCCTGACTTAAACAGCTATTTGTACAGAAGCCTTTTCTTTTTTTAATTTATGTTTTTAATTGATACATAGTAATCGTATGTATTTGTGGGTTACAGTATGGCTTTACAATACATGAATACAATGTGTAATGATCTGATCGGGCATATCTGTAATTAGCATCTGTTACCTCAGACTTTATATTTCTTGTGCTGGGAACATTCAGTATCCTATTTATTATTTTGAAATATTCAAATTGCTAATTGTTGCCAGGTGCAATGGTGCACACCTGTTACCCATAAACACAGAAGGCCGAGGCAAGATGATCACAAGCTTGAGGCCAGCTTGGATCTCACAATTAAAAATGGAAAAGGGAGGGTGTGGCTCAGTGGTAGAGTGCCCCTGGTTTCCATCCACAATTCTGCAGAGATGGCTAATCATCGTCACCATAGTCAACCTCCTGTGCTCCAGAACATCAGCAGTTAGTCCTCCTGTCCAGTTACACACCTGGGCCCATTAGCCACCCTCTCTCTGCTTCCCCACCTCCACTCTTTCGGGCTCTGGTAACCTATTCTGGTCTCTGCTCCCTTGACATTAAACTTGGCTTCTGCGTGTGGTGTTGTCTCTCAGCGCCTGACTTTTTCACTTAACATAATGATCTGCAGTTCTAATCCTGTTGCTGCAAACAACAGCAGTGCTTTCATTCTCTTATGCCTGAATAATATCCTGTTGTGCACACATACCACATTTTCTTTCAGTGACGGACACCTACATTGATTCCACATCTTAGCCAGTGATGATTTTGGACATGTGACAAGTGCGCCTGTGGTCTCTGGCATAACTAGACAGATGGAGAGCAGCCTGTGATTGCCCAACCTGCTGCCAATGGCCATTTCCAGGTTGCTGCACAGGGAAGGGGCCAAGTACAGCCTTGCTGACATGAAGGGAAGGATTCCCACGGGGGCACAGTAGCTAGAGTTTGCAGGTGAATAGTGGGAGGGGTGCTTTGCAGAGAGGGGCTCTTAATATCTGAAGGGATCCCTGACTCCTGTGGCTTACTCAGGATTTGCACATCTGTGGGAAATCTGGGAACAGCTGGAGCCGTGCAAGGCAGGGGCAGTTCAGGATTCCAGTGGCTAGAGAGAAATGGCTGGTGACACTCGGGCAGCAGGGGGGCTCACAGAAGAACCTTGTTTAGTAGAGGACTGACTAGCCCTATCTTACAAGCTACCCTGGACCCATAAAATCTGCCACACAAGGAAACAAGAAAATGTGACTCATAACCAAAAGAAACCTCAATAGAAACATGCCCAGAAAAGATAAAGGTGATGGAATCATTGGACAAGGATACTTAAAATAGTTACAAATGAAACATAATTACCTATCATAGTTATATATAAAACACACCTGGGTGTGGTCGAGCACACCTGTAGTTCCAGCTGTTTGGGAGACTGAGACAGGAGGACAGCAAATCTGAGACATCCTAGCAACCTAGAATGACACTTTCTGATAGTAAATTTAGTGAAGGGCTGGGTTGTATCTCAGTGGTAGAGAGTTTGCCTAATGTGTGAGGCCCTGGATTCCCTCCCTAGCACTGCAAAAAGACAACAATTTCAAAGGGAAATCATTCACAGGAACAAAGCAGAGCAGGGTGTGTGGTCAGGGCTGTACAAGCTGGAAAACAAGGAAACAGAAATTTAAATTACTGAAAGGGAACCCAGCAGCAAACTCTGCAACCTAGAATTCTGGTTCTATCAAAAACATCTATGAAATATGGAGACAACACGAAGCCGCCTCAGTCAGAAGACTGTACCACAGGTTGACCATCCATAGGAGACACTGAGGGAAGCTCTGGGCAGCAGGGAACGGTACAGAGTGGAAATGTGGATCTGTGCAGGGATCATGATTCCTGGGAATGGTGAAGAGTGGGCAGATGAAGCACTTCAGAATACTCGGAGAGGAGAGTTGACAGCCTGCATAGTGACAGCGACTCAGCGTGTGAGATGGTGAGAAGTGACGTGTTTTGTGACATAGCACTTGGGTGACCCTTAAGGACAGTTGAACACAGCTGGGCACAGCAGCTACACCTGTGCTCCTGGCTATGCGGGAGGCTGAGGCAGGGGAGCAGAAACTCAAAGAAGAGAAAGGGCTCAGTCCCCATTGCTGCTGGGAAGAGTAGCTGAGTGGCCCACATCAGCCGAGCCGGGAGCTGCTCCTGGGCTCTGGTGGGTCCTGTTCAGCAGCCACACTCAGGAGTCCTAGGTATTGTACATCGTTCATGCGCTGATTGCTTTCTGCCTCTCCAGGTCCATTTTCCCCTCTCATTTGCACCCCAGAGTTTGTCTTCTAGGGATGACTCTGCTGGTTTTTCTTCTCAGGTTTGAACAATGTGAGGTCCTGGCAGCCGGTCAGGGTGGAGGGCTGAGGCCACAGGTGCCCCTCCTGCTCCCTGCTTGGCTTCGTGGTTCATGGCCTTTGTGGCTGTGGTCCCTCTTCGGCTGAAGATTTCCCCACCTCTCCTCCTTGCCCTCAGACTTAGGGTGAATACTGCCCTGGGTGCCCATGACTGGTTCGGTTTGAGTTTGGACACGTCTGTGGATCGTCCCTTTATCAGACATCCTCGGGTTGGTATTGAGCGTGTGTGTGTGGTACTGGGGCACTCTACCTAGGGAGCTCTACCACTGACCTACATCACCAGTACTTTTTGGCTGGCCTTGTGATCCTCCTGCCTCAGCCTCTAAGGTAGCAGGATGACAGGCCTGTGCCACTATGCCCAGCCTTGAGTTGGTTTTTCTGCATTGTGTTAAATAATGAGCACTAAGATTGTGAGAGCATTAGCTCTGCTACCTGTGCCTCAAGGACACAGACTGACATCTGTCAAGATTTCATACTCCAGATTATCAGTATTTTCTATTTGTATTTTAACAGTGCAGTAGAAATTATAACAAATATGAAAAAAAAAATTTTTTTGCGTACGTTTATGGCTCTGGAGACTGTTACCATCTGTTACCAATATAAACAGGCTTGCAGTTATTACTGAACCCCTCTTTGGTAACAGAAAACAAAACATTTATAAAGTCTTACACTACCTCTGGGCTAGCCACACCTACAGGAAGTCCTGCTACTTGGCTGCATGAGCCTGGACTAGGACCAAGATCCGCTGTCACCCAGGTTCTGGAAGTCACCCAGTATGGCTAGAAGGTCCTGTCTGCTTTCTGCTGTTCCTTATGTGCAGCTCATGTGGTCTCTGCCAGTCCTCAGTTACCATCTTCCCCTCTCACATGCTGCCAGAAAGAATCTCATCTTCTTTGAGAGTGAACCGGGGTTGCTTCACTCACGGTCCCTGGAGCTTACTGCTGGGCTAACGTAGACTGCCAGTGAGTACCTCCCTGCGTGGCATCCCTTCCCTCGACTCCATGTCCTCTCCAGCCCTCTGAGGCACCTGAGGTCCCTACCCCCTGGACTCCCACGTCTGTGCTTCTGAAGCAGACTGACATAGGCCTCTTGTTGGACAGCACCAGGAAGTGCAGGCAGTCTATGTTCATGAACTTGTGTGTCACTCTGTTTCTGAGGGATTAAATAAACGTTTTTTGAGTTTTGGGCATGTGTAGGACACAGCATTGAGTTATCTGTAATTGAGCTTTGTAGTCCATGTTACAATCTGTGTAGGGTGGTTTTTATCAGGATTCTCCCATGGCTGCCTTCCTTTACAGCGAAGTGGAGTCCCCCTCCCATTATCTTAACCAGTTCTATCTCTTGAAGTGTGTCAAGACTTCAAGTAGGCAGTATAATTTTTTTCTTTTTTCTTTCTTTCTTTTTTTTTTTTTTTTTTTTTTTTTTTTTGGTACTGGGAATTGAACCCAGGAGCACTGTGCCACTGAGCTACATCCACAGCTCATTTTATTTTTTATTCTGAGATAGAGTCTCACTGATTTTCTGAGGATGGCCTTGAACTTACAAACTTCCTGCCTCAGCCTCCCAAGTCACTAAGATTACAGGCATGTACCATCACACCCAGTAGTCAATATAACCTCTCATGGATATCTCAAAAGATAAAATTCAACCAAATTACACCTGAAGTCTGCTTTCCTCTGCAAATTCCCACCCAACATCACACACCCACTGCCAGGTCAACTTGTGTGCTGTAGGAAGTATTGGGCTTGTTTTGAGACCAGGTCTAGGCATTTGGTGATGCTACTTAAAACTCTTTCTTTTCCTTATGAGCTCTTTGCACACAGTTTTACTTTACTGCATCCAGGTGTCTTAACATTTTGTCATCAAGAATGTTACTTTCAGAAGGCAAAGAGTAAACTAGAACACCAAATGCATTTAAACAACACCTAAGTTATTAGAGATGTCCAGTTATTAGAGATGCTAAGTTATTAGAGAATGTAATTATAGAAGCATTCACAGGAAAGAGGAAAGGAAAAGAGAAATACAAGGAAGTGACATTAGTAATTTGAGGTTCTCATTTAAAGCAGTCCTATTTTGAAAAAATACTCCAAGGGCCAGGAGTGGAGCTCAGCGTTAGTGTGTACACTTAGCGTGTGTGAGACTCTGGATTCAGTCCCCAGCACCGAAAATAAGTAAATAGTAAAATAAACATATTCACAAACCCAGATCAAGGACTGGGGATGTAACTGAGTGGTAGAGCACAAGGATCTAGTTCAATCCCCAGTATGGCAAAAATAAGAAATAAAAAAAAAATTAAGATAAAAAAATCAAGATCAGACTCAGGATAAGGTGCAGTGGGACTGAATTAACTTTTCAGTGTCCATTGGAGGGTCATCCAGTGCAGGAGCATTTAATCACTGCAGTACCTGGGAGCAGTGGTGTAGCACCTGTAGTCCCAACACTGATGAGTCTGAGGCAAGAAGACCACTGGAGCCCAGAATTAGTGACCCGCCTAGGTACCACGTTGAGATCATATCTAAAATAAACAGGGTGGGGATGTGGCTTAGTGGTAGAGCACTTGCCTTGCATGCATGAGGCCTTGGGATGGAGATCCAACTCCAGCATTGCAAAAATTAAAAATTAAACAAACAATGGACTGTTGCCACTTCAGCCATCCATATGGTAGCGTGGGTCCATCCCCACGCTACGATATGCGACATGAGACAGCTCTCTGGGGCATGAGCAAGTGATGGCATTGTGTCTTCTAGCGTACAGCGTGTTGTAGGAAGCAGGATGTGCCCACAGACGATGTCTGAGATCTGGGACTGACTGTGCTTCTCATGCAAGTGTGGCAGTTAACTGTGAGCCCTCCTTTCCACTGTGCTAGGGCAAACCTACTGCACACCCTCCTTCAGGGCCATATTTGAAAAGAAGGCCTCGGTACCCTTGTGTTTCCTGAGAACCAGATAATGAATTAATGTGTGAGTGTGATCACTGGAAACAATTTGCAGATACACTGGCTTTCATTTCAACTATTATCCCAAACTAAATCTGAATTCTCACCTGTTTCCAGCATGTTATGATCCAGGCACACCTAAGATAAAAAGAGAAAAGCACTCGTGCCTCAGGCATAGAATGAGGCATAGAAAGGCAGGAGGCATAGAACATTAGAAGGAGCATCTACCTCTACCCTGTGCCTTCTGCGGAGGAGGATCCACAAAGGATTAGAGACATGAAGTTGGAAACTTCATCCAAGATCACCTGACCCAAACCCCATTAAACAGATGGACTGAGTGTAGCAAAGACCACACCAAGCCTGGGTGATGCCAGAGCCGGCTCCAGGTCTCCGCCTGGTGCTGTGCCTGGCTTCCTGCCTGTCACTCCTTCCCACACACCACCTGCAGTCAGGTCTCCGCCTTGATCAGTGCTGGAGTTCCGTGCGAAGCTGCTGCTGGTGCTTTGTGAGAGGTTTAGGTGTGGTGTAGATGAGCTGCATCTCTGGCAAGGCAGCAGCACCTTTTTGGCAGGCGTGGGGGTTATGGCAGGAAAGCTCTGTACTTGACACTACATGTTTTACTCTTCACACGCTTAGCTCAGCACTTAGCCAGAGCTACTTCCACACCTAGGTTACAGCCACCAGGTGGCAGCGATTGGGTTTGAGCCCAAGGCCATCTCTCTAGGAATGAAGCTCCTGTGTAAAGCAGCTAATGTTCACAGGTAGCTTTCATCCTTACATTTTCCATAGACTGAGGCCAGAAAGATTGAGGGCATGCAAAGATCTGAAGACAAATAGCATACTCTTTTGCATTGTTAGACACTTTACTAACGCGCAGGTTTTTGGAAGTCTCTCAAGCTTTGGGGCTGCATTTTCCTGTTCTTTAACAAATGTACTCCAAGAGGAGCAGATGGGACAGAGAGTGAGTTGAACTGAGCTGGGAGTCTCAAGGTTGCAGCATCAGGTGTAGTGGGTGTGGACTCTGCTCCTGAGAAAGGAGTGATGGAGGTTGGTGGCATAGGAGGAGGGAGCTGCCAGCAATGACCCTGAAAATTTCTGCCCACAGTGATTTGAAATATTTCAGAACAGGACATGCATTAGCTAAGTGGAAAGAACAGAGGATAAATAATATTATAGAAAAGCAAACATTAATAGGGATTATCAAACAACAGATTTGATACATTTATTTTTTATTATTTTGGTACTGGGGGCTGAACCCAGGGATTCTCTACCTGAGCTACACCTTTTTATTTTGAAACAGGGCTCTCTAAGTTGCTTAGGGCCTCACTAGGTTGCTGAAGCTGGCCTTGAACTTGCCATCTTCCTGCCTCAGCCTCAAGTCGCTGGGATCATGGGCGTACACCATCCTGTCTGGCCACGTCTTCTTCAAGGCAACATGGTGTCATGGGTTGGGTGGGAGCCAAGACTTGGAATGGCACTCCTAGGTGGAAGCTGAGATTCGGAATGGCTCCTAGGTGCCACACACAGGGCTTTCTTTCAGTGTGGAGATACTGAACTTAAGAGTATATGTTTCTGTTGTCTCTTCCTGGATCTCAGCTTCTAAGGCAGAAGCTTTGCCATTAAACAGCATTGACCCTGTTCCAGGTTCTTCTAGGGAACATGGTCGTCAAATCTCAGCCAGTTATTAACTGAAGGTGGCATCTACTTCCATTTTCTCCAAGTTAGGTATCTCATTCATGTCCTCATTCATAGTTAATACTAGCATTTTATTTTCACATATTTCCAAAATGTTTGCAAAGGGTTGTATTTTAGAACATGTAGCCAAAGACAAACCTCAGTACTGGAGAGAAGACACCAACTCTGAGCGTCCTGCCTTTGGGCAGGGTGTCCCTCCTTCGGGGTGTCTGATGTTGCCTGTGGGTTTGCAGGGCACGTAGACCCTTTCTTTGTGGAATACTCCCTACAGGAAGCAGTGGGCTGCACATCAGATCGCATTATTTAATTTCCATTTGAGCAGATTCTGGGTGGGTTAGAACTGATCAGAGTGGTCAGATTATAGAATACTGATCTCCCCCAATATAAAGTTGGTTTTTATCTTTATTACAGCAAGTAATCTGTGGAGCAGTGATTTAGCACTCACTTAATATCCAGGTCCTCATGATCTTTTTTTAAAAACGATTTTAGCATACATTTGTGTATGTGTATAAATCAATAGTCTCATAAGGAGCAGAAAAATTGTTCTTTTTCTAATTTTAAAATTTCTTCTACATTTAGTAGTTGACATTCTTCTATGAAGAAGAGTTTTCCCTCAGTTGGTATTATTTGGTAATTCTAAAATTCAATTTCTATTGGAAATTGAGAGAAATACTCCAGTTTTCCCCTTTGCTCAATTTTTAAAATGTTGAACAGACAAGCAGTCTCAGGGTTAGGGGTGAAGCTGCGGGGTAGAGAGCTTGCCCAGCACAGCAGATCAAAACCAAACTACATATTAAAATGTATGGAATATACCTGAAGCAGTACTTAGGGAATCCCACAGCGTTCAGTAGTTACATTAAAATAAAGGAAGAGGGCTGGGGCTGTAGCTCAGGAGCAGAGCAGAGAGCTTGCCTAGCATATTTGAGGCACTGAGTTTGATCCTCAGCACCACATAAAAATAAATAAAATAAAGGCATGCTGTCCACCTACAACCTCAAAAAAAGTAAATAAAATAATGAAGGTAGCCAGGCATAGTGGCGCATGCCTGAAATCCCAGCTACTGGGGAGGCTGAGGCACGAGGATCCCAAGTTTGAGGCCAGTCTCAGCAATTCAGTAAGACCCTGTCTCAAAATAAAAAATTAAAAGGGCTGGGGATGCATCTCAGTGGTAAAAACACCCCTGGGTATAATACATAGTACCAAAATAAAACAAAACCCAGCCAAGTTCTCCTTTTAAAAAATTTTTTTTAAAAATTAAACCCAAAGCAAGATAAAGATAGTAAATAATAAAGTAGTAATTAATTAAAGATTGAAAATCAGGACAGGCAGAGTGGCAGATGCCTGTAATCCCAAGGACTTAGGAGGCTGAGACAGGGGTGTTGCAGGTTCAAGGCCAGCAAGACCCTCTCAAAATAGAAAGGGCTGGGAGTGTAACTCAGTTAAGAGTGTCTCTGGGTTCAATCCCCAATACTGAAAGAAAAAATAGAGAAAATCAGAGATGAAAGGTTCATAAAAGGATCAATGCCTGACAGAATGGACAGGGTAAAGAAGACAGCATTACTGGTGTGGCAGAATAGTCAGTATCACGAATTCTAGTAAAGAGAAAGACAATAGTGGCCACTAAAATAGCCCCTGTGTTCACTGAAGAAATGGAATCCACAGTCATCTCCCAGAAGGAGACTCCAGGTCAAGGTGGCTCGCCGATGCTTTTTCTCTCCCCACATTTACTGATGCTGTCACAGCTGGCACCTGTGCATGAGGCGCAGCATGACGTGCAGCATGACGTGCACCATCCCTGCTCCGCCCCTGCTTGACCCCCCTCGATTCCCATGAGGCCTTTCTTTCCCCTTTCCTCCCTAGCTGCCACGTGGGAGAGAAAACATGCTTCTGAACTTGGCTTATTTTGCTTAACATAATAGTCTCTAGTTCCATCTACTTTCCTGCAAATGACATAACTTCATTCTTCTTTATGACTGAATAAAACTCCTTTGTGTATATATACCATGTTTTCTTTATTTATTCATCCATTGAGGGACACCAGGATGGTTCCATAGTTTGGCTATTGTGAATTCTGCTGCTATAAATATGAGTATGCATGTATCTCTGTAGTAAGATGACTTTAATCCTTTAGGATAAATACTGAGGGGTGGCATGGCTGGGTCATGTGGTGGTTCCATGCCTAGTCTTCTGAGGAAGCTCCATACTGATTTCCACGGTGGTTGTACTAATTTACAGACCCATTAACAGTGTAAAAGTGTTCCCTTTGCTCCACATCCTCTCCAGCATTTATTATTACTAATTTTGTTGTTGTTGTTGTTGAACCCAGGGGCACTTAACCACTGATCCAGATCCCCGGCCCTTTTTATTTTTTATTTTGAGACTGTCTCACTAAGTTGCCAAGGCTGACCTCCAACTTGCAGTCCTCCTGCCTCAGCCTCCTGAGTCACTGGGATTACAGGTGTACACCACCATGCCTGGTTGTTTTTGTTTTTAGCACTGAGGATTGAGCCTAGGGTGCTCTATCACTAGGCTACATCCCAGCCCTTTTTATTTTATCTCACTGACTCAAATGTTACTGAGGCTGGCCTTGAACTGACAATCCTTCTGCCTCTGCCTCCAGAGTAGTTGGAATTCAGGTGTGTGCCACCATGCACAGCCTCTGCTTCAAAAAAATTTTTTTAATCAATGTAAATCACATTAATAGACTAAAGAGCCAGAACTTGAATGTGATGATTTGTTGTTTGCCTTTGACACTTCCCAGACAAGTAAACACTCTGGAGGTGATGTTCCTTATTTGGTGTGCTGCTTCAGCCTGTTTTCGATTTGTTCACTGTGGAGCTGTGGATGGAGACCAGCCCCCAACATATGCCAAGTGCACTCTGCCTCTGAGCTGCAGTGCAGTCGAGCCCACTGACTGACTGCACTAGCAGGCTGTCAAGGTACAGGGATGCACAGCTGCGCTGCCACTCGAGCACACAGCCCAGCAGATTAAGTGATGCTCAAGGTGTTGGTGCACAGGGGGCTGCTGGACCCTCAAACAGGCCCCATAGGTGAACCACAATGCAGGCCCGTAGGACTTCAGAGCAAGGCCTGTGTTTTATGCAGGTAAGTCGTTTCCTTTTGAGAACCAGCTTTCGGCTTGCTCCTGGGGCCTATTAAGGGCTGTTTTAGTTTAAGTTGGGGTTTTCCAAAGATACAGAACCAATAGAAGATATGTGTATGCATATCCATGTGTGTGTGTACAATTGGCTCCCCGTTCGAAAAAGTTACCCTACGGCTGCCTGCAAGCTGGAGAGGAGAGAAGCCTCCAAAACAGGAAGGCCAATGGTGCAGCCCCAGTCTAAAGCCAAAAGGCCTATGATCCACTGGAGGCCTGCTGGTACAAGTCCTAGAGTCCTGGACTCCATGTAGCCAAGGGAGCAGCAAGAGGAAATGTGCCCTTCAGGGAGGAAGAAACAGTCTTGTTTTGTTTTCCTGTTCTATCTGAGCCCCGTGTGGGCTGGATGGTGGCTGCCTACATTGAAGAGGGGTCTGCTACACTGTTTGTTCACTGACATGCCCATTGTCTTTGGAAACATCCTCACAGACACGTTCAGAAGTAATGATCCAGTTCTCGCTAAGCATCCTTCTATCTAGTCAGGTTGATACCCAAAGTTAACCGTCACAGGGACAAAATGTTACCAGAATCCTAGCCAAAGATCTGACTCTGGGGGCTCTAAAAAATCAGGTCTGGCTACTAGCCCTGAATAGTAGATGGAAAAAGTAATCGTGATAAGCAGTGATCAGTGACACTATCCTGGGAAGCTAGAACCTCTGTCATCAGCCCTGTCTTCCAGGGGCTGGCAGTGGCTTTGAGGCCTAATAGATGTGGGAATGAGAGCAAGGGCTACCACTGTCACAGTCGCCCACAGTATTCAATATAGTAACATGCTCCAAAGGTTTGTGGCCTAAGAGCAATGGTCTAACAGTGTACACCCCATGCCCATCATGCTCCACACCCAGGCTTTGCAGGTGTACCCTGACAGGTGTACAACACTGGCTAGTGAGGCCTTTCTCAGACCACATCCCCATCTTGAAGAGAGGCAGGGCTGTACGTGGTGACAGATGTTTCATTACTCTCTCCACAAGTCCATGTCCCAGAGACAGTGACTGCTCTTCCCTTGTGCATCCTTTTGGGGAACTTTAGGGAAAGGGAGGGTGTTGTGCAGGGGAGAAGGGTACATTTGGAATCTATCCCGGGCCCTTGCACATACTATGCAACAGCTCTACTACTTAGTTGCATCCCAGACCCTTTTGTTTTGAGACAGGGTCTCTGCTAAGTTGCCAGGCTGGCCTTCAACTTGTCATCCTCCTGCCTCAGCCTTCCGAGTCCCTGGCCTTAGCACTGTGATTCAGATGTTCTTCTATTTGCAAATATAGGTAGAGATGCATTTGCCCACCTATATTTACAAATTTTATATATGTATATGTAATTTTTTTTTTTTTTTTTACAAAAATTGATGCCTACCTCACACTTTTAACACTAAATTGGGAGGTCTTTATCAGTGCAGACAGCTGCTTGGCTCCTGAGCTGCCCAGCAGGCATCTGCACGGACGTGCCTCACCGTCTATTCGGGTCTGGGTCCTGGACGGAGGGTCCTCCCACTCTTTCGCTTCGACCAGGGCAGTGCACGTGGTTCTCTGGACCACGCACGGGAGTGCCGCGTCGAGGCAAAGGCGCTTCGCGTGGAAGGACACCGCAAACCCGCCTCGGAGCTGGGCTCCCAGCCGTGGCTCCCGCCGACCCGCCCCTCACGGGCGAGAGCTAGCCCGGGCCGCCAAGCTCCCCAGCCCGGTAACCCATGTGTGACGACGCGTACGAAAGTCGTTTCCATTTCCGTTCATCTCACTACAGGTTAAGCGCACCGCCGCTTCCATCGCCGAAGGGCGTGCCCATTTCTAGTAAGGCTTTAAGAACCGTCTGACGTCCAATCCAGAAGTCACTTCGTGCTCTTTGCCCCAACATAACATGGCGCCCACCGCAGCTACTTCCGTGGAACTCAGACGATGAAATCGTCCCGCCAGCATCAAAGATGGCGGTCTGGGCCGCAGCCTCGCGTCTGCGCACGCCCCGCTGGCCCCGCACGCCGGCTTTCGGCGGCCGCTCCACAGGCCGCTCTAGCCGCCGCTCTCGATGTGTGTCGCTGCCGACCAATCGCAGGGCGCGCCGGCCTGCCCCGCCCGCGGATCAGCTGAGGGCCGCGATGTCTGTTGACAGCGGCGGCGCGGCCGGTTCCGGGGCCGGCGCGCGGCGCGGGGTGAGTGGCGATGGCGGCTGCGGGCCGGGGCCGGCGGGCGGCGGGCGGTGGCGGGGCCCGAGCCTCGCGCGCCCGCGGGCGGGCGCGGCCTCCTTCAGCTGGCGTTTCCGGGTCTCGGTAGGCGTGAGTCCGATGGAGCCGCCCGGGGGAGGCGAGCAGCCGCCGCAGCAGCCCTGGGGGAGGCTTCTCCGCCTGGGCGCCGAGGAGAGCGAGCCGCACGTCCTCCTGTGGAAGCGCGAGTGGACCATCGGGCGGAGGAGAGGTGCGCGACCCGGGGCGCGGAGCGGAGCCTGGGGATCGGGGATCGACCCGGGATTGGGACCCAGGGGAGGACGGTGGCGAGCGACGGGACCGGAGGCGGGGACCCGGAAGGACGAGGACTGGGACTGGGGTGGGCGGGGAGCAGGGACGGGAGACGGGACCGGGCTGGGCGTACCGAGCCCGGCCGGCCGCTGGCGGCGGGGGTGCAGGGTGCTTCCACTTCCAGGAAATGCGCTGGTGTAAGACCTGCCGTTTACCCATCTGTTTGCCCAGTTGCAATTTTGAATGCTTCATGGAGTTCAGTTATTCCTCGTTATGACTTTATAGAGTAGTTCCACTAATATATCCTCCAGAATACAATTTCTCAGGCTCGTTACCATGCAAACTTTTTTCTCTGATCATGATGGAATGAAATTGGCAAATTCACAGTTATATGGGAATTAAACACAACTCTTAAATGATGGGGGGTCAAAGAAGAAGCCACAGGGGACATTAAAAGATACCTTGAAACAAAGGAAAACAAAAAATATACTGATATTTATGTAATGCAGGTAAAGCATTGCTGGAGGGCAGTTTATATTGGAGTGCCTACATTTAACAAGATCTAGGTCCCAGCCCCTAGAATAAGTATTGGTTTACTGAACATAGGAAGCTAAGGACTTGAACAAAGTCGCACAACGAGGGAGAGAAAGTACCTCCACCTTCTACACTTCTTTCCTTTAGTCTCCTAAGTAATCATCTGGTGATTTGACCACCCTTGTAGCTTTCCTACGTGGAGGGAAGTGTGCTAGTTAGGTCCACAACACATTTAGTTTGTACAAAAATAAATAAATCAGCACTCTGAGTTCATAGCTTATGTTTGGTTTTTTGTTGTTGTTGGTTGGTTGGTACTGGGGCTTGAACCCAGGAGCACTTATCCACTGAGCCACATCCCCAGCCCTTTATAAAAATTTTTAAATTTTCAGACAAGTTCTTATTAAGTTGCTTAGGGCCTCACTAAGTTGCCGAGGCCCTCCAGCCTTAGCCTCCTGTCACTGGGATCACAGGCATGTGCCCCATGCCCAGCTGACTTCATGCTTTAAAAAGGAAGAATGAGCCTGGTGCCTTGGAACATGCCTATAATTCCAGCTAATTGAAAGTCTAAAGCAGGAGGATTACAAGTTCAAGGCCAGCCTGGGAAATTTAGTGAAACACTGTCTTAAAATAGAAAGGACTGGAGATGTAGCTCAGTTCAGTGGCAGAGTACCTGAGTTCAACACCCAATACTGTAAGAAAAAAAAAAAATAGAGAGAAAGAGAATGAGAAAGATTGCTATTCAGAAGCAAATGTTTTTGGTTAGTTTCACCTCTTACAATGTGCCTGCACCTATCTTTTTTGTTTTGTTTCGTTTTATTGTGGTTTTAGTATTGTTGAATACCAATATCGTTAAGTTTTGTTTTGTTTACGATTTTGAAAGTATACATCATTAGGCACTTGAAAAATGTGTTGTCATTAACTGATATACTAAGGTTTGGTGAAGAGTAGAGGCCTTGGAGACAGGCTTTGCGATGTCCAACTTGTCACTACCATATAACTTGTTTTGGGCTAACAACCCACCTTTCCAAGTCTTTGTGTCTCCTTCGTAGAGTTGCTGTGAGTATTAAATGAAATCATCTGTGAACTACTGGAACGACCCTGGCTTATAGTAAGCACTTACATCAATTACTGTTATAGCACATTATGAGTACTATTACATGTCAAAACATTAAATTTCATGTTGAAACAGGGAGGAAAAATCCGCTCAAGAGAAGTACTCAGTGACTGCATTAATAATGGTGCTACCAAAAACATAAAGGTGCTGTATTAGTCTGTTCATACTGCCATAATGAAATACTACAGTCTGAGTGGCTTAAGCAACAGAAAGCTATTTCTCAGAAACTTCTGGAAAGTCCACATCATGTCCATGCTGGCCACTTTAGTTCCTGGTGAGGATGGTATTCCTGGCCTGTGGGGGCTCCCTTCTAGCTGTGTCCTCATATGGTTGAGAGAAGACACGCTGGTCTCTTTCTCTCTTCTTAAAAGAGCACTAACCAGGGCTGGGATTGTGGCTCAGTGGTAGAACACATGCCTAGCATGTATGAAGCACTGGGTTGGATCCTCAGCACCACATAAAAATAAAATAAGGGTATTGTGTCCACCTACAACTAAAAAAAGAGCACTAATCACATGCCTGTGATCCCAGCAACTCAGGAGGCTGAGACAGGAGAATGGCAAGTTCAAAGCCAGCTTAGCTTAAGGAGACTCAAAGCAACTTGGCAAGACAGTGTCTCAAATAAAAAGGGCTGAGGATGTTGCTCAGTGGTTAAGCACCCCTGAATTCAATTCCTGGTACCTCCCACCAAAAAAAAAAAAAGAAAAGAAAAGAAAAAGAGAGCACCACCTGTATTAGATCAGAGCCATGCCTTATAATCCACTTGGGCTTTGCTGCCTCCTCACAGGCCCCACCTCCAGATAGCCACTTTGGGGCCTCTGTGTTTGAGTGGTAGAGGACACAGCTGTGGGTCCTGAGAGTTGTGTGACTGGATATTTGCCTAAGAAGAATGCTTGACTGCTGCAGGTAAGGCACTGGGGAGGATCACTGAGTTGCATCTAGGAAGGAGTGCAAGAACCTCACCCACAGTGGCAAGCAGGGCAGATCATCGTGGTTCCAAGCTAGAATGTGCAAGTGCTGGCATGGGGAATCCTCTCTTGAAACCCATACTGGTGATGCAGTTGGTGCCTGCAGTTTGGCTGTGAGAGGATTGTCCTGATGGTTATGCTTGGTGGAATGGGAGTATCTTGACCACAGGTGATATTCACCTTGGATAAATGTAACAAAGTACTTCCAAAAATATATGAAGTTCATGCAAGTAAGATTTTTTTTTTTTTGGTACTGGAAATTGAACCCAGTAAGTAGTGCTTTACCACTGAGCTATATCCCCAGCCCTTTTTATTTTTTATTTTGAGACAGAGTCTTACTAAGTTGTTGAGGCTGGCCTCAAATTTGCAACTCTCCTGCCTCAGCCACCATTTACTGGGATCACAGGTATGTACCACTGTGCCCCCAAAAATAATATTTTCGGATCCACTTTTATAGAGATATTTATGTATGGTAAAATTCATTTCTTTTGGTATTCAGTTCCATGAGTTTGGTTCTAATCAAGAGGCAGAATATTTCCAGCACTCAGAAAGTCCCCCGGGGACCATGAATAGCACACCCCCTTCCCTCGGTCTGGCTCCCGGAACCACCCATGTGTCTGCTTTCTATCCCTGTGGCTCTGGCGTTCTGGGGTGCCATCCAGGTGGAGCCACAGCACCCCCACAGACCTGTGCTCATTTTGCCTCTCTCCTTGGAGGGGTGCTCTGGTAGTGGTTCTTCTTCTTCCTTATATCCATGATTGTTCCTTTTGTGCTGGATAGTATTCTGTTTGGATGTGCTGAATTTTGTTTGTTAACCACCAGTGGGTGGACATTAGTTTGTTTTCTTGTTTTATCAGAAGTAAAGCTATTGTACACATTAGTTTGCTGGTCTTTTTTGGACATACCGTTTGTTTATTTCTCTTAGCTAAATACTTAGGAGTGGGATTATTTTGTCATTTATTAAGTGTATGCTTACCTTTATCAGAAGCTCCTAAACTTTTTCCAGAATGGTTTGCTGTTTTGCATTCCCATTAGCAGTGCACGAGTGGTCCAGTTTTTCTACTTGCTCCTTGTTAGCACTGGATGTGGTCAGTCTTAATTTGAGCCAGTTCTCATTTGGTGTGGTGGTATTAGAAGGCTTTCACTTCTATTTCTCTGACTAATGGTGTTGGACATTTTTCTTGTGCTTATTTGCCATCCACATCTCTTTGATAAAGTATTTGAATTTTTTTAAATTGCATTATTGACTTTCTTGTTATTGAGTTGCCAGTGTCTGCTGTAAATTCTGGATACAAGGCCTTATCAGATGAATATCCTACAAATATTTTCACTAGTCTGTGACTTGTTCATCTTCATAGGCAGTGTCTTTTGAAGAACAGATGTTTAATTTTGTTTGTTTTTTATGGTGCAGGGGATCAAACCTGGGGCTTTGCAGATGATACACAAGTGCTCCATCATTGAGCTACAACCCCAGTAGTGCCTCCCCCGACCCCTTTTTTGAGACAGGGTCTTACTTGTGATCCTCCTGTCCTAACCTCCTATAGACAGGTACCACCACCACGTCTAGCTAGATACATACTTTCTATAAACTTCATTTTATCAGTGTTTTTCTTTCTGGTTTGTACTTCATGTGTCCTAAGCAATTCTCATCAGAGCCAGCATCAATAAAATTTTTTCTCTGTATTTTCCACCACAAACTTAATAGTTTCAAGTTTTGCATTTCTCTATGACTGGCCATCCTTACACCATTATAACACTGTCTTTCATGCTAAGTCAGTTAAGATATCTGAATCTTCCCACTTTGTTCTTTTTTAAAATTTCTTTGGATATTCTAAATTGTTTCCTATGAACTTTAAAATCAACTTGAAGTTTCTACAAACCTTATGGGATCTTGGTTGGAATTGCCTCAAATATATGAAATAATCCAGGAGAGAACTTCAGACTCCTGTCCTCCATATCTCCTCAGGCCAGTGTTGCCCACATCCTCTACCTTGCCATGACCTCTTAAAGCTATCTCTGTTCTTGGCCACTTCATCCTCGGAGGCCTGTGTGGTGGCTCAGAGTGCTTTGGGCTTGGGGGCACCTTCCTCAAACCAGCATTCATGGGGTCTTAGATGGGCTGTGGCATGTTTGTGTCTTCCCCTGCTTTGTCTGGGGCTGTGGTGGTGAGGGCTATGTGGACCCTTGTCTGGGTGTACTGGGCTCCTGGTGGGTAGTGAAATTCACCATGCAGAATCTCAAAGACTGTTTGGTCTCCTACCTGGGCAAGGTGTGAACCCAGCAGCAGGGTCTCACTAAGTTGCTGAGGCTGACCTTAAACTTGTAATCCTCCTGCTTGAGCCTCCCGAATCATAGGAATTACAGGTGTGTGCCACCATGCCTGATATCAGTTCATTTTTAATTGCCCTTAATTCTTTAGTATCATTATGTATCATCATAGACTACTCTTACAAGCACTGGTAGTTAGTGATTAGACATTTCAAAGTTTCTGAAATGATTCTTTTGATTTAAAGTGAGAGCGATTAAGTAGTTGAAGATGTACCCTCTTGTATTTATTGAAGACATAACTATATTCAGCTATGGACACACTCCCCTTCTGTTTTATATTTTCTTGTACACATGTCTGTGATAATTTGGTTTCATATATTCTGTAACTGTCATTGCTTCAGTTTTATGATGATTTATAAAACCTAAGATTACATAGAGAAGAAGTCAAGGAGTAGATAAAGATACTGAAGAGAAAATTAAGTTTTTTAAAACTTCTGACAATTTTTATTGGACTAGATGTGCATGTGGGCATACTGTAAAATTGTCTGGAAGAAGCTGTTGAGGTGGTGATGGGGGTGGGGGACCAGAATCTATCCCTTTGGGTTCACACTTAAGCATGAGTGCTGATTCCATGAGTGTGTGCTGTTGGCACATGCTTTGGTGAAGCAAAGGCAGTAGTGTTTGCTGAACCCAAGAGTCTTGTTCAATGTTCTGATACCCTCTGTGTTTTAGGTTGTGACCTCTCATTCCCCAGCAATAAACTGGTCTCTGGAGATCACTGTAAAATACTTGTGGATGAGAAGTCTGGCCAGGCAACACTGGAAGATACCAGGTAAGCAATCCCGCGCGCTCTCCTGTCTGCTTCTGCGTCTCAGGAGGCTGAGGGCATTGTTTCAGGGCACCCCGTGGCTCCCTTCCCCTAGCTCAGTGTAGCAGATGTATTCTCAGGCTTCCATCATGGAATCCTGGGTGATGCATGGTGTCTGTGGCCCTGGCATTCATATTAAGTCAAATATGGCTCAGAAATAAAACTTAAAAGCAATGGATGCATTTTTGGTTCGAATACAGGGGTGCCCAATCACGCCTGGTGGATCTCATAGTTTTGTAGTTCTGAAGTCCAACATGAGTCTAATTAGGCTAACTTCGAGATCTGGAACAATATTGACCAAATTATAATTATATCATGTTATACCATGTACACGTACATGGAATACATAACAACGAATCCCACCATTATGTGTATTATAATGCACCAATAAAGTGCAAGAAAAAAATAAAATAAAATCAAGGTCTGAGCCAGTGGTTCCTTCTGGAGGCTGCAGGGAGAATCCACTACCTCCTTTTTCTAGTGTACAGAGTTGCCATGTGCCTGGGCAGAGGCAGGCTGCAGAGGAAGGGGCAGCCCAGACAGGAGGCACTGCATGGCCAAGGCCCAGAGGTACAGGAACATGTGGTCAGAGCAAGTGGTGCATGGACAGCCACTCCAGGGAGTGTGGGCTCCAGCCTAATCGCAGTGGGAAGTCGTTGCAGGGGTTGGAGAGGAGGAATATCAGACTTTTGTGCAGGAGAGCATGGAGATGAGCTATGAGAGGGACCTGGAAGCTGAGGGCCTGCCGCACTGCATGGTTGAGGTCAGCATACTGGTACACTGCCTGTCTTGTAGGGATTTTTTTTTCTTTCTTCTTTTCTCCCCAGTACTGGTGATTGAACCAAAGAGTGCTTTACCAGTGAGTTACATCTACAAATTTTCTTTTGAGTTCGGGTCTTGCCAAGTTGCTGAGGCTGGACTTCAACTTTTGACCCTCCTGCCTTGGCCTCCAGAGTAGGTGGGATTACAAGTGTGCACCACCACATCCAGCTTTTTTTTTTTTTTTTCCGGTACCAGGAATTGAATCCAGAGGTACTTAACCACTGAGTCACATCCCTAACCCATTTTATTTTTTATTTTGAGACAAGGTTTCACTAAGTTGTGTGGGACCTCGCTATGTTGTTGAGATTGACTTTGAACTGGTGATCCTCCTGCCTCAGCCTCCTGAGCCTCTGGGATTACAGGCGTGTGCCCCTGTGCCAGCTCACATCCGGTTTTTATTGTGTGTTTTACTGGGTGTGTCTCCTCGGCTGCTTTCACACCATAGTGGCAGACCTGAGTAGTTGGACAGAGACTTTGTGACAACAGAACTTGAACTCTTATTGTCTAGCCCTGTATAGAAATGGTTCCTGCTCCCTGACCTCAGTGAACTGCTCAGACGTAAACCCCTCCTCCTAGTGAGCCTGCAAAGCTAAGGCATGTGGTGGTTCAGGTGCTGAATTGCGTGTTCTGTGTGCTATTCTCGTTGTGTGACTCCTGATGCTCCATTAGATCTTCACCCAGCAGTCTCTCCCTGGGGAGCTCTTCCTGTTCCATCTGATCTGGTCTTCCCCTTACACCCTGGGCCTTGCTCTCTCCCATCCAGCAGTGTGACCACTGCTGTTCCAAGTGTGTGTTCTGAGTACAGTGGCCAAGTCACTTTCCGAGAGCCAGCACCCATCTCTAAGAAGGGAGCAGTGCTTATCTGGGGGATGCACTGCTGGGGCGGGCCTGTGGACAATGTTGCCCACGGCTCAGGAGAGGCTGGAAATGGAAGCACAGTGCTGCTGAGGGACCTTGGGACCCACGAAGGCACATGAAGGGAGTCTGGCATTGGAGAAGCAGAATCATTAAAACGCTTGATGAGATGGTTAGGTTGCTAGGTAGGTTGTCAGTAAGGGAGTAACAGGCAAACTTTTCTCAAGAGAATTTTAGGATGGTACTTGCATACGTGCCTTGTAAAATAGTTATTATGAGTATTTTCTCAAAAATGATAATATTGAACTAGTTTCCTAGAAAAATAATTTAAACCCAAGTTACTTTGAGAAAGATAAATTGCACTTTTGTTTTCTTTACAGCACCAATGGAACAGTGATCAATAAGCTGAAGGTTGTTAAGAAGCAGACTTGTCCTCTACAGACTGGGGATGTCATTTACTTGGTGTACAGGAAGAATGAGCCTGAACACAGTAAGAGGAAAACTTACTGGGGCTATACTCAAGCCCAGCGCTGTGCTAAGGGAATGACCAGCTGAGGCTGGAGCTCCTCTTTAGAAAGTCTGTGGCACACGTGTCTCCTGGAGAATGTTCCAGTTGGCCACATTCCCTTGCTGTGTGTGTGAACTCCTGGTGTGAACAGTTGGAGAAGGGTAGTGTCGACCGCAGTCAGAGCCTTTCTTCAAGAACACCTCTGTGGTTGTGAGCAGAGCCTCAACACAGCAGCTGTGGAGGAGCGAGTGGGGCTGGGTTAGGCTGTGCAGAAGAGGAACTTGGGCTGTGGGAGCAGAACCTAGGAAGAGACCTGGAGCCATTGTTGACTCTGCTCCTGGAGAGTTCACAAGGGGCGTGAAGGTTAGCTCCAGGACTGTGCGAGAACCATGTTGGATCAGGAGTGCTCGGGGAGCTCTGTGACTCAGAGGCATTCTAGAGACTCGCAGACAGGAAGATCTTCCTTGGTAAGGAAGAGGAAGTGGGGGGCAGAGGTTCCTCAGGGCATGGTGGGCTTCCTTGCCACATGGAAGAATCTTGAGTTCATTCCTTTCTTGCCTTTGCTTATGTGCAATGTGTATTATTCACCTTAGTCTGCCTCCTGAGGTCACTCCCTGAGGCTTGCTTATTCTACAGTTGGCACAGATGTTGTAGGCTAATTGTGTTAGAATCTCTTCCACGGTTAACGTGGTTACTGGCTGGTTAGCGAAGACAATCAACAGGTAGATGGGCTAGAGGGAAGAGGAGAGAGATGAGGTCTCCCTTCCTACATGGCCACTGCTCTGATAGGATTACTTTCCTCTTAGATGTGGCGTACCTCTACGAATCTCTACGTGAAAATCAAGGCATGACACAAGAATCCTTGGGTGAGTGATCTTGTGGTGAAGACATGTATGCGTGGAGGGCTGTTAATTCTAGGACAGTGTCCTTTTGCTTCACCCCTGCAGTGTCTTCCTGGGCTCTTAGTGTGTGTTCCTCATGCTCCTTTTGTGCTTGCAGAAGCCAATAAAGAAAATGTGTTCCATGTGACCAAAGATTCCTCAGGTCCAGGGCGGGGTGACGACCCCCAGGTCCCACCAGCGTCGCCCACCACTCAGGCATGCTTGGAGGAACCACAGCCATCCACATCGACGTCAGACCTCTTCCCCAGGGCCTCCACCTCTTCCACAGAGACGGCTGCTGCAGGGCGAGAGCATGCCTTCAGCTCTGGTGAGCGGGAGGTCTCGGTGGCAGTCCCGTGCTTTGCTCCCTAATCTTCACCCACGTTGTCAGACAGAAGAGCCCTGACAGGCTCTCATTAGCAGGAGTTCTGTAGTGGAAAGTATTGGCCTATCCTGTCCCCAAGGAAATGCTGAAGGTCAAGGAATATGGTGCCATGGTATTTCTATATTCTCTCATGTCTCATTGAAGTATGCTTCATATAACGTAAGTGTCACCCAGTTAGTGTACACATCAGTTGGTTTTAGTGTATTCACAAAATTTGTGCCTGTCACCACTGATGCTGGAACATTGCATCACCTGAAAGGAAGTACTTACATTGCTACAGATTTGCCTTTTTTGACATTTCATGTCTATGGAATCATACGATATGTGGTCTTTTGTGATCAGCATCTTTCACTTAGTGTATTATTTCAGGGTTTACCCGGGGTAGTATATGTTAAAAAAAAAAAAAAAAATTGTGGTACTGGGGATGGAACCCAGGGCATTGTGCATGCTATACAAGTGCTCTACCACTGAACTGCACCCCTCCTTTTTATTTTATTTTGAGACAGGGTTTCATTAAGTTGCTGAGGCTCTCTTCAAGTTTGCAATCCTCTTGCCTTAGCCTCCTGAGTCACTGGGATTACAGGCATGCACCACTAAGCTCAGCAAAGAAGTGTATAGTTTAAAACCAATTTTCCATCCCTGTTCCTGATTGCTTAGTTCTTTCTGGCTTTTCCTATAGTCATTGGGATAAAATCAGAACATCCAGCTGCAGTGTGATATGAACATCTCCTTGCAGGTGGTATACACATGTGTTCCCTAATTAGACCATATTCTGTGTTTCTACTTTTTTAGTTTACTTTTTCAGTTATTCCCCTGTGTTTTTCATCTAGATTAGCTTTAGAATTAGCTTTTCAAGTTAAAAGAAATCTTTTTGAGATATTGATTTGGGGAGAATTGATATTTTTACAATACCCAGGAAAATGGTATTTCTCATTGGTTATTAAAGTCTTTGATTTTTATTTATTTATTTATTTTGGTACTGAGGATTGAACCCAGGGGCACTTAACCACTGAGCCACCTCCCCAGCCCTTTTTATTTTTTATTTTGGGGTCTTGTCAAGTTGCTTAGGACCTTGCTGAGTTGCTGAGGCTGATTTTGAACTTTTGATCCTCCTATCTCAGCCTCCCAGGCTTCTGGGATTATACGTGAGTGCCATGGCGCCTGATGCTGTTTGATTTTTCAGTGAAGTGGGTTTTTTCCCCCCTAATACTAGGGTTGAATCCAGCCAGGGGCACTGTACCATTGAGCTACATTTCCAGCTTTTTGAAAAGTTTTGTTCTGAGACAGGGTTGGCCAGCCTGGCCTTGAACTTGTGGTGCTCCTGCTCAGCCACCTGAGTGGTTGGGATCACAGGCATTGCCAACATGCCCAGCCCATGTAAACTTCTAAACTAAAGCCCCAGCTTCTCAAAAGTCTCTTGATTTACCTCCATTTTAACATCATTACCTCAAATTTATGAATGAAAGAAATTGCAATCACGCTTCAAGATGCAAACATGCCAGACCTGAGTAACTATGTGGTCAAAGTCTTAAAACTCTCTAGGCCTGTGCACCCTTCCAAGGGTTCCTCAAGCACAGACAGGCACAGATGGGTTGTGTACTGCTGGCTGTCCACAGCTGGTTCCAACACCTGGTGACTGATCCCATGTGATGACAGCCCCAAAGAAATAGAAAGTGATATGTGGTCCATTCGGCATGGCTCAGCACACCCAAGGGGAGGCACTGAGGGATACTCGGTCCATTGGGCATTGCTCAGCACACCCAAGGGCAGGCACTAAGTTGAGTGCAGATCTCTAGCCATGTGCTGAGGTCAGGCATGCCATGTCTATCATCTCAAGCTGTGCATTTTATGGATATTATAACAACTTCCTCAGAACTGTGGCACGGGACAGTTGAAAGAGAATCTTAAGTTAGATAATCTTCTATTCCATCCATCTGTGTGCATTGTGTGTTGTCTGCTAAGCTGTGATTAATGTTCTGATTTCTTTAAACAAGTAATGCATTCATATATTTGGGAATTTTAAATAATAAAATTTTTCTGTCATATGCGTAAGCATTAATATGCTTACAAACACTAACACTAAACACTAACAAA
This sequence comes from Sciurus carolinensis, assembly GCF_902686445.1. Taxonomy (NCBI): domain Eukaryota; kingdom Metazoa; phylum Chordata; class Mammalia; order Rodentia; family Sciuridae; genus Sciurus; species Sciurus carolinensis. Next base: position 143,256,613 of record NC_062220.1, on the reverse strand, counting down.
ACAGTTATACTTACAAACATTAACCCCAGCACAACACTTAAACTAACAAGATAATCATGGTGAATACCTGTTGAGCACCTGCTAGACTGAGGTAGTGTAATAAGTGCTCTGTTTTGGTTAAGTTCTCTTTGTTGGGGCCAGTCAGGGAGGTGCTGTTACCATTACCTTCCTGCAGGAGATAAGACACACAGCTGAGCACAGAAGCCTCTCTCAGTTGTAGGTGAGTGAGTGGTGTGGGCAGGAGCCAGCCCTGGGAGCTGCTACCCTTTTCTTCCCTCAGTGTGGGAGCTAATTTGTTCCCACAGTCATTCTTTTTCTCCTCAGCTACTCCAGGCTAGTTCCTTTTATCATGTGATGACATGGTTTGAATATTAGAAACAACATACGTATTGTGCTGTAACGTTGCAGACTAGATCTGGATGAAGACAGGGTGTAGTTAACTGCCAGAGTAGATCTGGGTGAAGACAGGGTGTAGTGAACTGCCAGAGTAGATCTGGGTGAAGACAGGGTGTAGTGAACTGCCAGGCTAGATCTGGGTGAAGACAGGGTGTAGTGAACTGCCAGAGTAGATCTGGGTGAAGACAGGGTGTAGTGAACTGCCAGAGTAGATCTGGAAGAAGACAGGGTGTAGTGAACTGCCAGGCTAGATCTGGGTGAAGACAGGGTGTAGTGAACTGCCAGAGTAGATCTGGGTGAAGACAGGGTGTAGTGAACTGCCAGAGTAGATCTGGAAGAAGACAGGGTGTAGTGAACTGCCAGGCTAGATCTGGGTGAAGACAGGGTGTAGTTAACTGCCAGAGTAGATCTGGGTGAAGACAGGGTGTAGTTAACTGCCAGAGTAGATCTGGATGAAGACAGGGTGTAGTGAACTGCCAGAGTAGATCTGGGTGAAGACAGGGTGTAGTTAACTGCCAGAGTAGATCTGGATGAAGACAGGGTGTAGTGAACTGCCAGACTAGAACTGGGTTAAGACAGGGTGTAGTGAACTGGCAGGCTCCTTCTCGTTTTGCTCATGTCAAGCAGAACTCGGCCTGCCAATGTCACCCCTGCCCTTCCTGAGGCCACACCCTGCTCCATTCCTACTGAAGGTCTCTGCCTCAGGTGGGGCTGTTTGGAACCTTCACCATCGTGTGCACTGTGCAATGGTTGGCATGTGGGTTCATACCTGGTCAACCAGTGCTCGGGCTGATCCCATTACAGGCATATCTGCATTTCTTCCCTTGAGAATGTACTTTTGCCCCCAGCCTCACTCCTGCAGCAACAGGCCCAAGTGCATGTAGGACGTGGGATTTGCATGGTAGTAGCTTACTGTAAGTGGTGTGTCCTCAAGCTATGACATCTTGGACTGCAGATTGCCCTTGGTTTAAACAGTGATACTTGGTCAGCATGTTCTCTCCTGAAGTCGAGAAATCAGAACCTGTCTTGTTTGTCTCCTCTCACAGGGGCCGGGGGTACAGGCTTCTCCGTAAAAGGATATGGTCCATCTGTGGGAAATGGTGAACTCTGCAGCCCTGCTTCAGCTCCCCCAGACAGAGAGGGAGCACAGTTTTCTTTGCTGGAACCCCAGAACCAGGAGAATTTGGAACCCGTGAAAAAGAAAATAAAAGCAGGTTGGTCTTATAGCTACAGGTATCCTCTGCCCTCTCAGGAGCTGCTGGGGATACTGTGTGCGTGGTGGCCATGGCCTTGCATGGGACCTCCTTTGTGCTGACCCATGGGGATCCCCCTCAGCTTATACTTGGAGCACCTCACATTTTCTGAATGAAATTGAGTTCTTTTCTTTCCCATTTGTGTGATCCGGATGGGCTAACATCTTGGTCTAGAGATAGCACATTCCTGATTGGATCTTCCATGCCAGAGTCCTCTGTCTTGATTTTTTTGGGGGGTGCCCGGAACTGGGATAGAACCAGGGCCTCGTGCATGCTGGGCAGTGCTCTGCCACTGAGCTACAGCCGCAACTCTTTTTATTTTTATTTTGAGACAGAGTCTCACTAAATTGCCCAGACTGGCCTTGAACTTGCAGTCCTCCTGCCTCAGCCTCCCATGGATCATAGGTGTGCACCACAGTGCCCTGCTTAGATGTTGTCTTAAGTGATAGTGAGCCTTCACATTGAAGATGGTTTAGAGAAAAAATGTCTGTACTTCAAAAGCCAAAGTTCAAGAGATTATGTTTAAAACATGTGGAGATGTGGTGGGTAATGCTGGCTGGTGTGCAACAGGCCCAGGGCAGTGCGGGACCCAAGAAGCTGGTCCTTGGGAGAAACAGGGCTCTCTGAATATTGGGGGACTTGGTTAACGGACTTGAGGAGGGCACAGGAAGCATCAGCAGCAGTTACATAGCAAAGATACACACATATAAGAACGAGGCAATTTTAATTCCAGAAAAGATGAAAAAATGTGTAAATCACAAAAGGTAATTTTGGTATATTACTTGGCTCAGCAGAGAATGCTTACGTAAACACAGTGAAAACCATTTGCTGTAATTAACCCACAGTTGTGTTAGATAATATTGGGAAGGAAGTTTCAGGGGCCAAAATACTTTTCTGTGTTGGTAGACGTCAGGTGATGGTTTGTAAAATTGGTAAATCAACACTGGGAATTTAGCTCAGTGGTAGAGCATTTGCCTGATGTGTGCAGCTCAGAGTTTAATTCCTAGCACTAAATAAAATAAAACTAATAAATAAAATGTAGTATTATAATTCAAATACATGGAAATAAATACCAAAAGGAACAGCAAAATGACATGGAAGTGGCTTCCTCACAGGAGTAAAATTGGAGTGAAGGCACACTGGGCAGAGGTGCCTGTATTTGTTTTCTTCTATATGACTTAAATTGCTTGTTTAATATTTCTTTAAAAATAAATATTACCAGGCATGGTGGCACACAGACCCTATAATCCCAGCAACTCTGGAGATTGAGGCAGGAGGGTCACAAGTTCAAGGCCAACCTGGGCAATTTAGTGAGACCCTGTTGCAAAATTAAAATTTAAAAAGGTCTGGGAGTGTAGCTCAGTGGTAGACGACCCCTGGGGTTAAACCTCAGTACCAAAATAAATATACTGATCTGTGATGATGAACACCTGAGTTTACACTGAGCAATAGAAACATACCAGGAAAGCTCATGGTGCCATCTTAGTCTCTGCTTTCTAGCATGTTCCTGGGTACTCGAGGGGTCATACTTTCTCATTTGTTTAAAAAAATTACATTTACACAAATACTATTTAACAACTGGCCCATCTCTCTCTGTCTTCCTCTCTTTTTGGTACTGGAAATTGAATCTGGGGCACTTAACCACTGAACCACATCCCCAGTCTTTTTTATTTTTATTTTGAGACAGGGTCTCGATAAACTGCTTAGAGCCTCGCTAAGTTGTTGAGGCTGACTTTGAATTTGCAATCCTTCTGCCCCCCAAGTTGCTGGAATTACAGGTGTGTGCCCCTGCCCCCAGCCTCTTAGTGTGTCTCTCTCTCCCTCTCTTTCTCTCTTTCTCTCTCTCTCTCTCTCTCTCTCTCTCTCTCTCTCTCTCTCTCTCTCTCTCTCTTTTTGAGGGGAGGATCTTACTGTGCTGCCCTGGCTGGCTTCAATTTCCTGAGTTCACGTGATCTTCCTGATTCAGCCTCCCAAGGAGCCAGGAATACAGGCATGCACCTTGGCACCCAGCTTATCCTTTTTCTCTTAGCTATACATCCTGTGTGTCATTTTGTGACAGGAACTATTCTACAACAGAATGTAAACATACTGGAACATGGACCTTATCTGGAACCACCTTCAAATGGTCTTTGTAGATAACAAATATAAGGCCAGCACTACATCTTCTGCTTCTGGCCAACTGCAGCAGCCTGAGGGTCCCTTGTCTCCAAGCTGGGCTCTGTAACACCAGACTGGGCACCAAGTTCCACCCTGGTGTGCCCGTCAGAACATGTCCCTTTCTCTCCCAGGTGAGGTGCTTGACCTGAACCTGCAGCATTTGGTTGCAGACCAGGGTAGAAACACCCAAACCTCCCGTGAGGATGTCAGAGTTGCTGCTGTGAAGCCAGACAAGATGGAGGAGACGCTCACGTGCATCATCTGCCAGGAGCTGTTGCATGACTGTGTGAGGTATGCTGCCTGATACCCTCGCTGGCTCACGGGTGGACCCTTGGCCCTGGGAGGAGAGGCTGCCAGGGGAACAAGCTCTTTGGTCCTCCTTGTTGTGGAGTCTGCTGAAGTGCCATTCTCATTGCACTTGAAGAGCCACCCAGGAGACTGGGGCTGTAGAATCCACAAGGTTTTGGTAGCATTGGTTTTGACTGACGTGCGTCATGGGTAACCCAGTGAACCCAATTTCTAGCTTGCAGACAGATCACTATACCAAGTCTTAAATGTTTCCTGGTTAAAGAAATGTAACATTGTCATAGAATAAATGTCCCAGGAGCAGCCCCAGACAAGCCTTCTCCTTACCATAGTGTCAGAACTTAGGAGGTATAGCCTAATGAACTTCCAGTCCTGAAACACTGAGTTCCTGTTGGTCGTTTCTGCAGTCGTAATCTGCTCTCCTCTGTCCCTTTTGATGACACAGAAGCCGTGTGACCTCTAGTTTCTTTTTATCAACCAAGACTGATTAAAGTGTTCTCCGCCTGGGAGATGGCTGGGCCCCACAGTCGGCCTGTGGCTCTGATCAGCTTGCTCTTCTGCCTGGGAAGGCCGACTGCAGATCTTGCTCCAGGGGTCCCAGTGACCGGTCTTTGGAGGTCTGTCTGGAGAGGGGTTCCTTCCTCCTGTTCTTCCAGCTTGCAGCCCTGCATGCACACGTTCTGCGCAGCTTGCTACTCCGGCTGGATGGAGCGTTCTTCCCTGTGCCCTACCTGCCGCTGTCCAGTGGAGCGGATCTGTAAGAACCACATCCTCAACAACCTTGTGGAAGCGTACCTCATCCAGCACCCAGGCAAGTGGGCCACCACCCAGGCTCTCCTTTCCTCAGGTGGGAGTTCAGCTCTGAGGAGAGCAGTCTCTGTCTCCCTGGGCCTGGCTCGCTGCCAGCGAGCGCTGCTGTGTTATTTGAATCTAGACAAGAGTCGCAGTGAAGAAGACGTGCGAAGTATGGACGCCAGGAACAAAATCACCCAGGACATGCTGCAGCCCAAAGTCAAGAGGTCTTTTTCTGATGAAGAAGGAAGTTCAGAGGACCTGTTGGAGCTGTCAGATGTTGACAGCGAGTCCTCAGACGTCAGGTAAGCCCTGTTTCCACCTGGGATCAGGGTCTTGGAGCCAGAGGTGCAGTCAGTTCTCCAGTAAAGAGTTTGCAGTGGGGTGGGCAGTCGGGTGCCTTGTGGTCTGACACTGGAATGTGGCCAGGACTGGGGGAACTGGCAGAGAATAGGTGTGTACCTCAGGTAGTAGAGACAGCTCTGTATTCTCTTCCAGTGGAACTAGTCACTCCCCAGATGCCTCACATGGGTCTTGACTCACTGGTCGTAACAGTGTTGTGATTGTTACTTTTTCTCCATGTAAGCAGTTTTATCTAGTGACTGTGTTGTCTTCCACCATAAATGGTAGTATTGATCATCAGGTAGTGTCACAGAAAAGGTACTGTCCCCTGCTAAGAGGACATAGCCCTAGGAGGCCTTGCCAACTCTGAAGTCCAGAGTCTTCATTTTGGGCCAAGGCCATGATATTTAAAAAGACAATAAACAAAACCCAGAACTTTTATTATCTTTATTTCTTTTTGCAAAATTTAGTGGTGATGATTACACAAAAGGAAGAAAACCAAGAATCACTTTAGTGTTAACATTTTATTTCCCTTTCTTTCTTTTTTTCTTCCTGTGATACTGGGTATTGAGCCCAGGACCTTGTACATGCTAGGCAAGCTGACCACCACCAACCTACACCTCAGTCTGAGTGTCAGCTTTTATTATATCCATGTGATATTTGTGTATTCACACATGTACATCTCTACAAAATAGAACACAGCATACTAATAAGTATTTTGTGAAGATGGGATCGAATTGCACTCAGGATTCTGAAATTTCCAGACAGTCTGCCTTGGGAAGCAGTGCTGCAGGGCCAGCAGCTTCACTAAGATGACCTGAGATGCATATGGCCAGGAATTTTACCTTTCTGGACTTTTGATATGTATGTGCCCATCAGAAAGGTCACTTTAATGCCACTCTGTGAGGTACACATGAAGGATATTCTTTACCAGCCTAGTATGAGAAAATGGTAATATGCTTTTCATTTGCATTTTCCTTATGAATGAGCATCTTTTCACTGTGGTATTTTTATCTGTTTATCTTATCCATTCCTCACCCTTGTTGGTTCCTGTCCCTGGTTTCAGGCTCAGAAAGGCATTCTCTGAGATGAGTCTCATACTTTTTCTGTGAATTCTTTTTACAGTCTACGTTTTTGACTAGTAGTTTCTGAGGTGTCGTAAAGACAAGCATGCACGGCAGCACAGGCTGTGATGAGTGGCGTGGGGCCCCCATTGTCCAGTTGGAAAACCACTGGAGGAGGGTGTCTTTCCATGTGGCACCGAGTCTGGCTTTAACGTGGGAGACCTGAGGGCTCTGGGCAAGGCAGCGGTTCCTGAGCCCAGGGCCCACCTCAGCTGAGAACGGCCCCAGGGGCTGGTGTGCTGCAGCCTGGGGGTGAGGAGTGGCGCAGGTGGTGGGTGGGTGTTCACCCCCAAATCCTGTTGGGGTGGTTTTAGACAGTGCCCTCTGCAGCACCTGGGGTTGGGCAGGAAAGAGGGGCCAAGCCTGTCCTTCACACTGAGGTGGGGTTGAAGCTGAGCAGGGCGGGAGCTGAGGTGTGAAGGACCGAGGCCCGCAAAGGGAGCCAGCTGCCGATCAGCATGGTAAGGTGCTGCCCCGAGGTCTGTCCTTGTCTCAGATGCAGAGCTGCCCCAGTGCCTGGGGGCCTGCTCCTCTGTGGCTCCAGCTCTGCCACGTGCTCTTCCTGCAGTCAGCCATACATCGTGTGCAGACAGTGCCCCGAGTACAGAAGGCAAGCGGTGCAGCCCCTTCCCTGCCCAGCACCCGACAGTGAGCCGGGGGCCCGGCAGGCCCTTAGTGGGGATGCACCAACAGCATCCGCCAGCTTCACAGCAGGTGAGACAGCGGCATCTAGCCTCGTGTCTTCTTGTGACCCCTGTTGTTCTGGCCTCCTACACTGTTTCCTCTTGGGGGGGCTTCTGTCCTCCAATCCTTGGCCTCCATGGCCACTGCCTCTCAGATCCTCTTAGTTTTCATAATCTATCTCAATGAGAATCATATAAATAACTGTTCACGTGTGGGTCTTCCCTCCAGGACTTGCCTGGGAAGTACCAATCCTGATGTTAACACTTAATCTGTCCCCAGCCCTCTGCTTCAGGGCAGGTGTTTCAGTGGGTTTTCAAAAACCAAAAGGAGATCCCACATCTGTCCCTCGAATGAGAGACTTCTCCCTAGCAGTGGGTGCTGAATCCTCAGAAACAGGCACACATCTCCAGAGCCACCTCAAGCTCTCTTCTATCAGTTGCCCATTTCCAATAGGTGGGTCCCCAGATGCTATCCAAAAAAGCAAGGGAGGGGCTGGGGGTCTAGCTCAGTCATAGAGCACATACTTAGCTTGTGTAAGGCCCTGGGATCAAATCCCAGCACGAGAAAAAAAAGAAAAAAAAAAGGGAGCACTCTTGCCTCCACCCATTCCATGGTCCCTGTCTGATGTAAAGATGGCCTGAAGGCCCTACCCTCTCAGCCAGGGCTCAGCTTGAACATGTCATGAGGCCACCAGCCCCAACTGGTGCCTCAGAGTCATGTCATTGACCACCCTCCTGCAACATGGCCACACTTCTCCAGGTGACTTCTAGGACCCGTGGACGGGACATGTAAGACTGTTCTCTGCCATTGGCAAGGTTACTCAGCACCCAGTAACTTTCCCACTCTGCACATTCCTTCTTTCATAACAGGACCCACCAGCATCTACCCTTGGGCTGTCAAATTACTAATTAGGATCACACAAGTAGAATATGTGTCATGCATGGAGAGAGCCTGAGTGCTGTAGGTGCCCAGTGACCCTTAGAATGAATTGAGTCGTGATGGTTGGCATGGTGACCTCCCCATGTTCTCCCCCACGTGGGTGGTAAGTGTCCAGGGAACATACCATATGGCCATAGAGCTCCTAATGCCAGATCAGTTGGTCTTGCCCACCATGCCTGCCTTTTGTTATTAGAAGTATATAGCTGTTCTCTTGCCTCAGCAGAAATTAAATATGTAGCCTGTTTTGTTGTTTTATAATATGCCTGCTCTTCCTTTGTAGGAAATAGTAGAAAATCTCTGACTAATCTTTGAAATCCTGCTTCAACCCCTGAACCAAAAGACAGTTTTTGGGTTTTTTTAATTTATATTTATTTATTTATTTATTTTTCTTTTTTCTTTTGGTGCTAGGGTTAGAAGCAGGACCTCATGCATGCTAGGCAGGTGCTCTACCACTAAGCCAGACCCCATTTTTGGTTATTTTTCAATCTACTTAAAATCCCTTAGTTTACGAGACCGGATATCATCTGACTCCTGAGGGACCAATCTGCATTCTCTGTGTCCTCTCTCAAGCCTGTGTCTCTCCTGTGTGCTAGCTGCCTTTCCAGATGCAAACCTCTAATCTGCTGTCTTTATGCCTGTGTCCCAACACCCAACATGCTTGTGCTTCAGCAACCCAGGATTATGTGTGCCCTCTACAAGGAAGCCACGCCATCTGCACCTGCTGCTTCCAGCCCATGCCTGACCGGAGAGCAGAGCGGGAGCAGGACCCAAGAGTGGCCCCTCAGCAGTGTGAGTAGGCCAGGCTGCCTGAGGTGCCCCGAGCTCATGTTTCAAATGTGCTGACCTTGTGTGGATGTGAAGCAAGATGTAATGTCCTCCCCTTTTTTTGGAGAGTGGGTATTAGGAATTGAACTCAGACACTTGATCACTAAGCCACATCCCTAGTCCTATTTTGTATTTTATTTAGAGATAGAGTCTCACTGAGTTACTTAGTGCCTTGCTTATGCTTAGGCTGACTTTGAATTGTGATCCTCCTGCCTCAGCCTCTGGAACTGCTGGGATCTTTTTTTATTTTTTCTAATACTGGAGATTGAACCCAGGAGCTTGATCATGCTAGGCAAACGGTCTACCACTGAGCTGCATCCCCAGCCCCTTTTATGTTTTATTTGAAGGCACAGTCTCACTAAACTGCTGAGGCTGACCTTAAGCTTGGGACCCTCCTGTCACAGCCTCTCAAGCTGCTGGGATCACATGCTCATCATGTTCAGCTGACCCCATGTGACCGTGTTGAACTGTTCTAACGCTGCCCTGTGGAGACCAGGTTTCCACATGAGGATCATCCTCTTGGGTTCTAGATCTGCAGCCATCCCCCATCAGCACCAGTCACCGTTTGAGGTGTCACTTACAGATCTAACAGATGAAATAGGATGTTTTTAGTTTACAGTTCTTGCCATTAAATCAAAGCATGTCTTTTATTTGATGGTCATTTGAATGTACTCCTGATTGAAATGTCTGTCCATGTGTATAGCCTTCTTTTAAAATACTTCCCAGTCATGCAAGCTCTGCATGTGTTAAGCTGTTGCTGTTGAATGAAGAGAAGCATGGACCCAAGTGAGCATCAGTGAGTCCCTGCTGGGTGCAAGCCACTATCCTGGATGCCATGGGCCCAGTGCCAGGATGGCATCCGAAGTGGCCCTTGAAAGGTGCTGCTCTTGCCACTGAGTTTGTCAGGCTGGAGGCGCCTGGCAGGGCGGTGGGCTGTGGGTTCCAGGTACGACAGCAGGGCACCAGGGTATCCTCTGAACAGTCACTGCCCACTGCATGGTGTGTGAGAAGCCATGGAGAATGCTCACTTTGTGCCTGAGACACACAAGGTGGCCAGCAAGCTGCAGCCCAGGGAACAGCTCTATAAACTATCAAAATGCCAGCTCTGCCAGGCATGACCACGCCTGCGATCCCAGTGACTTGGGAGGCTGAGGCAAGAGGATTGAGAGTTGAAAGCTAGCCTCAGCAACTTGGTAAGGCCCTAAGCAACTCAGTGAGACCTGTCTCTAAATAAAAAACAAAAAAATGCTGGGGATGTGGCTCAGTGGTTAAGTGCCCCTGGATTCAATTCCCAGTAACCCCCCCCCCCCAAAAAAAAAAAAAAACCAGCTTTTCCACAGTAATCTTTACTTTTTCTCTTATTTCATATATAATGCCTTTATTCATAGAGACATTTATGAACTGATTACAAACTTAAAAAGATGTCAGTATTCAACCCTATGGTAATTTTAGGTAGGGTTAACCTAATACCACATTCCAGGGAATTGTGATTTTTTTTTTTGTTTGTTTGTTTTGGGCATTGAGAATTAAACTGATGGGTTCCTTAAAGTTTGAAACAAGGTCTGGCTACATTATTGAGGCTGCCCTTGGGTTTGTGATCTTCTTACCTCAGCCTCCTGAGTCACTGGGATTACAGGTGTGGCCACAATGTCTGGCTAGAGAATTGTTCTATAGAATATTAAACATTAAAAAAATGTTGACAAAGGCCACAGAGACACGATACTCCTGTCAGGTAGAAGAGGGCTGTCTATCAGATGTTAGTGCTGTTTTCACAAGGACAGAGCATGCTCAGAGCTTGGGGAGGGAGTACCTGCAGGCTCTTTGGTTGGTGGGGCCATGTGGTCATGGGTCTGGCTTTTTTCTCAGGGCTTAGTCATTGCAATTTAGTCAGCTTTGATGCTGGACTTTGACTAGAATGTCACCCCTGTGCCCACTTCCTTGGAAACCCTTTCTATGTGGTTTTCAAAGCATTGAGCCCCTGAGTTTGGTGCTAAGTGTTCTTGTGCCTGAGACCGGTTGCAGCATTTGGAGCCTGACTGACTGACTGTCCTCTGTCCACAGGTTCAGTCTGCCTGCAGCCCTTCTGCCACCTGTACTGGGGCTGTACCCGCACCGGTTGCTTTGGCTGCCTTGCCCCTTTCTGTGGTAGGATGGCCTCTTCAGCCCTGTGTGTGTTTGCTTGGTGACCTTAGAGCAGGTGATGGTGTTGTTTGTGGTCTGCTGTGTGCAGGGGCAGGGGTAGGCCCTGTCACTTTCCAAGTACTCACCTGCCTTCTCCTGCTGAACTGCAGAGGTTGGCCATGTGGGAAGTGTGGAATTCATGTTGACTCACAGTCAAGCCATGCGGACAGTTAGGGAGATACAATTTCCAATGCAGGAGGGTGTGTGTATGCACATAGAATCACCTCTCCTGAGAGTCTTCCTCAGTGGTCCAGATTTTATGATGCCAGGCCAGGTGTTCACAGATTCAGATCTTATCATTTTAAGGAGGGAGGGCAATCGAAATCATTTTTCTTGTTCTTTATTTAAAATTGCATTTTATTATGGGATTTTTAGTCTTTCCATAATCTATAATGAAAAGAAATTTGGTTATTCTGTCAGGTAAACGATTCTTTGATGCAATGTTGTCTTTATAAAACAGATAACTCTGCTTCCCTTCCCCTGGCAGAGCTCAACCTGGGGGACAAGTGTCTGGATGGAGTGCTGAACAGCAACATCTACGAGTCGGACATCCTGAAGGTGCCGTCATGCCTGCCTGGTTCAGGGCTAGCCAGAGGACTCCCCTGTGCTTTTGTAGTTGCTTTCAGGAATTCTTATAAATGTTATGACTAGTGATCTGCTTAGCTCTCTGTATCCCTTTGGTATATACGTTTCTCTGCGTATTTTAAACATAGGCGTTTCCTTTATTCCATCCTGTCACGAATCCATAGGAATCGGTTCCTGCAGTTCAGAGAGGATTTCTGGGAAGTGCTGGCTCTCCTATCTGAATGTGTTCCTTCCATTTCACATGCTTAATATGCACCTGTGCCCTCCTGCTGGGACCTGGCCTCCCTCCTGCTGTGTCCAGCACTGTGGACAGCACAACCAGAGCAGGGCTCCTTGTTTGCCATGGATACTGACAGGCCTGCCCCTCTCAGCTGCACCTGATTTGGGTCTACGAGGGTGCTTTTCTGTAGGCTTCCATGTACAGGGCCTGCAGCTGCATGTTGGCAGAGAGCAGATGCCAGGTCCTCAGATTCTCTTGTCACAGGACGATGACAGTGTTTTTCAGCTATACCTGTGCTATGAATGCCTTTGCAGGGTTTTGAGAGACTCTGGTGCCTCTCCCACCTGGGGTTCAAAGGCTAGCCTTCTTTGAAGCCCAGAGAGGCTCTCACCAGCAGCCTGTGAGCCCTGTGGGAGTGGGAGCAGCCATGGCCCAGGACTGTGTCATGGGTTCAGCCACCTCAGGGGCTCTTCAGGAAGTGTTTCCTTTCTTGTCATTTAGTATTTCTGCCTCTAGGTTAGTATTTCTTCTTATTGCCTTTTTTTCCCATTGCAGAATTATCTGGCAACCAGGGGTCTGACATGGAAAAACATGTTGACAGAGAGTCTTGTGGCTCTCCAGCGAGGAGTGTTTTTACTGTCTGGTGAGTTTTGTGTCACTTGCCTTGTTCCACGTTGCCCTCTGTACAATGGAGATGATTTCTAGGTTGCCTCAGCCTCCTGCACAACAGAGAGCATCTGGCAGGTCACCCTGGGTAGTACTACTTGTCTGCTTTCCTACATGTGTGACTTTGACCCCCACCACCCTAGCACAGAGAGAGCGAAAGGTCTTGATACTTCTGGATTTGATAAACACTGTGCTTACACCTGCAGGGCATATTCCAGAACCATCTCTCCCTGTATGGGAGGAGAGGAGCATAGCTTGGGAGACTACCACTCACTGACACCAAGTTCTAGGATGTTTGTTCCCAGACCCTTGTTTGTCTGTCCCTTGGTGTGTGGGTCCCTCAGTGGGGGCTAGTCCCCCTCCTAGGGGAGCACATGTGCCTTGTAGGGTATGACTTTTGTCACCCAGGGAGGCTGCAGAAATATATAACAAGCAGTTTTTTTTTCCTGAGACAAATTATTATGAGAGAAAGACTTGTGAAGTTTGCTTAAAATCCCATCGAAGGGCTGGGGATGTGGCTCAGTGGTAGAGCACTTGCCTTGCATGCACCAGGCCCTGGCTTTGATCCCCAGCACCAAAAAAAATAAATAAAAATACGCAGAGATGGTATTTGTGTGACCACTTTCCTAGGCCCTTCTAAATACCTGTTTGTGGATAGCACTCCAGATGACACCTCCCGTGCGTGCTGTTTGTGTCTAGTTTCTCTTAGCAATGTGTCAGGCACTGCTTTCTGCCAAGCAAGGTCTGTACCCTGGTTTGCTTGTGTGCGTGTGGTACTGAGGGTCTAGCCTGGGCCTCGTGCCTGCCAAGCAGGCGCTCCACTGCTGAGCTGAAGGCCCATCCCTACCTTGAGTTTTATTATCATGTAGTACTCTTAACACCATAGTCTGTTTAGTTGATTCATTAGTAAAGGATATTCAAATTATTTCCAGTTTTTCATTACTTTAAACAACTCTACGTTTGTTGAGCACGCATTGTAGATCTGGGAAGTTGTCACCTTAGAGTAAATAAGCAGGACTCTCAGGGCAGTGATGCACAGGGTTGAGACTCTGTCACATAAGTACACTGTCCTTCCCAAGGCTGCATAGGTCCCCACCAGTGCCTCAGAGCATGAAGGGAGGGTCTCCCTGCCTGTGGACTCTGCACGCATCTGTAAGTCTCATGAACACCAGTGAGGTCACAGCAACATGGTGTTGTTTTATTTGCCCATATTTGGTTATTATCGACAATAACTACCAATCTTTTTGCATATATATGGCATTTACTTGTCTGTGATCTTGGTCTATATTTATACCAGGTTATTTAGGGGTTTGTTTTGATATGGATTTGTATGATATCTTTGCTAAGTAAGTACATAACATTGCCATTTGTGTTTTAAATATGTTGCCACTATATTATTAGTATTTCACATTTGTCATATATGTTTCAGTTTTGATGTAGATTTACAAATTCTCTTCTTATATACCTGTTGGTTTTTATAACATACAGGTTGAGCACCCCTAGGTTCAATTCCCAGTATTACAAAAAAGAAAAGAAAAAAGAACAGCTCAAAAAAAAAAAAAAAATTCCAGTTTTCTTCTTAGTACTTTTCTGGATTTTTTTATTGCATGGTACTTGAACCCAGAGATTCTTGCGTGCTAGGCAAACACTCTATCACTAAACTACACCCCCAGCCATTTTTGAATTTTAATTTTGAGACAGGATCTCTCTAAGTTGCCCAGGTTGGCCTTCAACTTGGGATCTTCTTGCTTCAGCCTCCCAAGCAGCTGGGATTACAGGTGTGCACCAAACCAGGCTGGATATTTTAATATATGTGGGATTATTTTTCTAGAAAAAAATAAATTGGGGGCTGGAGAGGAAGCTCAGTGGTAGAGCACTTGCCTAGCATGCATGAGACTCTAGGTTTGATCCCCAACTTTGAAAAAAAGAGAGAGAAAACTAAATTGTAAGCTAGATTAGTTCTGATGTTCCTTTTCAGTTTCTCTGTCTCATTGTTTGAATTGATGTTGTTAGCCTCCCAGTAGTTTGAAGTGCTGCATCTGTTCTGTTGTCTGGAAAATGCCTTTGCCTGATAACCGACTGTCCTCTGCAGATTACAGAATCACTGGGAACACTGTACTATGTTACTGCTGTGGCCTGCGCAGCTTCCGGGAGCTGACCTATCAGTATCGGCAGAACATTCCTGCTTCTGAGTTGCCAGGTAAAGAACTCCACAAACTCCAATTCTGTCCAATCCAATTCAGGATTGGCTTCTCTGTCCTTCTTGACAGATGCTTGGTTTGGGCCTCAGTGCTGTGTTCTTGTCAGAAGTCCACAGCAGCCAGGGGGAAGAGAGTCACCCAGGTTGTGGGAGGCCGTTTACCTCCCCAGTCTAGGCAGTGTGTGTTGCTGAAGGACAGGTGTGTGAAGACCTGGGTAGACTGTTAGAGGACTTCATTTCCTGATGTGTCTTTCCTGAAGGACAGGTATGTGAAGACCTGGGTAGACTGTTAGAAAGATGTGTCTTTCCTTCCAAGTTTGTTTTCCTTTCCTGAAATCCTGGCACAGCCATATACTGATGATGAAGAGCGACAGGGCCCTTTGTGCTCAGTGGTGGCTTCCTTGGGTCCCGACTTACATGCAGCAGCTGAGTGGGGATGTTGCCTTAATGGTTGTGCACTGTCTTCTTTTCTAGTGGCTGTAGCATCCCGTCCTGATTGTTACTGGGGCCGTAACTGCCGCACTCAGGTGAAAGCCCACCATGCGATGTGAGTGAGATGGTGGTACCAGGCTTGGGGAGGTGGGCTGCAGTTGTTCCCTGTCTGCTAAAAAATATACGAATTTTGGTGGGGTACAGTGTCAACTTTCTGTAATCCCATCTAAGTGGGAGACTGAGGCAGGGGGATGGCAAGTTCAAGTCTAGCCTGAGCAGCTTAGTGAGACCATCTCAAAATGAAAAATAGAAAGTGTTGTTTGTGTTTTTTAGTAATAAGGCACCCCTGGATTTGATCTCCTTATATAAACAACAGTTGTGGGTGTGTGGATGTGTACATATGTAAATATGCATACACATACACACTAATTTATGGGGCTGGATTGTAGCTCAGTGACCTTCAGGGATATAAATAAAGATTCTATTATTGCCTGTGTGACCTTGAAAAAATCCCCAGAGTGCATGCTTAATATGTGTAAGGCTATGGGTTCCATCCTCATCACCACCAAAAAAATGTGTGTGTACATATGTGTGTAATAAGAGTCGTCATGCTTCCATAAAGTCACACAGCCTTGTAAAATAGCATCTTTATGGAGAGATTCTACCTCTATTTTGATACCTAATTTCCTGATTTTTTTCTGATGGGAGGTGGTGCTGGGGATTGAACCTAGGACCTTGTGCCTGTGACGCACCACTGAGTATATCCCCAGCCCTCATATCTTGAAATTTCTCTATGCAGATGTTCATTTCCTCTGTCTTCTTGGCTGGAGTCACCTCTGACAGCTTCCAGAGCACAGCAGACATGGGAGGTTTAGCACTGTCTGAGTCAGGGGCTGTGGTCATGGAGACCATCTGTCGGAAGCCACAGGCCCACTTGCATAATGCTGTGACACTTGGGTGTCTTCCATACTGTACATGGGTGTTTGTGATCACTATCACTTGGTCACCCCTCCCCCCCCCCCGCCTCCCGTGATGTCTTCAGTGTGGTCTTTAAAGGTCATGCTCAGAATTTAGGACTAATCTCTCTGCCACCCCCTTAAACAATGGAGTGAGATGATCACTCTCAGTCAACCCATTGGCCAGTATGTAATCCCCAAACAGGCATTTGTTTTTCAAATTGAAGTAATTGAGCCAGTGTTCTCTGTATGAGAGATGTGGACTCAAAGACATCTTCCATAAAGGAGGAATTTTGTGGGATAAAATCCTTGTGTTTTATTTGAACTTAAACAGCATATGGAAGAGACCATTTTTTCATAAGAAAGGAGATTTCCCTAGTAACCAGCCTTTCCTGAAAGTAGGGATTCGGTGTCACATGCACATCCTCTCTTCCTCCATGGATGTCTCTGCTCTTGCCCATGGTTTGTGGAGAGGTGGGGTGCCACTGTCACCTGCCTGGGCCCCTGTCTCCATCCTGTCAGGTGATATGCAGGGCTGCAGGCTCTCTCTGAAGAGGCACAGCTCTTATGCTTTTCTCTAAGAAAATTACCCCAAGAAGTTTTCACCTCTATTTTTAAGTTTGAAAAAGGAAAAAGCAGGCTACTTTGGGGTTTCATTTCTTTTTTTTTTTTTTTTTTTTTTTTTTGCGGTACTGGGGATGGAACTCAGGACCTAGTGCTTGCAAGGCAAGCACTCTACCAGCTGAGCTATCTCCCCAGCCCAAGGGTTTCATTTCTTTGATGTTATTAAAAATATACTGCTGTGCGTCCACAAACACATGCACACACAATCCTCATGTAGTTCCTCCAGTTTGTGGTTTCAGAATCTGTTTATTTGAACACTTCTCTGATGTTATCTTGTGTGATGTGACCATTTTCTCTCTGCAGGAAATTCAATCACATCTGTGAACAGACAAGGTTCAAGAACTGAACATCAAGGGGACACACGGGCAGTTTGGAGTACTGGAGGCAGGGACACTGCGGTTAAGAATTCTGAATACCCAACATTTTAAGGGCATTTTTACAGTTTCCCCTAAGCAGTGCTGGGTCTGGTCAGATTCTGTTGTGTGGCTTTTTCTTTTATGGAATTTTACCCCCAAGCAGCCTCTGGCCACCGCCGTCCTCCTGGTGAGTGGTGGGAGCAGCTGGCTGAGGCCTCCTGCCAGAGCACAGCGGCCCCTCCCTAGAGGTGGAGTAGTCCAGTTTTGCTCTTTTGTACCTTTTCCACAACTGCAGTTAAATGGAAATCTCTTTTCAGGAAAAGTTTCATGGGAAAAAGAGAAGTTTAATCAGAAGCATTCTGTTTAAGGAAAGGGAGAGTAAATTTACAGCCTACAGGATGTACAGAATATGACACTGTTGAGAAAACCACACCTTTTATATATTTTTAATGGGTTTGGTGCTTATCTTCTAATAAGATTAAAATATCACAAACTGTAGCACAAATAATATAATTTGCAAATTTACTAAAATCGGGGGTAGTATGATATCTCAAAGAATGAGCATATGTTTCTGTTTGTTGAAACAATCATCAGATGTCCACAACAGCTAACCCTGGACAAAATGTCAGGTTAGCAGCTCCTTACTAAAGTGTGTGAGTTGCAGCCGTTGTCCCCAGAGCAGGGCTGGCAGGTCCTTTTGTGGAGTGAGGGTAAGGTCGCCAGCCCTACTGCGTTCCCTCTGCAGCTGGGTGGGGCGTGGGGCCACTGCTTCCTAATCTCTTTACTCCTCTGTTAGGTTTGCCATGTCATCTGGAATAATACTTGAAATTTTGGTTTTTGTTTAAAAAAGGAAAAAGTTTTTTATCTTTTGTCGAAATCACCTGTTAAGTTTGTTCGCAAACTGGTAACTTTTTGCTTCTTCTCAGGAATACAATTTTCAACTGTTGTCTTGCTCTTGAAACAAATTGAGAGGCAGCACTCTGTATTTGTGGGAGAAAGTTCTCTTTTTTGATTCTAATAAACAAGCTGTGTTTGTTTCTCCTCTCTGTGTGGGGTTCTGTGTGGGGCTGCCACATGCTCCCCATCTTCATGGAGATAGGCTTCATGCAGGTTTACTAGTTCTTCACTACTTGTCCTCTGGTCATCTGGTGTCTCCACCAGCATACTGATGAACCACTTGGTGTGTGCCGGGGTCCAGCCCTAGCAGGGGTTGTAGTGGTCACAGGTGATGGAGTAGGCGTCGGCAAGGTGGAGAACTAAGCAACACAAACTCAAGGAATGGATGCTAAGTTCTAAATTTTATTTTTCCCAGCCAGCTTTTTATACATTAAAAGGTTGACAGTTACACATGTTTGTCAGAAAAAGATCACAAGGAAAAATAACAAAAATATCTTGTATAATCATTACTAGACCAGGCAATGAAGTATTCTAATTATTTTTAGTAATTGCTTACTCGTGATAACCTATAACTAAACAATATGACATATTAATATTGCTTAACTAATCATAAAGGTTAAAGCAAGTTCAGCAGGGTTGAGTAAATGTCAGTTGTGTGGCTACTGCTGTGGTTAATAAGTGCTAGACAGTTTAAGCTAACAATAATATGATACCATCTTATACTGTGTGAACTTAACATTGAGGAACTCTTTCTCTGGGGGATAGGTGGCCAATAATATTTACAGCATTTAGTAAATCCTAATCTTTAAGAAATGGAATATCTTGCACTCTTGTACGTATACTTTCAAACCAGATTATAACGTCCTGATTTTACATCTAAATATCCCGTGGGAGATAAAGGAGGGTCTAAATCCAGGGGCTTAAGAGGCATCCCTCTGTAAGGATGTCATGGCTTTCCACTAATTAAATATGCATTGTCATAAGGTGTTTTAACTGTAGGAACTCTATTTTCTTTATTTATTCTGTTCCTGTCAGTCATTCCTGATGGGGTTGGAGTTATTTGCCTACATACTTCAGGTCATCTGAGAGTAGTCAACAGGGGATCGGCAGCTAGAATCTATTTTTGTATTTTCGCATAACATTCTTGGTTACTCAAAGTTTCATAGCAAATGACTAAATCTGAAATCACTGTTCCGTTAGAAGTCTGTTTTTTATGTTTTAACCCTGGTTCTGTTAAGACCCCTGTTTTCAGGGAAAACACATAAAATATTAATAGTAAACCTACACATATTAAGCAAGCAAGGAAGGAAAGTCTGCCACCCAATTCCCAACACGATGAGACTTTGCAAACACCTTTATTACTCAGTGGAATCCTTGTCAAGCACTGAGGGGAATTGCAGATGGCGTAAAGGGAGTGGCTCATCTGGAGTCACACAGGACCTGGGGTTGGCCTGAGGGCTAAGCATGGGGAAGCAGTGCGGGGTCTCTTCACCTCTCCAGCACCAGGAGCTGCCTTCTGTCCAGGGTAGGTGCTTTCTCTTCAGCTGGGCAGAGAGTGTTGCCATGGTCTGTGCTATAGAGAGATGGACAGAGCTTTCACTTCTCTCCCTCCCCTACTCCCAAGGATTAAAATGGAAATGCTGACCTTATAGAGGATACAAAACAGTTTTCGTTTTTTGTTTTTTTAGTGCTGCTGTGACTCAGACCCAGGGCTGTTGTACAGAGGTCATGTGCTCTACCACCAAGTTGCCTCCCAACCCGACAGCAGCTCTTCATGCCCAGGGTTAGGTAGGACCAGTGCCTTTGCTGTGGTCTCAGTAGACCTAGGAGGGAGGGGTGGCCCCAGAGCATTGGGAGCACTAAGCTTACTCAGTCCTTCAAAGAACTGGACACCTCACGCTGAGGGGACTCCAGTAGACTTGTGGTGAGCATGTGACAGTCAGAACAAGCTTGCATCCTGTTCTAACTTGAGGGGCCCCAGGTCAGCACGGTCATTTCTGGGACATGACCTGATCTGTTGACAGAGGCAGGTGGGCAGTACTCATGCAGTGTTTTTGTTTTTCTGTACTTCTCTTTAAAGGTCTATCCACCACACCAAGAGCTGTGCAGTCTTCAGTTGTCATGGATCCTTGCTGATCCATGGGTGGATGTGCAGCTTTCCACACAGGCTTGCCTTGCAGGGGGTGGCCATACAGCAGCTGTGATGCCCAGTACTTCTATATGGCTCTTGCACCCAGTCTTGGAGCAGACGCAGAGCTAGGCTTCAGCTGCCTGCTATACTCCTATGCTCCTGGGTGCCCTAATACTCTCAGTGACCCCACCTATACTAGGTGGGCACCGCCTAGCCAGATATACACCCTCCAGTATGCTACCTCAAGAGCCCTCTGGCCTGAAGGGTCTGAGCTCCAAGTCAGGGGAAGAGGGCCTCAGGGGCTCTGGGAGGCCAGGCACACCCCAGTGAGGCCTCATTGAGCCAGCTTGTCAGGGCTCCAGATGGTAACGAGAAAAATGGCTTAGCCAGTTCTACTGTGTTACTGTAATCCCAGCAACACAGAAAGCTGAAACAGAAACGTCAAAAGTTCCAGGCCAGTGTGGGTAGCTCAGCAAGATTCTCAAAAAAATTTGAAAAGGCCTGGGAATGCGGCTCAGTGGTAAAGGGTCCCTGGTTTCAATACCCAGTACTGCAAAAAAGAAAAAAATAAGGAAGAAGAAAATCAGCATAAAAGACTAGGGAATTGGGCCAACCCTCTACCAAGGTCAACTAAAATGACTAGTTGATAAAAGTTTTTAATCTTGATTACCAGAGATTGGCAGGTTGGTCTGAGTGATGGTAGTCCAGCAGGGTGCTCCCAGCCTTGAGCTAGTTTTTGACTCAAGATTGTGGCCACACCATAGAGTCAGCTGTGGGCCTGAAATGGGTTTCTGCCATCTGGGGGGACTCTGATGACAGTCTACCTCTTGTTTTGGTCTGGCAACCCAGGAAAGGGTAGATACAGCCTGTAGCTGGGCTCAAAGAGACCCAGAAACTGGGTCACCAGAAGCTTGGCAGTAGGAAACTAGACTCAGGAGAAAGAAAGCAAAAGGAAAATTTTGCTGAATTCAGAGTGCCCAGGGTAGATCTGACCTCAAGTGTGGCTTGATGGAGGAACCTGAACATGTCCCTGTTCATTCTCCCTCTGCCCTCTCTACTTTGGCTCTGATTTTGTCCTGAACAATAATTGTTTTTTTCTCTCTCAGAGGCTGTCCTGGCTGCAGAGAGAAGCTAGTCTTGCTTCTCTGAGAACAGAGTCCCACATGGAGGGCAAGGCCCAGTCCTGTGGGTAGCAGCATAGGTGAATCCAGGTGATCTGGCAGAACCACCTCCCAGGAACCAGTGCTGTTGAACACAGTATTTCAGAAATCATATGAACTTAGAATTAAATCAGCTGTATTAAAGAAAGGTCTTGGGGCTGGGGTTGTGGCTCAGTGGTAGAGTGCTCACCTAGTACATGTGAGGCACTGGGTTCAATCCTCAGCATCACATAAAAATAAAAAAGGTATTGTGTACATCTATGACTAAAAAAGAAAAAAAGGGTCCTAAGAACTTGGCCCCACCACTTCCTAGTTGGGCTGGAATGACTGCATGTGAACAAAGGGGTTACATGAAGAGGTGCACAGCTCTGGGATCTTCCTGATGGGATGGATCATGGACTATATGCAGGCACAAAAAGTTATTTTTTTTTCCATGTGGACACGCAATTTAGCATGATTCGGTTCATTCGTTTGCATTTAAATTTAGTGACTGTCACATTTCATTTGCTGATTAAGAATTGCCCCAAGGCTAAGGCAGGAGGATGTCAAGTTCAAAGCCAGCCTCAGCAAGTGAGGGCTAAGCAACTCAGCGAGACCCTGTCTCTAAATAAAACAAAATAGGGCTGGGGGTGTGACTCAGTGGTCGCGTGCCCCTGAGTTCAATCCCCGTTACTCCCCCCCAATTGCCCCAGTTCCCCACACATCTTACTTCTCGAGGTACATCGCACCAAGCAGGAAGCTGACGCTGGCCTTAAACGAGTGTATAGTTCCGTGTCCTTCTGTCACATGCAGATCCAGTGACACCATCACAGGAGACACATTTCCATCTGAAGACCTCCCTCTTGCTGCTGCTTTCCCGGCCCCATCCTTACTAACTCCTGGCACCCAGTGATTTGTTTTCCATCCAACTCGTCACGCCCACGGGAAGCGTGTGCGTGGCGCTCCCCCGAACGCCCTTGCGATTCCCGGTGGTCGGCGCTTCTCACCGCGGACCGGCGGGCGGGTCGCCGCCCACGCACGGACTCGGGGCTGTCACCAGCGATGCTGCCAGGAGCGGTTATGGGCAGGTTTCTGCGCGGGAACCAGCTTCTTTGAGATACGTGTCCAGGAACGTGGATGCTGGGCCATACGATCAAGTGCAATTGGGAGGCGGGGTATTGAGCTCGGAACCTCGGACTACTCTACCCGCCCCGAGCCCTTCATTTTTTATTTTGATACAGGATCTCTCCAGGGTGCCCAGGCTGACCTCGAATTTGCCATCCTCCTGCCTCAGCCTCTCGAGTCCCTGGGGTCATAGCCGTGTGCCACAGCGCCCAGTCGTGTGTTTAATTTTTTTAAGAAATCGCCGAATCATATTCCAGAGCGGCGGCGCGACCTATGCTTCCCGCCAGCTAGACGTCAGCGTGCTGGAAACGACCCTGCCTCCTATTTTCCGCCTTCGGGCGTGGCCCAGGTGCCCAGCGGGCCTCGGGTCTGGCAGGCGGTGACGCGGGAGTGCCACACCCACCAGAGGTGGGCTCGGTGCAGGCCACGCCCGTCAGCCGCCCCTGGGGAGGGGCGGGAACTCGGGGAAGCCCTGGCCACGCCACTTCCGCCGGAAGCGCAGTTGTCCGGCTTGCTGTCAGAGTTACTCCTGCTAGTCTGGAAGTTTTTTCTGCGAGGAAAAGAGCCACAGAACCTCGAAGTTCCTTTCTGAAGTCTGTCTCGGCCCTGTGCGGGTCAGTCCAACACCGCCTCGGTCCTACGGCGGCTGTAGGCGAACAGAGAAAGACATTCTTTATTCCGGAACGGAGGCCGCGCGCGCAGGCTGTTTCCGGGGGCTCGAGGCGTCGCACCGCCGCGCCCCGCCCCGCCCCTCGCGCGGCCACGTCTAGCCAAAGCCGCAGGGTCGGCTGTGCCGGGTGAGGTTCGCGGCAGGGGCCCGGGAGCGTGAGGGGCGAATGTCCCGGGCCGCGTAGGGCGCACGGGGGTGAGGGTCTGGGGCCGCGTCGCGGGAGCACTAGGGTGAGGGTCGCGGGCCGTGTCCGGGCAGCATGGGGGTCGAGTGTCTGGTTCCACGTCGCGGAAGCCTAGGGATGAGGGTCCGGGGCCGCGTCGGGGAAGCTTGGGGCTGCGTCCGGGCGCTTGG
This sequence comes from Sciurus carolinensis, assembly GCF_902686445.1. NCBI lineage: Eukaryota > Metazoa > Chordata > Mammalia > Rodentia > Sciuridae > Sciurus > Sciurus carolinensis. The sequence goes on along the minus strand of NC_062220.1, from coordinate 143,233,259 downwards.
GGGCCAGGGCCGGGGTGGCCGAGGGGAGGGGCGGGGGAGGCGCTGGTCATCGGTGGTCCGCTTCAGTCAACCCTCCTCTGCGTCCCGGCCTGGACACCTCCAGTGGTCTCGGCACTATAAAAATGGAGGCTCCTTCTCCACCTCGTGGATGCCTCGATTTGCCCAGAAGACGTCTGCTGCTGCTGCTGCTGCTGCTGCTGCCGCCGCCGCCGCCGCCGCCGCTGCCGTTGCCACTGCCACTGGGCCAGCGTATTCGAAGTCTGGTCCTTTTACAGCTGATGACAAACGTGACATGGTAGCGGGTACTTCCTCGTTTGCGTCAGTCCTTGGCGGACTTACTGTCTTAATTCTGATGCTTAGGTGTGCTGCACCATTTAGTGCTACGGTCCGGACAAGTCACTGTCCCCAGCTTTAGCCAAGCCAACAGCTCACCTCTTTGCCCAAGTGCTTACTAAGTGCCAGTGGAGTGACGAACCTTCATTGCAGATGCTGGGATATAGTAGTGAGGTCTCTACCCTCACCCTGCTCACCTTCTAGTGGAGGGACGGGGTTGTCTAATAGGGCCATTACCAAGAGGATTGGATGGTGGTTGGGTGGCGTAAGCCTGTGGGAGAGATGATCAAGTCCAGGCCTCCATGTCAAGAAACTACTGTGCAAAAATGTCAGAGAAATGTTTCAGGCAGAATGAATAGGAAATGTGGAGACCCTCTGGAAAGCAAGTTCGGTGTGTCTGGGTATGGAAAGTGACTGAAGTGTAATGAAAAAGGAGGAAAGCAGTAGCAGTAAGGGTGTGGATGTAGGCAGGAGCCACATGGAATGTGTCTTTACAGTTCATGGTGAGAGGTTCATATTTTATTGTCGGTAGGACATTGTAAACCATTTACAGGTTCCTCATGGCCTTTACCTTTATGATCCTTTAGCTTTCAGTTACAGGAAACCTTGACTGGCAAGAACAGAAAATGAAATGAAAATCATCTTACGTTATTCAGATTCTAAAGTAACTCAGTGGTAGAGCACTTGCCTAGCATGGTCAAGGCCTTGAGGTTGATCCCCAGGACCACAGAAAAACAGACAACCAAAAATGACTATTTTTTTTGCAGTTGCTTTAAGAAGTTGTGTATTTTGTCAAGTGAGAATATCTTTAGTTGGCCTTTACTATCAATTTTGACAAGCAGTAGTTGAAGGGAGAATAATACTAATCATTGCACCAATTTATTGAGGGCATGAGACAGTACTTGATTTTATTTGGCAAAGTTTTATATTCATTTTCTCTTTTATTGATGAGGAAACAGACCAAGAGTGGTTCAGAAATCCATCCATGATCTCACAGCTGTGTTGGAAGAGTTGGGAGTTGAGCAGATTTGTCCAGTTTGTAAGCCTGTCCTTATATCCCCCATGTAGAGTGATTTGAGGCTGGTCTTTGGTTTTTATTTGCATATATCCTGTTTATATTTGGCTACTAGTGTGGCATCAGCCACGTTTTGTCTTTGGCAATATTCTGTTTCTAAATCCTGATAGGAACAATCTCAGTATGGAGGTTGGAGCTGTTGTTGAGTGTATACTGAGTTCATGGATTCTGCTGAACAGGGGAACTGGAAGTTCTCTAGGTACCTGAGATGATTGTTTCCCAGTATGAAGTCCTTTGCCGTCAGGTGGGAGTGAACCTGGAGCTCTGTGTACCTTCTAGAGTTCTTGGTGCAGCTTCGCCCAGTCTACTATCTAGGAAACACAGGAAGTGGTCAAATGAGAATACGGTGAGTCTGGCCTCATTTTAATTTAAAACAAACAAACACAGACACACACAAACGAAATGGAGTGCACATTACTAATTACAGCTTCCATGTGACACACCCCTGACTGTCTGATCCTCTGTGTTGCCCAGAGATTTGCCTTCGTCAGCAATCTGAGGTACTGGGACCCTGACTGACTGAGTCAAGCTAACTAAAATTCAAGGAAGACCAAGGCTGGACAAAGAATGCAGTTTATTGCCCTTCAGGGAGAAGGACACTGCCCCAGATTCTGTACTGGGCACAGTCAGGGAATTCTGTCTCTGATTGCTGAACGAGCTGAGTGTGAGCAGGGGCTGTTTCACAAGTTTCCAGAGTCTCTCTCGGTCTTGGGTTCTGTGTTCTGGAGGTCCGTAGCATCCTGGCTTAGGAATATAAAGGTGTCTTTCTCAGTAAGAAATCAAAGAAGGGGAGTTGCAGGTGGAGTTTGTGATGGCTGTGGGCCCGCACAGTTGTCACCATGTTTGTCATCACTGATGGAACGTGAGCATCCTTGGCTGGTGTTCTTCCTGAACAGTGTTAGATGTGGGCACTGTGATTACTTGCTCTGAAGCACATTCTTTCTGGGTCTCCTGGCTGCCCTCTTTTACATACTCATCTTTGTAGAGAAGTGTGGTCCCCTGGAGTCCTGCTCCTCACTAAGGTACAGGGCTTCTCTGGACTGTCCCCCTTGTGTGCTGCTCTTCAGTTTCTAACTTAGTAGCCTTTCTCTGGCCCTCTTTGGAATTGGAGTTCCCAGGTATTTTCAGTTTGGATAGGTAAGAGTTTTTTTTGTACTGAAAAGACAGTGTTGTTACTCAAGCATTCAGATGCTTTGTCACTTTGATTTGGAACCATTAGCATAGCTGCAAGGTGGAACTTGACAGCCACAGGTTAGGTCAGAGAGGTGTGTTGAGCACTTCTCTGAGTGGGGAGTGTATGCGGTAGTGGGGAGGCTGACTTGGAGCGTTGGCATCTGCTCCCAGGGACCTCAGTGTGGAGAGAAGCAGTTGGAATGTGTTGCAGTGTGAGTGCTGTAGTGGGGGCCTGGGGGAGGGATGTGATAGCAGGAAGAGTGGATGTGGCATTTTGTCTGTGTTCACAGTAGAGGGGCTGGCTTCTGCAGCCATACTTTCCATCTAACAGATGCGGTGCACGTGGGCATTGTGGGAACATGGGGTGATTTGGACATCATCACCCCCCACTCAGGGCAGAGATAAAGACATTTCAAATATAAATGCAAAAGTTTTCTTTTGCTAAGAAATTTTGCAAAATGACCATACCTGCATTGTACTTGTATTCAGTGATACAGTGGATTCTGCAGTCCACAGTATTTTTTCTTATATGTCTGTGTGTCATTCATCTGTCCTTTAAATGGCAAGCTGTGATGAGGGGGTCACCTGGGGCATCATTTTCGTGATGTGCCTTACTTGCTTTGGGGTATCTTCACTGTGTGGTGTCCTGGCTAAGCCAACTCACACGACCTGCATCTGGGATTATAGCTGTGGTGCAGGCTTAGTGGGTGCTCAGTCGTTTTCCATGGATGGGAACCTGTGAATTGGCAATGTTCAGAGAGATCTGTGGGATGGAGGTGGACAGGTGTGTAGCTCAGATCCTGACCAGGCTTCAAGGACCTGTTCACCCCCGACCCAGCTCAGAAGTCTCCAGTGGTGATCGGTGTCACTGATGACAGAGACCAGAGGGAGGTGAGAACTCTGCACATGGGACCTCAGTGACTGCCTTCATTTCTGTGACTCAGACATGCTTTTAGTTGACGTGTAGATGTGACGAGCTAGGCACCGCGAGTGAGGCAAACTCCCCGGAGATGTTGTTTACGTACTCTTGATTAGCTGCCCTGGCTTTCTAGTTCCTGTTGCTTTCACTCAGTCTTATCAGCAGTCCTTCTAGACACAAGCTCGTAAGCTGGTTTCACTTAAGAGGTCTTTTCATGTTTGCTTTGTGTGTGTGTGTGTGTGCTGGGATTGAACCCAGGGCCTTGTGCATGCAAGGCAGGCACTCTACCAACTGAGCTATGTCCCCAGCGCATGTTTGCTTTTTTTAAGTTGTCAATGGACCTTTATTTTTTTTAAAGGTTTTCTTTTTTTTTTAATTGGTAATGGACCTTTATTTTATTTATTCATATGTGGTGCTGAGAATCGAACCCAGTGCCTCACACATACTAGGCAAGTGCTCTACCACTGAGCTGCAGCCCCAGTCCCCTTTTCATGTTCTGAACAGCACTGTTATTAACTCATTGTCTGTGGCCCATAGGTGCAGAGAGGAATAATTGTCATTAGTTATGAGCAATAGGTCTGCACAGGTGGCACCTCAGTACTAGCTGTGGATTTTGTGAGTAGGTGGGTTCTGCCCACCACCAGGGGTGCCTTCTTTCACAGGTGAATAGTGATGGAGGTCCGGTGGAGTCAGGTGCGCCTGCAGTATAGGCTTACTGTATGTCAGCTCTTTTTTTGAGAACCACCTACTTGGGCTCCTTACTTGTGGTTTCTGTATGGGATTTATAAGGTAGGAATGAAGGTTATGTAACCTATTTATACAGAAACACATTAAACACAGAACAAAATGTAGAATAATGTGATTTTTTTTTTTTTTTTCCCTTGGTGATACTGGGGATTGAACCCAAGGACACTCTACCACTGAGGTATGCCCCCAGCCTTTTTTATTTTTTATTTCGAGACAGGATCTTGCTGAGTTGCTGAGGCTGACTTGGAACTTGCCATCCTCCTGCCTCAACTTTCCAGGTAGCTGGGATCATTGGCATGTACCACCACACCTAGCAGGAAACTTACTTTAAAGGAAATAAATGCCAGAATTTCTGCAAAATACCTGTTAGCTCATATGTGTACCTTATGTGTTGATAAGGAAAGAATTAATCATTTTATCAGTACACTTCAGAGTTGATAAACAAGCATAGGGTGAGGTTTTGCACTTAAATTTAGCTTAGGAGGATGGGTCAGAATCCTAAGCTTGTGATTATGGAAGTTGCTCAAACAGAACTCTCTTCAGGTAGCACTGCAGAGACATGAGGTGCCTTCAGGAAAGAGTCCATGTGTGGCTGGTTTAGCATTTTGTCCTCGATACCCAGAATGTTGTCAGGGCTCATGCATTGCTTGTTGATACCCAGGAGGTTGTAGGTGCTCAAGAAATTACTTGTTGAATGAGTAAATCTGTACTTGTTGGCAATACAAAGGCAAAGTGGGAACCAAATGCTAATTTTGTAATTTTTACTTGAAATCTATCAAATGAGTTTTCATAATACATTTTGTTTTCTCTCCCTATCAGGTATCATGATACTGTTTGGTTTGCCTTCAAGCCATTTATAAGACTTTAAATCACCCCAAAATGGTAAACAGAGTGAGGTCCTTCCCAAGAACTCTGGACTGTTGCTGATGGCAGAAACCGAATGCACCGCAGGGTCACTTGTAGCCCTCGGTGTCAGCTCAGCTTGGCCTGTCCTGACCATGGACAGTGCGTCGGCCAAGCAAGACAGGCTTCTGGAGGACAATGCCAACAGTGGCACCTCAGCTTGCCCCAAGGCCCTCCTGCAGCCCCTGGGCTTGCTAGAGCCACCTGACCAGCGGGACAGAACTCAATGTAAGTCAGCGGCTTACCCCCGTGCCTAGTGCTGTGCCTCTGAGCAGAGTGTGGTCAGCTTGTGTTTGGAGAAGGATACAGACATTTATTCATTCAGAGTGTGTATAAGTAATCCAACAAGTGTTGTTTTCAGTTGGTGCTAACTTTAAATGAAACACCATCTGTAGTCAACCACCTGGTTTTGCACCTTTAGTCCCTGGTAGCTTCTGTGGGTCTTCACTGATGTGTTTGTGTTCCACGCCTGGAATTCTGCCATTTTGGTTGATTGGTCGCTGAAGGCCTCTCTTTCTCTTTTTCTTTCCCCTTCCTCCCTCTCTCTCTTTCTGTCCCTCAGGATTGGACCCAGGGGCCCTCTACTTCTGAGCCACATCTCCAGCCCTTTTTACTTTTTATTTTGAGTCAGGGTATTGCTGAGTTTCTTAGGGCCTTGCTCAGTTGCTGAGGCTGGCCTTGAACTTGCAATCCTCCTGCCAGTGTCTTGAGCTGCTGGGATTGTAGGTGTGCACCATTATGCATGACCAGTTGGTAAAATTTTAGGAGCCGGAATCCACAAGTGGTTGAGCAGAGATCTCAGGATTGTTGCATCACATTTTTAGTTAGCTGCTGCATCAGAAAGGAAAGGTGAATTATGTACTTTGTTCCCATGCCCCTTTGGTCAGAGACTGTTGATGCAGTTTGTACTAAGACTTTATTAAAGGTCTATTAAACACTAAGATTTTATTAAAAAAGAAAAAATATTGACTTAATTGTTTCCTAACATAAGACCATTTATGGATAAACATTAAGGATGAAGACTAGATGACAAAAATAACCACAGCCACTTACTGGTTGCTCGCCAAGTATGGGGATGGATCCCAGAGCCTCCCACAGGCTACACAAGTGCCCGACTGCTGAGCCACACCCTAGCCCCACCTTGGCAGGTTGTGCATCCTTTAATGCACAACCTTTAATTATAGATTATATACATACTTACTATGTACGTATATGTAACTTACTAGCAAACATTTCCTTCTAATATGGTTTAGTTGGTTATTGTTACCTAAATGCCAGGTGAGGCAGATAATTGCATTCATACTGAGACAGTGGCTTCTGAGTTGGACAGATGTAGAATCACTTCTTAGGTCTGCTGCTCTTGCAGATTCATGGAACCTATTACATAGAGGATTGTGAGCATTAAAGGATGCACAACCTGCCAAGGTGGGGCTAGGGTGTGGCTCAGCAGTCGGGCACTTGTGTAGCCTGTGGGAGGCTCTGGGATCCATCCCCATACTTGGCGAGCAACCAGTAAGTGGCTGTGGTTATTTTTGTCATCTAGTCTTCATCCTTAATGTTTATCCATAAATGGTCTTATGTTAGGAAACAATTAAGTCAATATTTTTTCTTTTTTAATAAAATCTTAGTGTTTAATAGACCTTTAATAAAGTCTTAGTATTTCTTGGACCTTTTACTTTTAGACTTTTTAACAAGTACTATGTGATGCTTAAAACTTACTTTGTTATATAAACAGAAAGTTTAGAAACTCATCGGAAAGTGGTGTTAACCCAAGTAATGTGAGTATGAAATGCAGACCCCAGTGGAGCTGGTGTGGGGTGTATAACAACAGACAGTTTTGTGGGTGTTGGCAGGACACTGCTCTGCTCCTGTTCTGGCATCCCTGTGTGTTCTCTGACTTTTCTTCCAGGGAGGTATAGCTGTGAGTACTGTGTTAGCAGAGACTCACATCTGCAAGTGATAAGCTCACGACTGGTTGACTTGGGCAAGACGTTTCCTGGGTGCATCCTGGGCAGCTCATAGGGCCCAGTAAGGATTCCAGGGAGAGGTTGGGGTCTCTGGGCCTCCTTCCTCCTCCTCTCTTCTAACCTGTTTGCAGTTGGACTTTCAGCAAACAGGTGGTCATCAAGCACAGAGCAGTTCTTTGCAGAATTATTCGTTCAGCTTATCTACCTCTTTACCGTAGGGGGCGATGGTACGGGGTTTGAACTCAGGGACACTCAACCACTGAGCCACATCTCCAGCACCCCCCCCCTTTTTTTTTTTTATTTAGATACAGGGTCTCACTGAGTTGCTTAGCCCTTCCATTGCTGAGGCTGACTTTGAACTCAAGATCCTCCTGCCTCAGTCTCTCAAGCTACTGGGTTTACTGGCATGCGCCCCTGCTCCTGGCATGTTTCTCATTTTTTAGGATAACGTGCTTTGAATTGACTTTGGAACCAGCCCTTGCAAAAGTGAGCAGGGACACTGCCAGTTAGAATAATTCTCAGCTTTATTTCAAGCTTTTGTTTCCTTTTCCTGTTTTTAAAAAAACAGATTCTTATGAAATTCTCATTCTTCTTGTTTAAATGGAAAGAAAGTGCCTTAAATTCTGTAGCTATGGTATGAAAGGTGAGGTAACTTACAGGGGAGGCCATGGAGGCCCAGTGTGTGGCTTGCCCCAGGAAGGAGTTATGGGCTGTCTCAGTTGTAGCATGTGGAGATCTCTGGCTCCTACGCAGCTCCCTATCTGAAATGAGGTGATCTTGCGAAAACCATGGTGGTCCAACATGTTCTCTCTTTTCAGGTACCAGCATCAAGGCTGGCAAAGCTTCTGAGGAAGGAAGAAGCCTTGATGGGCCCGGCCAGGGGACCCTCTGTCAGAATGGGCCTGTACCACAGTTCCCAGACCCTCTGCTGCCTCTCGCCCCCACCACCTCATCAGTGGGTCCTGATGCCTCTCCAGGTGTGGCTGGTTTCCATGACAACCTAAGGAAGTCTCAGGGAGCTAGTGCTGAGGGCAGTGTTAGAAAAGAAGCTTTGCAGTCTCTCAGACTCAGTCTTCCCATGCAAGAAACGCAACTGTGTAAGCATCCGCTCCCACCGGGCCCTTCCCCACCCTCTAGAGCAGGTGCCTGACTCTCCCTTGTGGGCAGTGCGCCTTGCCCTGTGCCATCTTGTTACTGGGGTTGGGGGGTTGTCTCATAAATAGCTTCATTTTTTTAAATAACTTTATTTCATTTAGTTTTGTATGTTGTGCTGAGGATGGAATCCAGTGTCTCTTGCATGCTAGGCAAGCACTCCACCACTGAGCCACAATCTCAACCCTGAATAGCTTCATTTTAAAGAGTGAAAATACCAGTGGGTATGGGAACTTCTCTGCCATCTGGTATTGGTGATGGTTCTAGAGTCCCTGTCAATCAGGCCCACTCTAATGTCCTTTATCACCCATGTGTCCAAAAAGCAGACAGGGATGAGTCTTGAGATGGTCCTAGTTACACTCAAACGAAGGTGTTCTTTTATATCTTTTTTGGCGGGGCCACTGGGTATGGAATGCAGGGTCTTGTGCATGCTAAGCAAGCGCTGTACCACTGAGCTACAGGCCCAGCCCTTTTTATTTTTTATTTTGAGACTGGGTCTTGCTAAGTTGCCACAGTAGCAAGGATGGAACTTGCCATCCTCCTGCCTCAGCCCCCTGAGCAGCTTGGAACATGGTTATGGCCACTGCACCTAACTTTTTTGCATTATTTCCATCAGTGTTTACTTTCTGCTGGTCTGCGGGGGTTCAAAGTGGAACAAGTTCCACACTGGCAACCTTAGAGCCCTGGAAACCTCAAGACCTTTTCCTGAGCCTTGCTTTTCGTATGTGCACATACATAAAATTTTACACAATGAGATTGTGTCCCTCGGCTCCCTCATCATCTTCTTGCACCCCAGGCAAGCCGTATTTTCACAAGGTTCTTTGCTGAGGGCTTGGCTGTTGTGTTGATGCTGAGAGTGAGTGCTGCTCATGTGTTGCAGTTGTTCCCACCAGGCTCTGTCACATGGCCTGGCCCCTACCACCAGGAATCTGTTGGTCCCAGCACAGCCGGGTCAGCCCTGGCCTCTGCTGCCTGCTGTGTTCCTCTCCGTGGCTGTGGTTGACCTTGCTGTCGTCAGCCTCCTGGCACCAGTGTCCTTGGGCCTTTGACTCCCTCTCTGTGGGCCATGCCTGTGTTGGGTGCTGTTCCGCATGGTCAGATGCCAGGCCTTCAGGGACTTATGTGGACAACTGCTCCCACATGCCTTCAGCAGGTGGACACTGTCTCTCTGGGTTTTGTTTGTTTTTGAGACAAAGTCTCTACAGTGCCCAGTCAGGCCTCAAAGTCCTGGACTCAAGTCATCCCTCCATGTCAGTCTTCCAGGTACCTGGGACTGCAGGTTTGCTCTGTCCACCAAGCCGGGGCCTCTTTCCTCTTAATGTGCAGGGGTGCTGTGGTGAGTAATGTGCTTTACTTGCCAGAGGTCTGGGCTCCTTGCTCTGAGGGTTGCCCTGGGGCACTCTTGTGTGCAAATCCTCTCTTCTCACCTTTGGCCTTTCTTCTCACAGGCGGCCTGTTTATTAAGATTTTTGAAAACAGGTTGCCAACACTTAAGTCAAGCAATGTCACAGAAAGCCTGGGTTCTTCATCCTACAGATTTGCGCTCTGGCCTCAGGTGCCCACATGGCAGCACCTGCCCATCTGTGCTGCCCTGTTGCGGGGAGTACACACCTTCCCTCCCGCCATCACCCTGACCTAAAGCTCTATCTGGGATAGCTTGTCATTGAGCTCTGGTTTTGTTTAATTTACAGCTGTCCCGTTTTACTGATTGATAGCATCTTCCTGGTGACCGGGAGCCTTAAGTGTGCCACTCAGATGAACTGGTCATCTGGGCCACACAGCCTTGTGAAAGTTACTAGAGGTCTGCTCAGTGATAAAGTACATAGATCACTAACGACAGCAGTCAGTTCTGGTGCAGTGGGCACTGCCTCAGTTCTAGGGATTTTTTAAAACAATGTTGTTCTCTTAGAATCCAATCGTGTCTGAAAAGGGCATAAAAAGTTGTTAAAATACTGCATTGATCTACTTTGGTCAATAGCTGGGCCATCTGGTGGAAATCCACCTGCAGGGCTGCTGATACTAAAGAAGAATGAAGCTCAGACCCAGTACTGGGGAGAGCAGCCCCCAGGTGTGAAGCTGTGATACCTTTGCACTTTACATTCAACCTTTTAAGTCCCCAAAGTAGGAAGTTTGGTTTTTAATATTTTGAATTTTGTTTTTGGCTACAAAGTTATATCCCATTCTGTTCCTGAGCACAGCCTCTGGATCGGAGTCTGTTAGGAAGTGAGTTGGCCAGCCCACCTCTGCTGGTAGACATTCTCGGGCCTTCATTGGCAGTGCCCCGGAGCCAGGCATCAGTCATTCCTGTCCTTGGAGTAGTGCACGAGCACTCTGGCTTGTTTAAGTACTGTTGTGATTTTGCAAAGCCTTATAAGGTGGCTTGTTACTGCAAGAAATGAAACAAGCTGTGGACCAGTCATATCCCCAGGTGTGACTGCGTGGGGGGAATGTGTCTCATGTCGTCACTGACCCCGTGGTGACTCCGTGTGTTGGCTGTCATTGAGCGTGACTCCATTGTGACTGCATTTGGGTCGTGTGCTCCATCCACAACACCCCCAAGGTGGTGAGTGCCTTCAGTAGTGCCAGAGCAGTCATGGCCCATACCAGTGGAGGGTCTTGTACCTGTGAGCACCCGGCTCTGGAACTGGCTTTAAATTCACCTCTTTGTGGTACTAGAAGGCACTTGTCTCCTGTCTCCTATTTTGCTAGCCAGTCACCTGTCTTAAGCAGCAAGGAATGACCAACTCTTGGTGGTGTGTCTCCTGTAGGATGGACTCTGTCTGTGGTCAGTGGACCAAGGCTTACAGTTTTCTCTCAATCTAAAAATTGTCCTGAAACTAGATGGTTGTACATTGTTTAGGAACTAAAACATTGGTAACTAAACACAAAACAATCAGGCTGTGGTTACCAATTTGTTTCCTGTACCCTGTTCCCTTATGAGCCTCTCAATGAACATTTCCCCCTAAAGGCTCCTCGACATCTTCATTGCCACTGGAGGAAGAGGAGCAGGTTCGACTTCAGGCCCAGAAGCAGCTGGAAGAGCAACTCAGACAATACCGAGTGAAGCGCCAGCAAGAGAGGGTGAGTCTCCTGAGCTAGCTCAGAAAAGCTCTGTGCATATAACTGGGTGTGGTAGTTCATACCTGTAATCCCAGCAACTTGGGAGGCCGAGGCAGGAGAATCATAATTTTGAGGCCAGCCTCAGCAATTTAGCAAGACTATAAGCAACTTAGCCAGACCCTGTCTCAAAAAAGGAGTTGGGGATGTGGCTCAGTGGCTAAGTGCCCCTGGGTTAAATCCCTGATACCCCCCCACCCAAAAAAAAAGCTCTGTATGTGCCCAGTGTGGTGGTGCATGCCTACAATCCCAGCAACTCAGGAAATGAGGCAGGAGGATCGCAAGTTCCAGGCCAGCCTAGGCAACTTGGTGAGACTATCTCAAACAACTAAAAAGATCTTGGGATGTGGCTCAGTGGTACAGCACTCCTGGGTTCAGTCCCCAGTACCAAAAAAAAAAAAAAAGGAGAGCAAGCTGCCCTGTGCTATGCAAGATGAGCAGTAAGTGCTGTCTCTGGCCCTCATAGCTGCCACTGTGCACACATCCCCTTGGGAGACTCCATCAGGGTCATTGAGGTCTGGTCCTTTGGAAGGAGTGCATTTTATCTTGCATCTGAAAAACAGTTGAACTTGTATGTCCCTTTGCTCTCTGACCTGAGCCACCAGGCTTAGGTTCCCATTGCTTCACGAGTGACAGTCACAGTGAACCTCACTGCTGTATGCGGTTTCCCCCTCTGCGGGCCAGGCCTGGAGCTTCTGCTAGGATCACTTAGGGTGGTCTCTTGAAGTCCATTGCCTGGCTCTAGGCAAGGATACATGAGTGCTTCTTTCTTAGTTCTTCCAACTTTTTTTTTTTTTTTTAATATTTTTTTAGTTGTTGATGGACTTTTATTTTATTTATATGTGGTGCTGACACTCGAACCCAGTGCCTCACATGCTCTAGGTAAGCGCTCTGCCACTGAGTGACAACCCCAGTTCCTCTTCCAACTTTTCTGTGGGGTCAAAAAATTTTCCAATGAAGTTATTTAAAGTTTAAAGTAAACTCACTTAAAAATGTGTTCAGTGAGAGATTAATAGAGACAGTCTCTACCGGGAGTGCTGTTTTCAGGGTGCTTCTGCTCTGTAGGGGATGGGGCTCTGCATAGCCAGGCCCCTCTAAAAGCTGCCCTGCCAGCAGCAGTTACAGTGCAGGATGCTGACGTTGTGTTAGTTCCCTGTGGACTTCCCATGGACCGGTGAAAGAGGTGAAACTCAGGAGGAAAAGCAGACTGTTAGGGAACTTGCTGGAGGTCACTCAGCCGTGATGCAGGAACTTCCTGTGAGGTGTGCCCACATGGCCTCCCAGAGCCTGTTCGGAAGTTCTAGATCTGCCCAAATCTTCTGGCATTAGTTGATGAATGTGTTAGTAGTAGTATAACACTCCAAATGTGAAAATTTAGGACTGTTCCTCATCTTAAAAAAATAGATCTCTTACAATAACAACTAAAAAAAATTGCACCTAACAGTGTAAAAGAGAGGCACTTCCTTAATCCTGGACAGTGTCTGTGACTGGCTCACCATGTCAGGTCTGACTGATAGCTCAGTTCACTCTCGGCCACCCCAGAGCTCGGGAAGGACTGGAAGAGACCATCCTTCCTGCCTCAAAGATCATTCCCTCTCATTTACCTCCCCGCAATCTGGTGTGGGAGCCAGAGCTCAGGGTGAAGTAGTGCTCTGGGTCAGCAGTGCCCCTGTCCCCACAGGATGGAGGCCATGTGAGCGCGGTGCTGTGCTTCCTGCTGGTTCAGAGAGCAAACAGAGTTCACAGGAGGTTCCCTTTGAGACTGAGGTTAGTTCAGTGTGGGAAGTCACATAATGGGTCCCCACGAAGAGTCCTACAGTCATGTCAGGTGGAGTTGAGAGCACAGCATGAGTGAGCAGAAAAGACCTCGACAGGAGAGAGGACTGCAGCCTGAGCTGTGCCGCAGGAGCCCTACCCAGGTGTGGGGTGGCCAGGGCACACTGCCGGTCTGCCAGGTCTGCCAGGACCCTGTCCTGCAGGCTCTCCACTGTGCAGGCAGCTGACATCTACCCTTCCTCATAAACTCTGTCTGCCAGCATTTAATTAGCCAGCGCACAGTGACACTTCGGTTGGTTTCTAATTTTTGGACTTAGAAACAGGACTGCAGTGAGTGTTTTGTATCTTGTTGTATCTTGGTTGGTAAATCTTTGATTATAAAATCAGGGTAAGAGGTTGTGTGTATGTGTTATTTTGATATTTATTGCCCTTCATGTAGGCTAAACTAGTTTACACTCTGGTTAGTGTGTAAGACTGTCAGTTTTCTTACCCTTGTCAACTTTGGAAACAAAAGTTGAGTTCTGCCCTTCTGATGGTTCCTAACGCTGACTTTCCATGTGGGCTTTCAGGTCTGTCCTCTCTTTCAAGATTGTCTCTGCTGTGTACCTGCTGTATATGCCAGGAAATGATTTCTTCATAGTGATGGTTGAAAGTGTTTTTTCCCAGCCTTCCATGTCATTTGACTTCTGGCAATTTTTTTTATCTGACTGAAAAGCAGTTTTAAGTATTCATTATCAAAATCTTCTGCTCTTACTTCTTTTGGGGTCTGTATCATATTTCAAGAAGCTCTCCTTGTTGGGAGACTATAAATAAATTTTATATTCCAATATTTTCTTCTTATACTTCTAAAATTTTATTTCTTACTGTAGTGGGGTCAAACCCAGGGCTGCACACACACTAGGCACCTCTGTCACTGAGGTACACCTCAGCCCAGATTATGTTTCACAGTGTTTAAATCTAACCCTTCTGGGATGTTCTGGCACAGGGAAAGAGGAGGGAATGGGGATCCTTGGGCATAGCTGGTCAGTTGCCAGCCTGGTCACTCCTGTCCATCTTCCTGGGTCACAGGATCCCACCACTGCGCTGCACACATCGTACCTGTCAGGCTGGTGTTGGTCCCTCACCATCTCATCATTGCCTGTCTGCCGCTGTTCGAGTTTGTGGCCCGGTGGCCCTGGTCCACATCTGTAGGGTTCAGGCCCTCCGTGGCCCACCCCTGCCCTTCTTGTTCTTGTCCAGCTGCATGCCAGTGCCCCTTGATGTTTCTCGTCCTCCCCCATGCCCCTGCCCCAGGGTTCTTATCTGCAGAGTAACAGGATCAGACGTGTCTCTGTAAGAGGAAGTCAGGTCAATGTGGAAGGAAGGGCTTTTCTTTCACCCTCGTCTCACTCGGGGCCAATGTGAAAGTTCTGGCCACACAATAATTACAAGAAAAAGAAGTGAAGGAAACAGTGACCCAAGAGAAGTACTGCTGGTGTATGCAGGTGTCAGCGACTGTGATAACTCCTTAGAAAACTTGAGAGTCAACCAGAAACAGTTTGATCTAATGTGGGTTAGGAAATTGTGTTAATACAGATATAAAAAATCAGCAGTTACTTTGCCACAATCAGTTATAGCAGTAGGAAAAATAACATTTATAGCAGAAATAAAAAAGAATTAAAGAAAAATAACAACAAATGATAAATGAGAGTTAAAGAAAAACACCATTTATAACACAAACGTTGAACAAGAATCAGAGGGTTTAGTATCTAGATGAGAATCCCACATCACCTCTTTGTTGAGGGATATGCCAGCAGATATGAATCCAGGGGTCAGCTCTAATTCAACAGGACTCTTGGTGTGTGTGTGGGGCGGGTATTGGGGGTTGAACCCAGGGCGCTCTGTCACTTGGCCACATACGTAGGCATTTCTAAATTGCCCAGGCTGTAATCCTCCTGCCTCAGCCTCCAGAGTTGCTGGATTACAACTGTGTGCCACCGCACCCAGAGGACTAAATTTTTTTTTAACCTTAAAAATGTTACATGTATTAGGAAAAATTAAACACAGAATCAACAGAAAAGTTTTATAAAGGAGGCATGATGAGGAGGGACCTACTCTCATGCCTGTTTAAAGTACTCTAACATTCCAGTAAAGCCTGTACCTTTGGCCTCAGACTGCTCAGATTGGTCACGGAGCCCCACCCTGAAGCAGTGCACACCTGAGGACTAGCAGGCTGGCCACACCTGCACAACAGGTGCCTGGCAGGCCCTGGTCATCAGTCAAGGGGACACCAGTGAGTGCAGCTACATGGTGATGTTCTAGAATGTTACTTGCTGATTTTAAACATTTGTGTACTTTTGTTTCCTTTCAGTCTAGTCAACCTGCAACAAAAATGAGACCTTTTAGCACACTGGATCCTGAGCTCATGTTAAACCCAGAACACTTGCCAAGGGCCAGTCCTGTGGCTCTGACAACAGAGTACTCCTTCCTGCGCACTAGTGTCCCTCGGGGACCCAAGGTGGGCAGCTTAGGTATGCTGGCACATCCAAAGGAGAAAAAAAGTTCCAAATTAAGCAAAATCCGGTCTCTGGCTGATTATAGGACTGAAGGTTCAGGTGATGCTGGTGGCCTGGGTCCCACTGCTGACTCTAGCAGGAGCTCCCTAAAGCAGAGCAGAAGTAGTACCTCCATTGTGTCTGAGGTCAGTCTGTCTCCTGAGGCTGATGGCCACCTAGAGAATGCCTCCCTGACTGGGGACAGTGTGTCAGAGGCTGACGGAAATGACAGCGACAGCTCCTCACACAGCAGCCTCTCCGCCCGTGGGACTGGTGGTGTTCTGGGGAATGTGGCGGGCACCCCGGGAGCTGCCTATGTGGTTGGTGGCCAGGAGATTGCTGTGGAGGCCCTGGGCCAGTTCCCCTCCATCAAGGATGTGCTCCAGGCCGCGGCAGCTGAGCGCCAAGACCAGGGGCAGGAAGTCAGTGGGGACGTGCGGAGCCGCAGAGACAGCGTCTGCAGCAGGTGGGCAGCAGCTCAGCCCTGGGCACTGTGCTCTGGGCAGGCCCCTTGGTGTTTCCTCCTGTGCCCCCTCCAGTCTTCGCCTGGCATTGCACTCACACACAGTGTGTTGCTGGTGAGCAGTAGAATCGGGTCTAACCAGTGACCCTCTGGCTGGGAAGACCTGTGGCCAAGACTGCACAGGTGTTCCATGGGGCTCTGTAGCAGCTGACGGCTGAGGTCTGTAGGGGAGGCCACACAGTCTGAGCATTGCTCATGACTTACAGGTTTCAAGAAATACAGGGGAAAGGAGCAGGGGGTGTGGAGAATGTGGGGAAGCATGAAGGAGAAATAACCATTGACCTGTTCTCTAGTTGACCCTCTGCCTTTGTTCTCCAGTGTATCCATGGACAGCTCTCTTGCAGAGACACAGGATGAAATGTTGCAGGTTCTGAAAGAGAAAATGAGACTTGAAGGACAGCTGGAGGCTTTATCACTAGAGGCAACTCAGGTAGGCACTGTCTGACTGGTGTGTCTTCAAGAGTAGGCTGCGTTCCCAGCATTTGTCCGCTTGGTTTGTCAGCCCTCTTGCTACTTGTGTGAGTTCCCTCCCTCTGCCTCCCTGCATCTCCTTCAGGATCTGCCCAGAGTATCTCCCAGGTGTTGGATCCCTCACAGTCCTTAACGGTTGGCTTCTTGTGGTGGTCGTGCCTTTTTCTGGAATGGTGGGGTTTTATCTTTGCCCCTTCGTTCTTTTTGCAGTGGGCTATTTTGTCTGATGTTGATTCTGCTGTGTCTGATTAGGGTTTGCCTGAAGACGCTTCTCCATTCCTTGACTTGTAGCTTTCCTCTGTGGTGCTTTCAGCATCAGAAAGGGGAAACACCTTGGGGTCAAGAGCCCCTGTTTCCAGTGGGTCTGTGCTGTGGGGTGAAGCCACACAGTGCCATGCTAGGTGCACGTGGAGAGGTCAGCTTGCCTAGCTGGCCACGGGTGTCAAGCCGATGAGGGCTTCATGATACAACAGAGCAGCCTCATGGCAGCACGTGCGCTGTCCACTGGAGAGGTGGTCTCGCTTCATGTACTGCTTCAGAATGCAGCCATCTAGCCCAGTGCATGTCCACTTCTTCTGTGTGTGTGATCCCTGCACAATCTAGGAACTATATCATGCTTTCTTACCTCCTGGGATGGCGCATGTGTGCTTTGGTATGTCAAAGCCAGATTGTGTCAGTTGTGTGTGGTGACACTCTGGCATCTCTGCAGATACCAGGTGTACTTGTTCTGAAGACCATTGAGTTCACTCAGCTTGATTTCTTTGGGTGTTTGTTGACTGTTGTCTTGGCAGTGTAGTTTTCCCTCGTGTGAGTTTTGAATTCCCACAGATACCTTTAGATAGATCTGGGGACGAGCAGGATGTGCTGGTGGGTGGGTGGGGCATGTGTCCCTCACTCTCTCGTTCTCGTGGGGAAGAGTGTGCTGGTGTTAGGATCCATGGCCCTCCACGTCCTAGGCGCCACCCTCAGCCCACTTGTCTTCTCCTTGGGGCTATTCTCAGCAGCTGCTGGGGCCAGTCCTCTCTCCCTCCTCTGTCCAGCTTCAACTGACTGCTCCTTTGTCCAGGCTAGAGCCCTGGGGGCCTCCCTCACAGCACCAGCAGCAGCCTTTTCCTGCAGATGTGTGTGCCATTCGCCCTGGATCTGAGCCCCAGAGTGCCTTTGCCTCGGGGGTCCCTGTGTGTGGTGTCCTCACTGTGTCAGGGTGTGTATAGTGTGGGAACAAGTGTGCTTTCCAGCATCCTCGATGGGGAGTGGGCTCCCACAGCTCCACCTGAGTGCTGCCCTCTTAGGTGTGGCTGCTCCCAAGTTGGAGTAGACTGCTCACCTGCCTCCTGCTTTCTGGGCCTCTTTGGAGAATTGTCTTCTTTTGGGATAATGGTCATGGTGGAGTGACTGGGTAGCCTGGGGATCTAGGAGTCCCTGTGAAGCTCACCTTTCTCTGCCTCAGCTTGTTCTAGCAGTCTTGTTAATACTCTGGGTGGAAGCCAGTCATTTTTCTGAAGCTGTTGTGGTTGCGGGTATTTTCAGGCACTTCAGGAGAAGGCTGAGCTGCAGGCCCAGCTGGCTGCCCTGAGCACAAGACTGCAAGCACAGGTGGAGCAGACCCACAGCAGCCAGCAGAAGCAGGACTCCCTTAGCTCTGAAGTGGACACTTTGAAGCAGTCTTGCTGGGACTTGGAACGAGCCATGACTGACCTACAGAACATGTTGGAAGCCAAAAATGCCAGCCTGGCATCCTCAAACAATGACCTGCAGGTGGCAGAGGAGCAATACCAGAGGCTGATGGCCAAGGTGGAGGACATGCAGAGGAACATGCTTAGCAAGGACAACACGGGTGAGCCACACGGCACCCTGCTCCCGTGTCCTGGCCACTGTGGCATGGCTGTGGCCATGGGACAGGTTATCTTAGAGTTGACATCTGGGGTGTCAATTTGTGGATGAATTCAGGATTCTCTGCATTTTTGTGTGAGCATCCAGGAGGGTGGGTTAGGTCTCAGAAATCGAGTTTGGTCACTTGATGGTCAGAAGTTATCATTGCACTCATTGCCTCTTGAGCCTCCTAAGCCAGTGTCACTGGGGGAGGAGGGCTGCCTGCGTATCTCATGCTTAGTCCTCGTATTTCAGACCTAGACTGGTGGTTAGTGACCCTCCTTCCAGTGTTAAGTTCAGTGTTTTGGTTTGCGGGTCACATGGAAAGCCTCTGCCCTCAATCCATGTTCCTGTGGGCGCTGAGAAGACTGGTCTGTGATCGCAGCGCATGGTGTGAACGGGATGGGCAGGAGAGTGAGGTGGAGTGGGAGCCTGCAGGCAGAGCCTGAGGGACACAGAAGGATGCAGGCTGCTCCTCTGCAGCCCTTGGCCAGAGTTGTGAGGGTTTCAGTGTGGGCTGTGAGCCTGGCTGCCATCTCCTGATCCTGAGAAGAGCCACCAGAGACAGTCGGGGCCTGTGGAGCCACAAAGTGCTCTTGATTGCTGTTAATTTTTCAGCTCTTGAGCATTTTTGATACTCAGCCCCTTGAGAAAAGTAAAATCCAAAAATTCCTGAACACCAAGCTAGTTTTGTACCTCTTGGGGTTGCAAGGCCTCACTGGACAGTGCTCCTGGGGCCAGTGACTCAGTCGTGGTCAGCAGCCCAGCAGAAGGTCCTGCCTGAGCTGCAGGCCTCCCTGCTGTGTGTGTGGTGGGTAGAGTGAGGCAGGTACTTCTGTGGCCTTTCTAAGGTGTCTCCACTTAGAACTCTGAAACACTGCACATGGGGTCATGGGCCCTCCTGAATAATCCTGTTCATCTTTCTTCAAAAGTTTTGGAAAATATCTTCATTAAAAACTAATGCTTTCTTAAATTTGGAGTGTAATTTAATTTTAAAATGTGAGGCTTTTTTATTTTTTTTAATACTGGGGATTGAACCCAGGGACACTTAACCATTTTTTATTTTTTATTTCGAGACAGGACCTCACTAAGTTGCTGAGACTTGCCTTGAACTTACAGTCCTCCTGCCTCAGCCTCTGAGTCATTGGGATCACAGGCACGCACTACTGTGGGCGGCCTGACTTATTGTATTTGTACTGGGATTTTGGTTGATGTGGCTTCATCGCCCCTCCTTGCCCTTCTGCCACCCTCCCTGGCTAGTGTTGAGTTGGCTATATGCGCAAACCAGCAGGTGCTGGTGTGGAACCAGCCACGTGTTGCCCTTGCCCAGTGTATATGGCTGATGGACTCCAGGTGGTTCAGAGATGACAGGCATGGTGTCCACACCAGTTTCATGAACACAGTTGATTCTCAGCAGCACTCAACTTGCATACTTGCTGAAATTCATTTGTAATCCCCAAATCAGGGTTCAGGGCACTTCTGTGGTTATCACTCTAAATATGAGAGTGAAAAAGAAATTTTTTTGGTACTAGAAATTGAACCCAGGAGTGCTTTTATTTTTTATCTTGAGATAGGGTCTTGCTAAGTTGCTGAGACTGGCTTTGAACTTGCAACCCTCCTGCCTCCTCAGAGTGGCAGGACATTTGAGGTTCAAAATGCATATACTCCCAACCGAGACATTAGGAGCAACTCGCATCCTCTTGCTTGCCCTGAGTCTTGCCCTCAGCTCAGACCATGAACAAGTATTCATTCTGTGGTCTGTGTAGTGTCCCCTGTGCATTTTGTGCTTTTTGCAGGGTGGTTTTGCTGTTTAAAATGGCCCCACAGGGGCCAAATGCGAGGAGGCTGAACTGCTTCGTGGAGACACATTGGCTACAGATATTTTCTGAAGCCTGCTGGCTGGTAGATAGAGCAAGCTGACTTTGAACTGTGTTCATGAGTAAACAGATATTACAGAAGTGTCTTTAGGGCTGGGGAGATAGCTCAGTTGGTAGAGTGCTTGCCTTGCAAGCACAAGGCCCTGGGTTCAATCCCCAGCACTGCCAAAAAAAAAAAAAAAAAAAAACCCAAAAAACAAAGAAGTGTCTTTAAATAGAATCACACGTAAATGAGTCTTTATGTTGGTGGGTGATGCAAATGTGATTGAGTCTCAGAATGTAGCCCTGTGCCCAGGAACAGGGCCAGTGCGGTGTTCGTGGGACTTCACAGAATGCAACCGCTGAGGGTGGCAACTTCATCTGCAGAGCTCGGCTCTGTGTCAAGTGTCCATGCAGGGCCAGGGCTCCTGGGCTACTAGGTGGCCCAACCGACTGTGCTTATTCACTTTCAGTGCACGACCTTCGACAGCAGATGGTGGCCCTGCAGAGCCAGCTACAGCAGGTGCAACTGGAGCGCACGACACTGACCAGCAAGCTGCAGGCCTCCCAGGCGGAAATTGCATCTCTGCAGCATGCCCGGCAGTGGTACCAGCAGCAGCTTGCCCTGGCTCAGGAGGCCCGGGTCAGGCTGCAGGGTGAGGTGGCCCACATTCAGGTATGGCCCTGGGGCTCCCTTCAGAGAGAAGGCATGTGACCTGCAGACACACTTCCCACCTCCTGAGGAAGAATGCTTGCACTGAATTAGAAAGATTCCATGGATGCACTTAAAGTCTGCTAACCACTAGTCTAGCCCACACTCTCTCCTGTGCAGGCACATTCCAGCTGCCCCTTTGGATTTTCATTCTAAAGAGCCTGCTCTGGGACGTCCAACACTCCTGGTCTAGCCAGCCTCTTCCCGCCTCCTTGGTCCTCATGTTCATGTCTGCTGGGTCTTAGGCTGTCCCTCCCTGGCTCTGAATCCCCTCCCCTCACATTCTCTGTCAGGCACTGAATGTGACATGTGCTCCTTCCCTGCTGGAGCCTCACCTTTCTCTGGCTGCTTGAACTCAGGGATATGCAGTCACCAGACCTTTCCCGTGTGGACACTGCTCTCCATGTCCTATAGGGGACACTCTCTCTTTCCTGTCCACTTTGTTAGTGGTTGTAGATTGTCAGCTGTTGATGCTGTGTATGTGGGTGTGTGCGTTGGTCAGTGTGTTTGTGGGGTGCAGGCAGCACTGGTGCAGAGCTTCAGCATGAGGCCTGGCTCTTGGCCCATGGCAGCCTTTCTTTGTGTTTGGTTTTGGTGCTGTGGATTGAACCCAAAGGAGCTCTACCTCTGAGCCACTTCCTCAGCCCTTTTATTTTTTATTTTGACACAGGGCCTTACTAAGATGCTGAGGCTGGACTTGAACTTATGATCCTCAGCCTCCTGAGTCTGACTAGTTATAAAATTTAATGCACTCTCCAGGCTACTGTGCATGTATGAGGCCTTAACTATTTAACATGTTAAGGTATAAATAAACAAGATGCATTTTGGAAGGTGAAAGCAGAGGAGTGAAAGTGAGTGGCAGTCCTCCTGCTTCCCTGGCGCCTCTGGTGCAGCCCAGGCTCTGAGTTAGGTTTCCATGCTGCTCCTGTCACCAGCTCCCCTGGGTTCTGGTGGAGGATGCAGGGCAGGCTGTCTGCTTCCGCTGTCGTGAGACACTGCCCTCCCTTGATGCACAGCTCCTCTTGACCCTGCAGCCCACCACTGTCACACCTTACATCTCGTCAGTCCAGGAAGGCCCACCAGGGCTAACTGTGAGGTGGGGAGGTCCAGCTGCAGGCTCTGCCCTTACCTGTCTTCAGCTCTTGCTTCCCTTTGCTCCTCTCCCCTGGGGGTCCTGGCACCAGGCTCCTGTCAAGTAGATGGTCAGCTGAGGTAGGCCATGACTATCCATGAAGCCTGTATGCGTCTGGCTGGGCTTGGTCAGTTCAGATGAGCTGCTCACTGGGACTCAGGTGCCATTTGATGGGAATGCCTGTGTAGGTCCCCCACACTATAGTCTCAGTTTGATGACCTGCCTTCTGGGTGTCCTGCTTCCCCACATAGGCACACAGGATCCATAGTTTGGCACAAAGTTTGAGGTGGGATGACCTGTGGTGGACATTGGGAGCTGTGTAGGTGAGTCCCAGGGCAGAAGAAAGGCACGCAGGAGCTATCTTTGCTGCTGGGCATGTTGAGAGGGGCAGCCAGGGGCCACTGGTGGCTTGGGATGGTCTAATCTGCACTTGTGGCCTGAAAATGAACACCTGCTACCTTGGGCCTCTCTCTGCAGGTTGGGCAGATGACCCAGGCTGGTCTGCTGGAACACCTGAAGCTGGAGAATGTGTCCCTGTCCCACCAGCTGACAGAAACACAGCACAGGTCCATCAAGGAGAAGGAGCGCATAGCTGTCCAGCTGCAGAGCATCGAGGTGAGGGCGTCCCTGGTTGCCAGTTTTCCTCTGGCTTTAGGTCACGTTTGGAAGCGTCAGAAGCAACTCGCATGTGTTTATACCCGTGGTATGGGCTTGAGAGGGTGCATGTGTGTGGAGACACTTGCAGCACTTGGATGTGGATAGTATTTAAGAATGTTTTGAAACATTGTTTTGAGCAGCCTGCAGTGGCAGCTGTGCATGTTTGGTGATCCCATCCCTCCTGGCCTACAGGTCAGCGGTACCTTGGAGCCCTTTTGCTCCAGTCCCTAGCCATGGGTCCTTGTCACTTGGGAACAGAGCTGGGCACAAAGTGTCACTGTGTGGAGAATGTTTCAAAGCAGGATGATGATAGGCATTCCCACCTGCTGCACCCCCATGGCCGTGCCTCCCTAGGCGTGGGAAATGCACTGGCTGTGGCCTTGACCAGATTCCTTACTTGCGAGAATCTGGGGTGTGTTCTGACTTCTGTGAGCCTAGTTTCCTTTGTATAAAACAGGTAGTAACACCTGCTCGAGTTCCTTATTAGAAAACCTAAAGCAGGAGAACAGCGTGTGCCATCTGGTCATTTTGTGCCGAAAATATCACCAGGTTGCCTCGGTTCTGACCCTTTGTGGTCATGCTGGAAGCAGCTGCTGTGGCTCATCCAGCTTCTCCTCTTCTCCTTACTCTGCATCCACCCTTTTCCCTGTAGACCACATGGCCATTCACCTTGGATGATGGAGGAGAACCCTATCAAGTTAGCCATAATATTTAAGGACTTAGGTAAAAGAACCAAAAGCATTTTTGAGTCATGAATTGATGTCTTTTTTTTTTTTTTTTTACCTAAAAATTGTGCTAGGATATCAGGTCTTGTCAGTCCAGGGTGAATGTCATGCTTGGGGCATGGTTCCTGCTCTCTCCCTCTGTTGCTGAGTTGTGTCAAGCAGCCGTCTTGCCAAAGAGAACATCCTGCAAGGCACTCCAGAGGAGGGGTGTGCCACCCACCTGTCCCCCTGAGAGAAGCAACTGGGAGGCTCACCCAGTACTTGATCCCAGTTCTTTTTCTTTTTTTGAGATGGTGAGGGGAGTGGTCTTGCTGTTTTGCTCAGGCTGATCTTGAATTCCTAGGCTTAAGCTATCCTCCTACCTTAGTCTCCTGAGTATCTGGGACTTATGTGCTGCCACCACAACCAGCTGATCCCATGTCTTTTTTTTTTTCTTTTTTGGTACCAGGGATTGAACCCAGGGGCACGTAACCACTGAGCTGCATTCCCAGCCCTTTTTTTCATATTTTATTTTGAGACAGAGTCTCGCCAAGTTGCTTAGGGCCTCACTAAGCTGCTAAGGCTGGCTTTGAACTTGTGTCCTGCCTCAGCCTCCTGAGTCACTGGAATTATAGGCATGTGCCACCACACCCAGCTCTGATCCCAGTTCTTAAAACTGGGTTGTTTGCCTGTTTCTCTCAAGTCAGTCTGGGCCAGCTGGGATAGGAGCCTTCTGCCTCATGGGGAGGGCCAGTGCGTTAACCTCTCAGTTTGTAGCGTGTAGACAGGACAGAGATGTAAATGAGAGGCCTTTCATGGGGCAGTGGGTTTTCCTGTAAAGTGTGGGGCTTCTGATCTGCTGCTGATGATCAGGTTTTCCTGCTCTCTAAAATGCAACTGTTTCCTGGGTCCAGGCCGACATGTTGGATCAAGAAGCAGCCTTTGTGCAAATTCAGGAGGCAAAGACGATGGTGGAGGAAGACCTGCAGAGGAGACTTGAGGAGTTTGAAGGAGAGCGGGAGCAGCTGCAGAAGGTGGCAGATGCAGCAGCATCTCTGGAGCAGCAGCTGGAGCAGGCAAGTAGTGGCCGCCACCCTGGGCCCCAGGCCTAGAGAGACCTCGTGTGCATGTCCAAGGCTGCACACAGTGGCTGTGGGGTGGCACTGGCAACAGGTTTGAGTTGTCTGTTGAGTGTGTGGGAAGGGCCATCACCAGACCATTGCTGCTGCCTGCGTGGCCGTGGGTCTGCTTCTGCTCATGTTTTCACCAGAGTTTTCCATAAAAAGCACCCTTCAAGGAGACCACCAGAATTATTAAGTCCTGTCAGGGAAGAAGTGTAAGTTCTTGGAGCAGGGCGAAGAGAGCAATCACATCTGCCTCCTGTTTTGCAGGTGAAATTGACTCTGCACCAGCGGGACCAGCAGCTGGCAGCCCTGCAGCAAGAGCACTTGGAACTGATGGGGCAGCTCACCTCCACACAGGAGGCTCTGCAGGCCCGGGGGCAGTCCCTTGATGACCTGCACACGCGCTATGACGAGCTGCAGGTGCGACTGGAGGAGCTGCAGGGGGAGGCTGCCTCCAGGGAGGACGAGATCCACTTCCTGCAGAAAGAGAAGATTGTCTTGGAGGTGGCTCTGCAGGCGGCCAGGAGTGGCAAGGAGGGTCTGGACCAGGAAGCAAGACGCTTAGAGGAAGGTACTGAAGAGACCTCGGGACACCTAGAGCAGTTGAGACAGGAGCTGGCCGTGAAGTCCAGTCAGGTAACCCCGTCCACTGCCATCATGGTCCTTTCTTTGGATGTGTTCTTTCATAAATGTGGGTGGCATGTGAGAGAATGCCAGTGGCTTGTTCTCTGCCTGCTCTTGGGCTTGCTGCTGAGCATGGAGAAGCTGGATCTGGGCACCTGAGTTTTGTTGGGGGCTGATGAAGGTAGTGCACCAAGAACCTCCATTTCTGCTGAGTCGTGGGCTTGGGCTCAAGGAGAAGCTGCAGGAAACATGGTCTCTTTGCATGAGGTAGTGTGTGGGGTGGGACAGGCAGTGGTATGACTGACTTAGGCCTGGGTCTTTACCATGCTGTACTGCTGGGTGAGAGCAGTCTGGCGGGCAGGACATACCTGGGGCATCTAGTGCTGGGACTAGGCACAGAGGGGATGGCTAGGAGGTCAGGTCAGCTCGGGATAACTCTCTTTGGATTAGTGCAGAAGGTTTGTGGATGAGAGGGCATCCCTGGTACCTTTCCCTCAGGGGTGACAGAATTCTTCATTGTCAGCTGGTAACGTGACTTGAGCTAGCATGAGGCCAGATTTCCCCATGCTGGGACTCTACCTACATTGCTACTGAGAGCTGCCCGTGGCTGCCCTTGGCTGGTGATGAATTCCCAGAGGCTGGTGCTGCTGGCACAGTGGGAAGCTGCTCTCAAGTCTCCTTTCTGACTTAGGGGACCCCAGGCAGCCCAACTGGGAAACAGAGCTTCCTCCCAGCGACTGCCTGCCCAGGAGCTGGCCATCCCTTTGGCCTCTGGTACAACTTTGTCCACATGGGGCTTTGAGGCTTGTGACTCTGACTCCCCGTGCCTACTTCCAGTCCTTTACTGCTGCAGGGCCATAGGCATGTGACCACAGTAGAGAAGTGACATTTCTGAGCAGCTGGGGGTACCTGGGGATAAACTCACGACCTCCCATGCCAGGGAAGAGTGGCCCTGGTGGCCGCTGGGCTGGCAGGGAATGGGGCGCATCCCTGAGCCCGCGACCCCACACTGGTCCTCCGACGTCCGTCTCAGTCACGGGGCAGCCACAGGAGCCTTCCTGTCACATGGCAGCCACAGGAGCATTTGTTGTGGTGGTTTGTGACCTGGTGGTGGCGTGCTCACCTGGCCTTCCCAAGGCCCTGGGCTGCATTCCAGCACTGTGCTGGTTTCTGAATCCTGGGGATCTCCATGTGCACATCTGAGAGGGCGGTCCTCAGAAGCTCCCCGGTGGTGAGGGTAGGCTAGTCCTGGGGCCTGGGGGCCTTAGAACCCGCCGTAGAAACCCACCTGCCACTCATTTTGTAAGTTGAGGCTCACTGGAATAAGCCTTGCTCATTCCTTTATGCACTGTCTGTGGCTTTTTTTGTGTTGCCAGACCAGAGCTGAGAGGCTATGGCAGTCTCGTGGCCACAAAGCTGAAGATGTTTCCTCTCTGGCCCCTCCAGAAAGGGCCCACAGACACCTGGGCTAGAGCATCCCCTCGTGCCCCTTCCCTCACCTCCTACTTAGGTGCCAAACCTTCTGAGCGACCCTTGGGCCATCAGCCCTTGGTTGCAAAGCCTTCTCTGCGGGGAGCTGGCTCTTAGGAGATGCAGCTGGACGCAGGTCCTGGAGCCACAGGCCACTCTGCAAACCTGTCCCACAGGTAGAGACCCTGCAGCAGGAGATGGCCTCCCTGAGGAAGCAGATGCAGAAGGTGAAGGAGCAGTTTCTTCAGCAGAAGGTGAGACTCGGGTCTCCTCAGGGGAGACAAGCATCACCCACAGTCCTTGAGGCCTGTGTGCTTCAGGGTGGGAGGGAGGCTCCAGGTCCCCCTCGCCCTTCTGCAGTGCCTGGCTACTTCTGAGTGCACTTCTCTCCACTACTAGAGTCCCTTATGAGTCAGCCTGGCCTTCTGTGGTGAGGTGGGTCTGAT